>NW_009952694.1:3695494-3702046 GCF_000747805.2 Chaetura pelagica
GGCAGCCCCGCCGGGAAGCAAAGCCCCGCTCACCGCTCGGAAACCGGGCAGGCGACAAGGGCTCCGGGCGAACTAGCCTGTTGCCCTCTGTAACTGCACAAGGGTGGCCCGAGCTTTCATTTCTTCTCTGGTCATTCTGAGAAGCCCTCGTTTTTAGTAAACCGAGCAACAATTTTGTAATTAAACCAGTGTTGTTTTGGAAAAACTTTTTTTTCTCTCTCTCTCTCTGTTGGTTTGTTTTGTTTTGATTTGTTTTTTTCCCCAGATCTTTAATTTCCTAAGTATCCCGCTCCTCTCATCCTGGCTGAGGCGTGTTGCATGTGCCAAACCGCAAAGCCTGCAGAGCACAGGTCCTTGCAGATGAGGAGAGCTCCAGCCTGTGCCTTCGGTAAATTAAAGAGCTCTATGTCTTCGTGTGTCTGTATATTATTTTCGTAGGGGTTTAGCTGTGGTTTGCAGCTCAATATTGAGAGGTGCTACTGATACTTCTAGGGGAAAATGAAAAGTTTATTTATTTTTTTTTAAGCATAAAGACAGCCGATGTTTTCTCTGTGGTTTTCACCCTTCTATTTTTTTTCCTTACTAAGGTTACTGGCATGGGAACTGGACTGTTGTACTTCACAACCTCAGTGACACGTGTTTTGTGTTTGCTGCAGTCTGGAGGATCTGAGTGTTAATAAGTCCAAAACATATATATTGATCGTTTGTTCTTAGATTGCCCTGTCACCAACAATCCACCTGGTGAAGTACAGTGACCTTATTTCTTCTGAAATTAAAAATTTGAAAAGAAATTACCCCTTCCCAGGAAGTTGTTGTTGTTGGGGTTTTTTTGTTTGTTTGTTTGTTGTTGGTTTTTTTCTGATTAATATATGTAGTAGCCCTTTTTCTATTCCAGCCGTTCTAGAATGGAGACAATATGTACAAACATACAAAAATGCCAATATGTGCGAACATATGTATGCCTTAAAGCATACTAATTCCTAACAAGTCTTGCACATTACTCAAGTCTCAAAGCTACCATCAAATCTGCTAGGACAGTAGACCGAAATGTTCTGGTTTCTCACATTAATGTTTTTGCTAAAAAGTTCAGAACTACTGTGTGAAGAATCCCTGTTATGAGACAGTATGTGACAGTATGTATCCCTTCTTTGCCTCTAGTGAAAGAAACATACATTCATAGCATCAAGATGAGACTGGAAATACATACAGTTTTTTCAGGCTTAAAAAATCCAAACTCTGCTAAAAAAATACCAAATGGCTTTTGCAGTTCCACCCTGCAAAGTGCTGTGCATCCCAAAGATACTTAAGGTTGTTATTTAATTAGGTCTTATTTACTTACTGCATTCCAGTAACACGTGGATTGTAACACATCTGTAACAGAGTGAAGCGTAAGCCCCTTTTAAAAGAGCTGATAGTCAAAAGATGGAAGTACCTCCAGAGGTCCCCTGATTCTGCCACTGTGATATTTCCAGCCTTCACCCAGCTTGAGCACAGCAGAGGCCCACACAGTTGTCTCTCGGTGGGTCTGCATTGAGCAGCTCCCCTCTTGGGGTGCTTTGAGTCCAGCTGTGTGTGGCTTTGTGCTTGTGGGAGGGAGACTGAATCTCGGGGAGGAAGAAACTCACCAGCAGGTCAGTCTCTCCCAGGTTCCTGGAAGTGGCAGAAGGAAGTCCGACAGCTAAGCTACACTGCTGATAGCGGAAGAGTAGAAACTATCTGCAGCCCAGCGTCCTCCTAGACATTCCTTAGCATCCTTAACAACCCTTTGCCTTGCTTAGTGGTGCTAGGAGAGTTATCTCAGCTGACTTCACTCTTAAAGCAGGAGTCGAGAAAAGATGGTGTCGAGGGAAGAGGAAGCATTAAGAGGTGGCTTTCATTCAGCAGAGTATTGCTATGTATCTCTTGGCCGTCTGTCCTGTCCATGTTGGTGATGGATTTGACCTAGTGGCACGCAATTTTTTTTTTACCGCATCAACTTAGGGCTGATTCATTTTCATTGATTAACTTTTTTTAACCCAGCGGCTGCCGTCTGTCCTGTCCATGTTGGTGATGGATTTGACCTAGTGGCACGCAATTTTTTTTTTACCGCATCAACTTGTAGGTCTCTCATTTTTATTTATTTAATTTTTTTAAAGATGACGGTCTGAATGAGCCATTCTCACCTTCACTGTTGTTAAAAGGCGCCAATAACCAAGAAAAGTGAGGCTGAAGGAGCAGGGCTGTGGCTGCCCATGGCTTCCCCCGCCGCATTCCCACCCCTCCTCCAGGGCGGCGATGGGAGACCGTAGGACACCTCACCTCCCCCTCCCAAGCCTCCAGACTTGATGCTGCCTGTCACAGGCTAACTAATATCTGACTGGTCCAGCGAGCTGGAGATGGTGTTGTGTCCTGCTTTTTAACAGAAAGAAATCTGGCGTGGAAGGAGGATCTTTGTTGCCTAGGGATTAAGTTGTTGGTGCTGCTTATTCCTAATAATAACTCCTAATCCTCTCTTGCTACGGCACAAACCAAATTATTTCTCATAGACCAAAAGGCTCCCTTGTAACTATTAAAGTCTATTGTATAAAAGTATACATTGATCATTACGGTAAACTGACTTAGAAAAAGTCATTCTTGGCCATGAAGTATATGTTCATTTAATGTATACTTTGGAGAAGTCATTATGAACGGGGAGGTAAACTACAAACAATGAAATGCATAGTGAGTTAGTTAACATTTATGCTTGATCTAAGCAGATTTCACCAAAAACAACCTGAAATTTGCTTCTGCAGAAGACGAGAGTATTTTGATACAGCTTTCCATGGGAATAGCCTCCTTATTCTAGATTTCGTAAAATTTCTTAAACAAATAAGCAGCCCCCCTCCTTTCAAGTAAAAATAAACTCCTAAGGCACTTTACAAAGTGGGAAATACACTGAAATCCTTGAACCTCGGACTCTGCTGAGATCAGTGCAATCTCGGAAAAGAAAAAAGAAAAAACTACCCCCTGCCCGGGGAGTGTTTAAAACCAGGAGTGTGGATCCACAGAAACCAGTCCTCTCAAGGTCAGCTTTGTCTTGTGAGAGGGAAGGCGACGGGGTCAGAAGTATTGCACATGAAGAAATCCGCACGCGGGCTGGAAGAGACGGTCCAGCCCTCCCGTCTCCCTCTTTGGCAAATATGTCCCTTCCTGGGGCAAACCTCCCACTGAAGGCGATGGGATTTCTCACTACCGGAGTGAAGTCCTCGACTACCCAATTTCGGGTTCCCGGTTCCCAGTTTAGGGAGTGGTGGGAGGACTCCAGCTCTCCGAAGTGCAGTGTGACTCTTGGCAATCGAGGTGCCACTCTGCCCCTGGGGGGCAGCCAGGAGGTCCCTGGATGATGACCGCTGTGCTTTGCTGGGCCCTTTCCATGTCACCACCAATGCCTAAAGGACATTGCCTCGGAAATTAATTAATTAATTAACGGACTAACATCAAAGAACCACGACAGTTTTGAATACATCATTTGCAAGCTGTGGCCAGCACCCAGGGGGGTGAGGCTGGGGCTCCGCGCCTTTTCTGGAGCTCCACGGGCACACACCTGCGCCCGTTCTGGCAGACCCCCCTTGGTCTTCCGCGCCGGCTTTAAGCTCCTTGGGGCCACTGCGGTGGGGCGCTGGGAAGTTTGGAAAGTCATATCGGTTCTGCGGTGGGATGGATGCGTGTGCGGAGAGTCACGGAGGTTTGTATCTCCCGCCCATCTCGCCGCCGCTCCGTGTGCCTGTGGACACGAGTGTACCAGCCCGCACCCGCGCACCATCCGCGGTGGGCACCGGAACCACCCGTCACGCGTGCAACGCCTTTAAGCGCTCATCGCCGTATTTTGCTTGGCTTTGAAAATTAGCTTGTTTGTATAACACTCGATAGAAAACATTGACGCTGAAGCCAAAGAGGCAAATATTTTAATCTCTCATATTAACACAGCGGGTTTCCAATCGGTTGATTTTTTATATTTTTTTATTATTATTTTTTTTTTGTGCTCGGTTATTTATTTATTTGCGTGTGTGTTATTCATTCATTCATTCTGTTCATTCATTCATTCATTCGCTCCCTCATTCATTCATTCCTCCATCTCTTGCCCTCCACCGACGAGACCGAATCCGAGGCACCCAGGGCTGCGCCCGCTGCCACCGGTAAACCCTTGGTGGAGGTTGTTTGCACTCCCCTCGCCCTGGACGGTGTCGGGGTGTGATGGTGCTAGAGACCCCACCCCGAACCCTGCGAGGAGAGGCTTCTGGGTGTTCCTGAGGTCCCTGCAGGTGGCGGGGAGAGGGGGCCGGGCCGGGGACAGGGTTGTTCAGCTGCTCTGTACTTGCGGAGGTTCCCCATCGCTGCTAAGCCTCCGCGAAGTCAGGGTGAGCCTGAGAGGACCGCAGGTGCAGCTACCGGTCTCCCAAGGCAGGAGGTCTCCCCGCCTGCAGCCCGGCTAGCAAACTGCTCACAGTGAATTAGCACTATAATGCTTGTAAACTGGAAGGTGACTTCTAACAGGTTTCTCATGGGGACTGATAGGTAACATTCTCCACAAAGCTTTTGGTTCCTCTTTTCTGTGTGAGAATAAACTTGACCCAGTGCCACAGTACACTTCTGCTTTCTAGGGAACCCCCCCTTTCCTTTGAAATACCCCCACCCCCCTCACCCTCCTGCTCTCTTTCTTCTGAGCCCCTCTCTCTAATTCTAGATGAGTATTACTTTGCTCTTTTCGTTGGCCAAGCACAATTGTGTTATTGGAGATAATGAATTCAATCCCCATCAAAGAGTATTAGGAGCGCCTTGGCCCTGTAGTGCCTTTTTTTCAAACCAGGAATGAAAGGCAGAGAGAAAATTCTCTGGGTAGCCTCCGCGATGGCAGCTTTTGAAGTGAAGGGAGGCGGGCATTGTTGTTCACATTTTTGTCCATACGGCTGAAGAAAGACCGGCGGCTTTTGATGAGAAGATGAGAACCGCCTCGTAAGTTGAGCAACAAGTTAGATAGCGAAGTCTTACCGCTGCCTACTGCCTGTGGATAACATATGTCCCGCATTAATAGGGGCTCAAGGGAACAATTGCCCGGGGGAGGTGGGGGAGAGCTCTGCTCTGCACCGGTCAGCCGTTTTCCCCCGACCCCCTCCCTCCTCGTCCTCTGGACACCGGTTCACCGCTGGGGGTGTTTTTAAGGAGGACCCGAGGAGATGCGCCGTGGCTCTTAGGTTGCTCGGTTGTCTGTGGGGGCCAAGCCCTGGACAGACAGGAGAGAGGGGGCACGGGGCTGGCGGAACAGAGGGACCCCGAGGGGGCGGGGATGTGTGGAGTCCCCTCCGCTCACAGTTTCTGATGGTTCTGCCAAGGTTTCTTGTGGCCGGGGTGTGATGTTAGGTTTGCTGTCATGTACTTAGAAGAGAAGGCATCCCGCTTTCTAGACAGGAATCTTTCTCTACTACTGGTGTTTTTTTCACTAAATGTGGGGTCGGGGCTTGGTTTTGTTACTTCTCTTCCCCTCCCTCCTCCCCCCCCCATTTTATATAACTTAATTACATACCTGAAGTTTGTAAAGTACTTCCTGAGATAAAGCAACCAGGCAAGGAAAAAAGGAAGAGTGAAAATGTCTGTTGGTCAGATCAGATAACCTTAGAACTAGAAAACTTGTTGCATACATTTGAATAAGTTCAGACATAGTCTTATTCCAATCTCCTGCCCCGCAGTTCAAAGATTCCCCGCCCCCGGAGCTTTATTATGCTAAAGAGGTCATTACTGGGAGTCACTATGGAGAGATCCCGGTTTGCAGAATGAGGCCCACCTCCTAGTTACCAACATGTTTACATTTTCCTCCAGTGATAACCGGAGGAAATGTGTGTTAGCAACCCGCCGGGCAGGCTCGGAGAAGAGAAGGAATAAAGGGGAAAATATAGTTCAGCTGCTGCGCAGTAGATTGCAAATGTAGATGATTCATTAGGGAGCACTTAGAAGTATCGGGCACAAAGGCGGTGTTTGCCGTAGAAATGCGAGAGGGCCTGATCCTGCTCCCAGGGCAGGGAACTCTGTGCCTTGGTGCCCAGGCAGGCTGGGAGAGAAGTGAAAGCCCCTTGCAACTCCCGCCCCGATAGCTCGGCGTGGGGATGGAATAACGGGGGTCCCACTCTCAGAGGCGTGGAGCAGCTCCTGGAGCCCTCCTGAAACGGGTGCGTGCCCTGGGGGGCACAGGACACCTCTGACTGCTCATAGCCAAAGAGTGCCCAATCCATGCAGGGGATGCCCTCACCCCCAGCTCATGGGGGTGGCTTTTCCCCTGGACGACCGTGGGCTTCGCACCCTTTCACTGCCAAGGGGTGTATGAACGGGCCTAATCTCGGAAGCAGAAATGCGGTCACCCGAAACATGTCCACCCGGGGACCCCCGCCCCCAGCTGCTCCCTCCGGGGATCCTGATGAAGGCGAAGAGCGGGGGTCGCGAATCCAAGCTGGGCTGGAACACAGGTGAGCAACGCCGCCCGGTGGGTAAGGCTCAGGTCACCAGGGCCTGGTCAGGAAACCGGGGCATCCCGAGGGGGCAGCG
>NW_009952694.1:3702187-3704215 GCF_000747805.2 Chaetura pelagica
ATAATAATAATAATAATAATAATAATAATACTCCCTATTCTGCCGGTAGATTCCCCTTGGAAGAATGAGCAGGTATATGAACATTTAATGGGAAAACTTAGATTACCAACAGTGAAAGAGTAGTGGCAAAATAACGACCAAAACCAGCGAGGAGCTTCCCCTAAAATAATCCGTCTGGGCAAAACCCGTCTGAGCAATGCTCGCGCAGCAGAGGCGCCATTCCGGGAAATGGTCGTTCCAGTGAATTCAAATAAATGTAGGAGTTGTTGGGTGGGGAGAAGAAAGAAAAAGTTCCTTTTTTTCCCCTGGTAGAGACAAATGGATTCTGCCATGAGGCTACATATGTTTTAAGTCCTAATGACTGGAGACAAAGGTGAGCGCTGGCAGTTTGATCTGTCCAAAGTTCAAAGATCTGAAATCTCAATGAGTTTCTGTTTGAGGTGAAGGGGAGAAATACAAACAACATGGCACAGCTTGGGCCAGAAAGTTGCACGGTTTGGGAGTGAAATGCGAGATTATTTACACTAATCTATCCTTAACTGCTTCTTTGTCACAATGGCCAGAATAATTAGTAGAAAATAACCAGAGAGAACAAAGGCAGGTTTTCTTCTTATCGCCTCCAGTTTTCCCCGCTGAAAAAGATCTTTCGACATCGCAAGACGCAGAAAATGTACCTTTTTTGTTTTGGTTTTTTTTTTTGTGTTTTTTTTGTTGTTGTTATTACTCTGCCTTTACTAGTAGCTGAGAAGCCTGGGTTTACATTAAGAGGAAAAAAAGTCACCTATTTTGCAGCACTGCCCTTGACATTTAAATAATAAAACTAATTGCATTTTTATTTTAGCTATTAACAATTCTCCTATATTTTGTAACACAACATTGCAAGTGTGGGAGTTTTGCCACGACTTACGTGTACATTCGGTACCTCGGTCACACTCTGTGTACTATTGTGTGATTTTCGCCTGGTCTTTGTGTGTTGTGTATATTTCCATTTATCTTCCCTGGAAAAAAATACATATTAATTATATATATGTTAATTTATACGTCTACATGCCCCTCGAGAGAACTTTCTATCCCATGTTCATATGAGGATAATTTCCTTCTTCAACCAACTAAAATTACCGCAAAAATGCACAGGAAAAGTATAAGTTTATCGAGCCTCTGCTTGAAAAATATTTTTTCCAGAGTGATAGATCACATATATTCACGTATATATGTCTATATCCCGCTTATGTCAGAACAGAAAACAAATAATACAAGGTGCATTTTTATCGCGATCAAACGTTTTATCTACAATATCGCTGTAAAATTGAAACGGAGTCAAGTGCTTTTCTAAGGCTAGTTGGCGTTACAGCGAGGGAATTTATTTCGCGTTTGTGTCGATCGACCAGTAACCATTCAAGTTTTCAGTATCTACTCAATATTTTTAAAAAAACATTTAAAACTATGCCAACGGTCAAGTGCTTTCTCTCGCCTTTCTTTTATGATTTACTTGTGTTTCATTGACATGACTAAGTTCCAGAGGGGGGGGAAAAGACACCTGACCGGGAAATATTTTTTCTCATCTTTCAGTCGCTTACACTTCAAGTTAATTCCCTCCAACAAATGTACACCCTCCGATTGTTTATCGATGTAGATGTCATTGTTGCCCATTCGCGCTCAGAAAACAACCCAGGAGATACTTGCGATTTTATTTCTCCCCCCCCCCCCCCCGCCGATGTGGGCGGCTGAAGTTGTTTTGATTCCATCGACTTTCCGGAGGGAAAGTGCTGTTCGCAGGTGCTCCGAGGAGGTGCCAGTGGAGAGGGCCCCATCCTGCCCCCCTCGCCAGGCTCCGCAGGGCCACCAGTCTCCGTCGCGCAGGAGGGCCACACTGTGCCAGGGCAGGGCTGAACCCCCCGCGGCTCCTCGCCCCCCGACCGCAGGGGCTGCCCATGCCCATCCCTACGGATTCGCGGCCGCCCCGCTGCCCCACCTTGACGGCCCCAGCGCGGCTGGTGGGGCCTAAAAAAGCTCCAGACAACCCCCCCC
>NW_009952694.1:3705374-3706714 GCF_000747805.2 Chaetura pelagica
CGCGGCTCCCCGCCCCCCGCCCGCGGGGGCTGCCCATGCCCATCCCTACGGATTCGCGGCCGCCCCGCTGCCCCACCTTGACGGCCCCAGCGCGGCTGGTGGGTCCTAAAAACGCTCCAGACAACCCCCCCTCTTCAGGCCAGGGGCCTCCTTACCGCCCAAACTCCGCATAAATCTTTACAGAAATACCTCTCCGCCTGGAATTACTCCCTGGTTGTACTTAATTACGTTAAATGAGCCGTTTTCTCTCCCTCGCACGTGGCCGGTCGGAGATAATTGCCGTGTAGGAAAAGGAGAAGTTGCCCTATAAACTGAGGTGATGGCCGGAGCCTGCAGCACGCCTGGCTTCCCTTAGCTCGTGTCTCCCACACAAGGCTGAGATACCACCTTCTTCATGGACAAAACTCCCGTACCCTCCAATTCCGTCTGTCCCGACACGGAGTGAGCCGTCCGGGTGGGAAGAGATGCTCATGAGCTCCTTTCTACATATTTTGGGGCTGGTGGATGCACCCTCGCCCTATGGAGCCTACTTTTAGTGTATTTTTGCACTGTGGCTGCGGGCATCTTGGGCACAGGATTCAAGCAGCAGCAGGGCAACTAGGGGTGCGACATAAAGCAGGGGATTCTTCTCCTCTCTGTTAACTTCCGAGTCTTAAATTGATCACAGAAATCTGCACTCGCTACGGAGGAGACCCGCATTTTAAACATAAACCGCATCCCTGTTATGTCAGTGGATCATTGCCCACCTCAGCAACTGTTTGCATTCGAGACGAAAGGAAAGAAATGCAGTCTTGACGGCGAGTGGCGAAAGGGCATGGGCTGTATCCGTGACAGGCTCCGCTCCTTATCTATGAGAGGTTTGGAGCCGCGTCGGTCCGCTTAAACCCTTTTATTACCCACGCCCCGAATATTTCCATTACACACGGTCTGTGCTCCTCAGCTGATACGTGAAACCTGCTGCCTTATCGCTGTCGGTCGATGGATATTTTCTGTGTACAAGCCCAAGGCATTAAATCAATGTCTCCACGCTGCAGTGGCATATTCTCTATAGACTAATCTGTGGGAGACAAGTGAAGTCCTGGTGAAAACGGGCTTCATCCTGTCTCGATTTGCAAGAAGCTCCTTTTGGCAGAAGAAGAGGGATTTTAAAGAGGATCCACCTGCCCGGACTTGGTGCCGAGAAACCCCGAGCTGCCCCGGGCTTCAGGGGATCTGTTGGTGTTTGCCAGCTCAGGAAGCAGAGCGCGTGGGGGCCGCACAGCCGCGGCAGGGGGTGCCCGGCCAAGCCCGGCGCCCCGGGCACGGCTCCCCGCTCCCTCCCGCTGCCGGACACGGCGGGC
>NW_009952694.1:3725998-3726378 GCF_000747805.2 Chaetura pelagica
CGGCCGCACCTGCGAAGCCCGCGGCAGGGCGGCTCTCCCAATATTTTTACTTCCATTTTTCTCTGGATGCTGGAGGAATTTGGTGAGATTTTTGGGACGCTGGTTTGGCTTTTCTTTTCTAAATCGACCCTAAAATTCAGTTTGTCGCAGCTGTCCTTAACCCGTCAGGGGGCAATTATGTGATAATTATG
Source organism: Chaetura pelagica (assembly GCF_000747805.2). Classification (NCBI taxonomy): domain Eukaryota; kingdom Metazoa; phylum Chordata; class Aves; order Apodiformes; family Apodidae; genus Chaetura; species Chaetura pelagica. The sequence continues at coordinate 3,726,190 of NW_009952694.1, forward strand.
AGAATTACAGTTCTTTTATCCGGTGGCCGTGCACGAAGGGGGCTGAGCACAGAGAAATCTGTTCACGTTTAACACCAACACGCATATCCCCTCTGAAGGTGCCGCTTGCTGGCGACCAGAGCGGCTACTGTTATTACCGGGGTCGATCCGAGTCGGGGCTTCAAAGCGTGAGGTGGGCTGGCAGCTCGG
>NW_009952694.1:3726406-3729619 GCF_000747805.2 Chaetura pelagica
AGCGCTGGAGTGCTTCCCTGTGTGTCCGCTGGAGGAAAGCAAGGTTTAGCTGCCACCGCCCCGGCAGCCCCGGCCACAAAGCACGCAGGAGGTTATAACGCCTCGGGTGGCTTTTTTATTCCCTCCCTCAACCTACTCTGCCACAGTGAATTTAAAAAAAAAAAACAACAAAAAACAACACAAACAAACAAAACAACAAAAGAAAAGACACAACCACATACACACCTGCACATCACACATCGGTGACATCGCAGCGCTCCGCAAATACACCTTACAGGGGAGTCCCCTTCCCGCAGCACTGCTGCCCTCCCCCACCCCAGCCCCCCGGCCCTCCGCACAAGCTTGGTCCTACAAACGGTTCTTCTTCACATCCACCCTTTAGCGCTACGTTTGTTTTTCTGGTACATGGCTCCGTCCTCCCTAACCCGCCCCGAAAATTTTAAAAGAAAATAGCAGAAGCCCGTCATTGTTAACACTTGATTTATTTAAATCCTTAACTGCAAATGATCAAAAACATACTTCACGCATTAAATTCTCAGTTATCGTTTTAAATCAAAATATTTTTCAATTACAATCACATTTATAAAATTAACAAAATTTCATAAATTCACGTGTAATTTTTTTTTAAACTGTCATTTAAAGCAATTTCCAGCTGTAAAGAAAGAAAAATATAAACCATGCAATAAATTAAGAACATTGAGACAGCGAACAGGAATAATAATAAAACCCGTCTGGCTATGCTAACACCGTGTAAAACTGTGGAAAGTGCATTAACACTGGATGAAACAAGCTGACGATGGCGATAATTAAATGGCCACAAAATTAAAAAAAAAAAAAATTGACGTGGAATTTATTAAAGAGCTCTCCTCTTTTCCTTGCGTTGGTGTAATAGTCAACGTTTCCTGGGGAAGGTGGGAAATAACCTTGAAATAGATACACAGTTCTAGCTGGTACACAATGAAGAGACACTTAAATTAAATAAGCAAGTCATCCACATGTTGATGAGAGTTCCTGATGAACGGCAATCTTTAGTAACAGATGGGAAGGGAAAAAAAAATATCCAACTGGCTGTGACCTCTTGTAACTTTATATTACATCCCAAGACAGGTAACACTTGGAAGAAAATCAAGGTCGCATCCTGCACTCCAAAGCTCCAGTTGGTCCCCTCGGGAGTGTAGGATCCGGCCCGCAGCATCTGGGTGTACGCGGGTTGTACTAGCCGAAGGTTTATTTTGCAAGTATCAAAAGGATGATCCAAGAAAGTAAATAGTCCTCTTGTTGCTTAGAGATTCTCTTAGTGTTTTGCTACTTCACAGCAGTATTGTCCTTCAAAGCCTTTTTAATTAAAAAAAGCCTTAAATGTCTACTCGCTTCTTCATCTCCGTATTGTTAAAGTATTGCCACATACCTGTAAACTTACATGAGATTATAGAGCACAGAAGGGAGAAGGACGAGGGGGCGGAAAGCACAAACAAGTAGTTTACAAGCTCAACAATTTTTTCTTCTTTTCTAGAAACACCCTGCAAAGGCTTGGGGCGATCTCCGGGAAGCGGGGCTGGGCGGCGGGGGCGCGGGGAGGGGTATGTACAAGTGGGACGCGGCCGGCTTTGCAGTAGGTCGTGGTGGTTTGTAACAACACACAACGCGTTGCGAGACAATCAGAAAGTAACAGTCATTTGCACGCAGAGTGCGGAAACACCTCGGGTTTTGCAGGGAGAGGGAAAACGGGAAGATAAGCCAGGAAAGGGGGTGGAGGGGAAGGGAGGAGAGGAAGAGGGGTCGGCCCCGGCCGGGGGTGCAGAGCTAGGAGGTGTTTAGCACAGGTCTGGAATACACACCTTGGTAGTAGGAGGGCTCTAGGGCCGAGGGCTCGATGCTGCTCCGGCCCGCCATGGAGGCACTGCCCAGGGGCAGCCCGCCGGGGATGCTGGCCCCGTAGGAGGAATATTGCAGCGCCTGCTCGTAGGCTTTAAAGTCCAGCTTGTGCTGCTGCTCCGAGGACGACATGAGGTTGTTGATGGAAAAGGGGTGGTTGAAGGAGTAGTGGGGATCTCCCTTGAGGTGGAGCTGGGGTTCATGGGCTAAGGAGTGAGGGGGGTGAGGGACAGAGGCCAAGGCAGGGACGGAGCTGATGGTGGAGGAAGCGGCCGAGGCCGAGGTCTTTAGCTCCGTGCTCGATCCGCTCTGGTCCATAGACTGGGGGCTGGTGGACGGGTTGGAGCTGGAGAGTGAAGTGGCGGTGTCCAGCTGCGCGGGTTTATTGTGGCCTCTGTGCAGGGGGGAGTTGGAGCTCGAACTGGAAGCCCCAGCCTGATCTTTCCTGCCCTCCTGAGGGGCTTTGCTGTTCGCCGGCTTCTCGCACTTGAAGCGCTTTTGCCGGCGGAGGTAGCAGCCGTTTTCAAACATGTTGCCGGAGTCGGGATGCAGGGTCCAGTAGGAGCCCTTGCCGGGCTTGTCGGGGGAGCGGGCTACCTTGACGAAGCAGTCGTTGAAGGAGAGCGAGTGGCGGATGCTGTTCTGCCAGCGCTGCTGGTTCTGTCGGTAGTAGGGGAAAAGGTCCATGATCCACTGGTAGATCTCGCTGAGCGTCAGCATCTTGCTGGGCGCCTGCTGGATGGCCATGGTGATCAGAGAGATGTAGGAGTAGGGTGGCTTGGCGTGGGGGTAGCTGCGCTTGAAGGTCTTGGCGTCCCGCGTTCTGCCGAGGTTGGACTGCGTGTAGGCCATGGGGCTCATGCAGGGGTTCATGCCGCCGTAGGGGACGGCGCCGGGGCTCAGCCCGGCCCCCAGCCCCGTGTTGGCGTAGGACATGTTGAAGGAACTGGAGGTCATGTTGCCGCTCGTTGTCATGGTGTTCATGGTCATGTAGGTGTTCATGGAGCCCAGCCCCGAGTTCATGTTGCTCACGGGCACCGAGGAATAGACCTAGGGCAGCGAGATGGAGAGAGGGGATTAGGGGGGATAGAGAGACAGGCAGGACCCCTGCGGGGCCAGATCCGCACGTCCTGTCCCTCCTGCCCCGCGAGCCGTGCAAACGTCCTGCCGCCGGGCACCGTCCGCTTTCCCGACCCCCGGGAAAGCACCTTCCAGAAGCCGCACGGAAAGGCCGCTGGAGCGATGAAAACGTCTAATTCATATACATACGTGTTTATAGATAGACATGGAGAGGGGCTGCTCGGTCCCCTTTTACCCGCCACACACGCGGCCTGCGTG
>NW_009952694.1:3729642-3730869 GCF_000747805.2 Chaetura pelagica
GTACCCGGCGGCCTTCCCGGGGCAGCGCCGCAGGGCCGGGCTGAGGGTTTATCTGCCCCGGGAGGAGGTTTCCTCCCGAAGTATTCGCGAGCTTTTGCAGCTTTTGTGTCCCTCCTCTCTAGCTAAATATTTAAGTAATCAGTTTATTGAAATTTACTGGTGTACAATGTCTGTGCCGAGGAGAAATTAAACTGCCTGCACTTTTTTATAATGATCTCATGCATCTCTCCCACCTTGCACTGATTTAAATTTCTGTTCTTCCACAAGATGCGATAATGTCATAATGGGGGGGGGGGAAGTAAAAATAACCAGCTCACGTGGCCGCTTTTTATCTGTGGAAATCTTCCTCCTTGCCTGCATTTTCTATCAAGTCAGTATTTAAACCAAAGGGAAAAAACCCCAAACCAACAAGCAAACTAAAACAAACTAAAAGAAAACTTTTCCAAAGTATGAAAAGCCTGAACTTTCCTGCCCGAGATTTTCTACAATTGCTCGACGTGAAAAAAATGTAGCACCCTACCGCATAACGCAACTCAAAAAAGGCAGAATCGGAGAGCCTGAAATTGTGCTTTCCTGTACGGCATCTGAATTAACAGGAAGAAGAAAGACATTCCTGTTTACCTTGAAGAAAGGCAATACAGTGAAGAAAAGGATGTGTATGTGACGGGTAATTGTATACAACTCATTACTGTTCAGTACAAATTCCACGAGCTTATAAATGTGCTTTTAATGCAGAGGATCACATTAATTATTTGACATGATAGAACGCGGATGGGTTTCCCACCTTGCAACCATGCACTGATGTAAATTAAATAGCAGGGGAGGAGAAAACATTGAGGAAACAAACAAACAAACAAACATAAAAAGCGAATATCCCTTAACTTTATGTTCGTGGGTAATGAATATGGGGAGGATAAATGAACGTGGAAACGGCTCATAATTAGGATGGCCCTAATTTGCCCTTAGCAGACTTTCCTCTGTTAAATAAGATGTCAGCAGGGTGACACGTATCTGCCTATGCCCGCGTGTGTGCCAGCTCCGGGGTGGCGGGACGAGGCGTGGGGACTGCGGAGCCGTGTGTCCGGGTGTGCTGATGCAATGCCCGGGTGCGCACACCTAGGTGCCTGCCTCGCCAACATACTTCCTTAAAACGGCTCCTTCCAGGGCGGGAATCCCAGGGGCTGCCGGCGGGGCTGCTCTAGGCGCTGGCTTCTCCCACAGAACCCC
>NW_009952694.1:3731659-3734592 GCF_000747805.2 Chaetura pelagica
CCCTTCCTCCCCCACCGCCGACTCCCCCTCCCTCGTAGATAGGGGCAGCAGCGGAGCCAGACCCCGGGATTTACTCACCTCCTGAGTGTCGGCGTAGTAGCTGTTCCAGTCGCTGGTTTCATGCCCTTCCATTTTCACAGTCCCTAACATTATGGAGCCAACCTGCCCGGTGTAACCATCCAGCCCTCTTGCAAGCAAGCGACGGGCAGCAGGAAAAGAGCCCGAAAGCCCGAACTAGCAGGAAGCCAGCTCTCGGGAGGGGCGTGGGGTGCTGAATCCTCCTCTATAACCAGCCAAAAAGGAGGCAGGGAGCGGTGTGGGGCGAGACAGTTGAGAAAGTGAGGAAGTGCCGGCTGGGATGTGAGTGGAGTTGAGCTGATGTGGATCTTACGTCGCAGAAGTACCCACCTCCTCCTCCTCCTCTCCCCATTTGTCCGTCGCACAAAGGCGTTCGCACCTACAAAGCCGGAGATGCACCTGCAAACAAGGCAGTTCCCCTCGCCTGCAACTCCCCCTGGGGCGGCACTTTATTTGCAAAGTGGTGTAATTGGTTTAAGCTTGTGGGGAAGGAAGGAGAGACAGAGGTGGCAGAGGGGGGCAGAGTAAGAAAAGGAGGGCGGGAAACCTCCCTTCCAGATGGACAGGACAAATGCTAGGAGGGATCGGTGGAAATTAAATGAGGTAGGTAAGGGAAGGGCAGCCTCCTCTGTTTGAAAGGAATGCAAAAGGCCATCCAGCCTTAAACCCCTGAGATTAAGGGCAGTATTTACTGAAGTCCAGTAGACGCTCCTTTAACTCGGGACGTGCTCCAAAGTCCCTAGTCCTGCAGCCCACACGCTTCGCCCACTCCCTCCCCTAGCTTCAAAACTGTTTCCCGCGCAAGTACCTCCACGGCACCCCCCGCCCCTGCCGCGCAGCCCCCCGCTCCCGGTGCCCTCGGGGCGGGTGATCACACTCGGTGCTCGGGCTGCGAGCAGGAGAGCTCGGCTCCGCTGTCCCTAAAGCCCTCCGACCCCCTCATGTGCTGAACCTAGTCCTTCGAACAGAGCTGTCGTCCGATGTGGATGGTCATGATATTTTTCTCTGGTGCCTTACGATTAGAAACCATGTGAGTCACCGCGCTGAGACATAACACTACCAGCCACCCAATAAATGCGGACAGAGGTTTGAATGCGGATCCACCGATATTAACCTCCACTTGGCAAACATCAGGTGAGTCACTGGAACCATTTTATATCTTTACTGTGGAAAGCCTCCAGTCCAGAAGGCTCCTTTGGAAGCCTTCCCTGGTGCCAGGCGCCCAGCAGCAGTAATAATAAGTAGCGGGTATTTCGTTACCAACTTCTTGCTCACTAACCCGATTTTTCGCAAAGAACAGGGGAGGAGGAATCTACACGAAAAAAAGGAAGGGGGGGGGGGGGGGGGGAATGAAAAAAAATAAAGAAGAAAAAAAAAGAAGGAAAAAAGGTAATTGAGTAACGTTCTTTATTATTATAGAGACAACCTCTCAGTCTTTGTAGACGGATTTTCTCTTTCTGCTCCTGCCCTATCTTTGGCTCTTAATGTCAAAACCACAGACTTTTTTGGGTTTCTTTGGTCTACCCTGTAGTTTGTTACTATTCAGCTACTAGAACCTTTGTCACCTGGTATTAAAAAAAGAGGGACCCCCCCCCCAAAATGCACCACCAAACAACCAAATAAAAAAACCCAAACCCAAATAACTTTCCAGGAAATAGGAATTTGAAAGGGAAATAAAGTTTCTTGGGATTTTGAAAAAAGACTCGAACATTATATCACAGAAACTAAAATACACATCTGGGTATGAGTTTCTGCCTGGAATGTTTACCGTTCTTCAGGATCACAATTGCTTCCACAGTGGTTTGTCCTCGAATGGTCTGCGAAAACGTCACCCTTAGAAACACGATTTTAAAGGTTCTTACACAGAGACCCAGGATTCAAATGACGAGATACAGCATATCTCCGACTCGACAAATATGTTTCAACTTGTCCTCTAAATGCGTTTTCTGTTATCCCTTTCTTTGTTCTTTCCCTCCTCGTCGTTCTTTCTTTAAATCTCGCAACAGAATTAAGTCAAATCCTCGAAACAAACAAAACTCTGGAATCAGCAGATGAGAACAAGAAAATGTGTATTGAAAGGAAAGAAAATAGATAAAAGCACTGGATTAAACCCCTGCCTTTTCAAAAGTCAAACTACACCCACGGATTCTAAGAGATACTACCACTGCGGTCTTCATGTATACACGCTCCCTCTTTCACTAATAAAAGCGGTCTGTAAGTCTGAAAATAGAGACCCTTCGGTGGTGGCTTGCTCATTTCAGTACTTGAGGTCTGTGTGGTTTCCTACAGACGTACAGCTGCATGGGGAGGGGTTGGGAGGGGTGTAGCGGTCCCAGCGACCCCGCTGGAGGCACCTTCTCGACGGGTGACCTCAAAGCGGTCTGTAAGTCTGAAAATAGAGACCCTTCGGTGGTGGCTTGCTCATTTCAGTACTTGAGGTCTGTGTGGTTTCCTACAGACGTACAGCTGCATGGGGAGGGGTTGGGAGGGGTGTAGCGGTCCCAGCGACCCCGCTGGAGGCACCTTCTCGACGGGTGACCTCGGGGCGGTGCTGCCCCGCTTCCCAGAGCCCAGCCCCCCGGGAGCAACACCCGCCGGGGCGCTGGGCAGCCCACGCAGGGGCTCACTTCGTACCTGGAAAAAAAGAGCACACTTCACGGATGCTGCTACGAACGGCGGAGGCGTTTCTCCGGGCGGAGCAGACGTGGCGCCCGGCAAAGCCGCTGTCCGCGCCGGCCGCGCCCCGGGCCGCCCCCGCCGGGATGCACCGGGCCGGGCGGGGAGGTCAGGGGGGGCTAGGCTGGGGGTTGTGCAAAGCCGCAGCGCCTCCCGTTGTCCGGGCGCCGCTCGGCTCC
>NW_009952694.1:3745031-3745953 GCF_000747805.2 Chaetura pelagica
GGCCGCTGCTCGGCTCCCTCGTTCTAAGGCTGCTCCGGTGAGTGAGAGCACAGACGGGGTCTGTCTGTAGTCTTCTTAGCGTTTCGGCTTGGTCTACAAAACAGCAAGCCCGGGGCAGAGCCAGTCGGTGCTGGAAAATCCCTTCAGGCCTCGTTGCGGGATTTGCAGCCCTGGAGGAGGAAAGCCTTGTATGAAGAAGCGGGTCACGGAGGCTCTGCCCACGACAGCAGAAAAAAAGAGGGTACTTCGGCAGTTGCTCTTGCTCCGCAGTTGAGCCTCTGCGAAACCCTGTGTAGGATGTTTCGAGAGTCCAGCGCGATTTGTCCTTACCCTTTGCAGCAAGCTCAGTGGGAAGGGAAGGACTCTCCCAGGATGGACGACATGTGATGGCAGGCGGAAGCTCTCCACATGCCTCTAGCCGCATAAGTTTTTTTCTGGACTTTAGGGCTATAGCCCTGGCCCGATTTACACAGAGTCTTTCCTCAGCTTTTGTTAAAGTAGCACCAGTTTTTGATCAAGCTATACATTGGAATGTTTTGTTTGCTTGTATGTTTTTATTTTTCTGGGGGAGCTGTTTGCGCAGTCTAGAGAAAAGAGCAGCCTAAGGTATGCGGGCTGTATTTTCCCCGTCTAAACTGGAGCAGGGTCTCAGCTCCTGGCCCCACTGGTGTGTGCTGCCAAGGAGGGAAACTTAATAACTGACCTAAAAGAGGAGTCTATGTGGTGGTTTAGGGTGTGTGGAGCCGGGGGAGGACGTCCACTGGAACCCGTGGCAGTGAGAGTTGGGCCCCGCAAAGGCCACTCAGCAAGCGGCTGCGTTTTCGGAAGCGCATCGCAGCGGGATCCCTCCTGTCAGGTTGGGCCGAGGGGCCTCACCCGTGGGCAGAGCCCAGCGGCGGCGGCGCGGGGAGCGGAGCCGGCA
>NW_009952694.1:3746700-3755220 GCF_000747805.2 Chaetura pelagica
GGCCCGCCCCCGGCGGGGGGGCGCCGCCCGCAGGCACCGTCCCAGCCGGGCGGCCGATGAAGTCAGCGGGGGCTTTAATTTTAACTGTGGATTGCTGTTCAGTTCGTTCCAGCGTAACAGCTCCTTTCCCCCTACCAGGGGCAGAGCCTGCCGGCCACCTCTTCGGTTTAGTCTGCAGGTTTTTGTTTGATTTTACCCAAACCTCACCGTCTCGTGGCCGGGAATCTCTCGACAGTGCCTGTGCAGGGCAGGTGTCTAGCTCGGGAAGGAGCTGTGAAGGTATTTTTGCATCAGGATGCCTTCCCTGCTCCTCACTGTACAGTATTCTTTTCTTTTCCCTAGGTCTGTCTCCTGCAGAGGGTCGCTGGTACTCGGCTTTTCAGACGGGCCCAGCTCTCCGCAGCTTATGGCCTCAAACGTTGTGGGACTCCTCATCCTCTCCTACTCTCTCCTTGTCCTTATTCATCCACCCCTGCCAATAGTGGGAAATCCCTCTTTCCATCTGTTTCCAACCCGGAATCTTCCCCTAACCCAAGCGGGCAAACAGTAATCCCTGCCCAGAGCAGAATCCTTTGGACGGTGTGGGATCCCGGCCGGCCCTGGGGTCCCCCCCCAGAGCAGCGGTCGGTGACTGCCGGGAGAGGCCCTTTCTCCATGGGGAGCCCGTCGAGATGGCGTCGTCCTTGGGGTGCTTGTTTTCCCACCCTCACACAGGCAGAGAGAGCCCTGTCTCCGTGCTCCTGCCGCTGAGCCCTCAATGAGATGAGCCTTCGGGGGCCTCCCGACCCTCCCGGTCTCTCGCTGCCCGGAGGACCCCCCGGCGGGGCGGTCACTCCCGTGTCTCCAGTTCCCGGCGTTCACAGCCCAGTGCGATGGGATATGGTGATATTTACCCTCCTCTCGCACGGGGTCAGCCCCTGCTTTGAAGCCCTTGCTGCGTCAACTTGTCATTTTTCCGACCGGGACGACCAAGCGGCCCCCTTCCCCCTGCCGATCCGAGGTATGAGGGGGCACCTCCTTTTCTTCCTGCACCTCCCCCTCCCTAGGACCTGTGAGAATCCTCCTGGGTGGACTAAACGTGCCCTCCAGCTGTCCCGTTCCTAGCAGGGAGGGCCGGGGGGACGCACCCCTCACGGCCGGGCCCTGCCTCCCCGCTGCCTGCTTCTGGGCCGCGGGTTGTCCGACCCTTCAGCCTCCGCCGCCGGGGGTGGGGGCTCCGGAGCGGCTGGGCCGAGGGCAGTGCCGGTCCGCAGCTGGGGGGAGCACGGCGGATGGGCGCCCCTCCGCAGACCCAGTCTGGGCATCGGGAGCCCACCCTGGCTTGTTTTATTTTTATTTTATTTATTTTAATTTTTTATGGCTTTTAATTATTTTAAAATTTTTTTTGTGCAATTCATTGCATTTCATTTTTCTGGGCATCATTTCGTGTACACGTAGCGACTTAGCACCACTCCTGACATAAGAAATAATACCTTTCCCTTGAACATACTAATGTATCACACTGGTTAAAGGAGAAATATGCACAAGTAATTAAATGAAAAATTATTAATAAGTTAATATCCAATGGTGGTAGTGATGAGAGTAAGGGAGCCTCTGGGTTTCTTCTGTTTATTTTTCTTTAGTGTAACAAAGTAATTCTTAACTAGGTAAATCATGACCCATTGGATACAAACACTTTATTTTTGCTAAAACAGTTAGATGTGTGGACACTGTTTGCAAAGCTCCAATTGGCAGGATGCCCCACACTGCAATGTGTGGTTGGCCAAGTGTCTTTTATTTCCTTAATGTAAAAATAAATGCACTCAATATTTTTCATTTTATTCGAGACCAGCCATGTAGGCATTTATTTCAATTATTGGGTGTTTTATTTACTTATTATTTACTGAAACATAAATGGAAATGGTTCTGGTTTTTATTTCAGTGTATCAATTCTAATGCAATTACTCTTTTTGAAATTTTGTTTAGTCTGTTTTGTTTTAAAAGGTGTTTTGTTTTAAAGTTTCTGCAGTAATATGGCATGGAGGAAACAGTGTCAGAGGAGATGAAAATTTGATTGTGCACAGAGATAAACCCAAATGCATAAATGGCACCCACTTTGTAGAATCTCACCCAAACTGCAAAAGTGTTTTTTCGGGACATAAACAGATTTTTGCAATACACATATAAGGAAGCAAGAAAGCAACTAAGACAGTGCATGTGGTTAATCTATACAAACCATAATAAGCTTGGTAGGAGACACACTTTCTCCTGAATTCTAGAATTTCTTGTTAAAGTTGCTCAAGTAATTTAATGGATCAAAATATGTCCTTTCCCCCTCCCCCCAGCAATATCTGCCCATTGCACAAAGGGTATTTCCGCTCTCCATGAGTCTTGCTTCTCCAAAACCCGCAGTGAGTACTCTCTGAAAACATCTGTTTTACTCATGTAAACAAAACGTTGTTGTATTGGACAAGAGATGCAGAGACCATCAACTTCTTGTAGTGTGCATGTCAATATAATACTCCAGTTCTGCAAACTGATCTTCCATTGCAGAAGGTGGCCATGGTTTGGTAACTTCTGTTGTTCCACTGCACAGTATCATATTTTCAAACTGTTTGTGCTGTTCTTCTTTAGCTGCAAGAATTATTCATTCCCCTGTCTCTGTCTCTACAGCAGTTTTAAAGAAAAGAACGGGAGAGACCAGCATCCATCATAAACGGCTTTCTTGGCTGGTTTCAGCTCCAAAGAATCAAATGTACAAAATCAAGACTGGCTTATTTAAACTCCTCTCCAGGGAACAGTTTCACAGTTTTACTCAGCTTGCAGTTCCTAGAGCGTAAATGAATTCAGGCTGCATTAACTGCGTATTTTCTTGAGCTGTATTAACATGGACAGCCAGCAATTGAGGGATGTGTGGCAGCATGAACACACATATTCCAGCAGGGAACATACTTAAATCTCTGTATAGCAAAAATTATGGTTGTCCTGGAAAAGGGTGCCCAGAGGCCCTGTGTAACACATCCCACAGTTTTACAGTGAAATGTGAGAATGTGAGTATCAACTGGTAATACTCTAACATCATAAGCAAGACCTATAAAATAGCATAGTCAACTAGTGTCAATGGGAAAGTAAAGGAAGGTCTGGATTTGGTAATATTTTAGGACTCTTTAGGGGTAGCAGCTGTTCAGAATTTTGGAGAGTGGTTGTTACTTCTAGCAATTGGCCTAAGCTTCTGCTGCTGTTTTAAGGATTTCAAGGGTGAATCTCCTCGCTGAGCAGATTTAAGGGAATAACATCAGAAAGGGTACCTAGCTCACTGTGTGCCTTCCCTTTTGCTGTCCTGTGAGCTTGGTTCTCTGTGCGGCTACTGGTGAGACAAGGAAGAACCACATAGAATTCACTTCTCCTCCACCCCTCCCCAGCCAACAAGGCAGCCGATGAAGTATTTCTGCAGTGCACAGAAATTTCAGGTTTGCTTCTTTTTAGGCAGTGATGTAACGTGGGATGATTGGGTGGGAATCCAACACCTGACTTTTCCCTCAGTTCTCGAAAAGGGAGAGATCCTCTCTTCCATCCCAAAAATTTCATAGCTCATCAGGTGGCTTTCCTATTAGCCATTAAATGAACAATCCTCTTCCTCTTTTCAGGATCAGTATCTAGGAATATTCCCTCCACCATTCATCTTTCGCCAGAAATCCTTTAAGTCTCTTGTAACATTACCCTTAGAGGTAGCTGGAACTTCAGCCTCCACAGGCATGTCTCCTCATCCTTTGCAGGGAATTTCCATTTGCTGAAGAAACTGATCAGATCTGAAGATTTTTCCTGTGATTCAATGGGATTTCTGTGTCCTTCAACAGTCTTCAGAAGTGAAACCTATGAGATCTGCAAACATTCAGGTATATATCTACACCTATGTATCCACAGTCAAGCTGTTGGTCTAAGAGAAGAGAAGAGCTGGACTGGAATAACGGACTGGAAAATCTGCTGTATTAATTGAAAGACAACAGAGAGGAGAGATAATACGAACAAATTTTATAACTAAAGCAAGCAAAAGGCTGAGCCCAGAAATGGCTTTGCAAGTTGTTTAGCTGTAATTTCTCAGTTGATTTCTTACACCCTTCTTCAAACCTAGGAGTGTCTCTGACGATGTGCCTGTACTAAAGGCTATGTGTGATTGACTTCTAGAAGTAACTAATTTAATTCTCTTGTGTTGTATAATAAAATGGCACATATCTGAAATATTACAGTTATGTCATACTAAAAAATGAATCTGGGATTCATGATCATGATCACTCAAAATGACCAAGTAATTTTTAAATTGTAATGATTTTCTCATTATAAATAAATTTCTCATTATTTGGTTTTAAATTAAAGGGCTCCAACTTGTTTCCAACTTTTAATTTATTTTTATTTTGAATTATAAACCAGATACCATTATTTAAATAATAAGTTTCAATTGGAAGTAAAAGAAGCAAAACCTGAAATTATAGGAGGTAGAAAAAAATTAACTATTTCTGCTGGCATAGTACTGGCAAATACAGATATCTCACAATCATAATGGAGATTAGTAGAGCTGGATGTGCATATTTGTTATGGATCAAAGATAGGATATAGTGATTAGAAGAATGACAATACTTTCAACACTCACAAAGGGATTGAATGTGTAATTTATAATACTAATTCCACAAAACCTTTCTAGGGCTGCTTACTGCACAAGGGATTCAATATGGATTGATCCCAGAAAAAAAAAATTCCTTCAGCTCAGCTGGATCAAACCCTTGCAACTCACCAAAAAACTTTTTGGCACTGACACTGTGATTTAAGAGATTATTTATGCCCTACCTGTTTACTCCACTTTTCTGCTACAGACAACGACCCCCAATGTGTCAGAGAAGTTTGTGTGCTACATGCCCAGTGGCCACACTTTACAGTTCAGTATTTTAGCTTGTAATAAGTAGGTTTTATCTGAGTACTTAGGGTTATTTTTTATATATGCATGGAAGAAACATTAAAATGAAGATGCTGATGCTCTGAAAGAGCCAAAAGTAGCCTGTAGCCTGTGGATACATATCTCTGATTTTCTATTTACTAGCAGTCAGAAGCACTGACTCAGTTACCAACCTGCCACTGGTTCTACAAGGGGACTTGGTAAAGTAATTCTAAGTCTCTTTGGTTTAGCTTCTGGTCTTAAAATGAGGTAATGCTACTTGGGCATCTTGGTGAAGCTGTATTTGTAAATATACTCTTATCCTTGCTAGAACTATTGCATTGGTGCCTAGTTTTGAGCAAGCATACTGACATTTTGAGGTAGAATAGACTACTGTTTCAGCTGGAGACCAGCATCCTCCAACAGGGCTGGGGGGCCTTTAGTTTCACAACTGGCTGGAAAAGGATACCAATGCAAGTAACAAACTAGGTGTAAGCCATAGAAAAACTAGCAAAGTAGTTATCCTCTTATTTATCTTTTTCTACAAGTGATTGCTATTGAGATTTCCAAGGACTCCTTCTGGCATTGCTGGATAGTCCATACACTTCTGCCCTGATTCCTGATTGCCTAGATGAAGGTGAGCACTGGAGAGCACCATAACTCCTCCTAACTGTACTCCAGTTTCCTCCTAAAGCTGGTGGGGCATTATGTGCATTTCAATCTCATTCTAGCATCAACTTGGATCATAGTAATGTGCCCCAGGGGTGAGGCTTCCTCCAAGGCATGGACTCAGTCAATTTAGGAGAAAAGAAACTGCATTTTCAGATCTTCTCCAACTAACTGAACAATTTTTTAATGATCACTTTTCTTTCTAAAAAGAAAACCCCTTTCTTCTAACATGAATAGAGTAATAACTTAGGTTATACAATTTATGTGATATTCGAAAGCTTAGTCATCTGGTGAAACCTAATTAAGGAAAATAAATGTGTACCCAGGGACTAAAATTGCACAGGATTTTCTGAATCTAGATCCATTTCCTAAGTATAAGGATTCATCCAGTGATGAAATTTTGGAATTTGCAAACTACAGAGATGGGGCTTAACCTATTTAACTAAATATGTCACATTAATTTAAAAAACCCCACCTCCAGGCTTCAAGCATCACTGTGATCATTCAGCAAGGGGCACATTCTGACAATAATGGGGGAAAGGGGAAAAAGCTTTCTCTGTTTTCATGAGTATCAGAGACAGGAATCTCTGCAGCTGTTATCTCCAGAGTTTAAGCTGAGGATCTATAGGGTATATTGTCAACACTTACTCCTGGAATGACTGCTAAGCAATGCATGTGGCTTAGTAGAAGAAATATGCAGCATTTGGGATTTAACTTGATATGAGCTCCCCTTGGGTATTTACTCCCTTTGCTTATTAGACCTAGAATCTAAATGCTGTAAAACAGGAAAAAGTTGGTGAACCAAGTCTTGAACCTTTCCTGCAACCTAACTACTTAATCCAGGAGTCAGCCCCTGGTTTGCAGCAAGGAGACCTGGCACATAACAGGTGCCCTAAGAAAACAACAACATACTAATTTTCCACTTTACCACAACTATTAACCTGAAGAGGAAACACATGTTGGATGATTTTTCCTTCCTCCTCAAGTGTTTTTTTGTTGTTTTTTTTTAAAATGCAAATACTTCTTGCCATTCAGCAGCTTCTTACTGGAACTTCCTGATGCAAATATCTGTTCACATGCAGGGCCTTTTCTTCCACATCCCATTGTAACTCCTGCAGAGAGGGACTATCCTAGGTAAATTAAATTGTTGAAGCTTTACTTATTATTTAACTAGTTTGAAATGGATCTGCTCTCTAGGCTTACAACTACATTAAACTGCTAAGAGGATGCATCTTCAATGAGGCAATCTAACACTTCTAATGTCCTGGACAGCTAATGGGAATCCTTTCACACAAATCAGCTGCTTCATATTCCACCCTCTGGTTCTCCAGCTACTCTGAGATTCCTGCTAAAGAGAGGGAGAAGCAAATTAGTCACCAAATAGATAGTCTTCCTAGGGTGTATTACAGGGCTTTAATCAGTTGTCTCACTGTCAGAAGAAGAAAACCTACTATTAATTGGGATGTAATATGACTGGCTAATAAGTTTTTCATCTTCAACAAGTTTTTAGGTGCATTAGCAAGCTAAAAGTTGGCCATCTAGCCTAGTGTAAGAAGCATTATTTCCAAGAAGTACACTGGCTACCCCCTTGAACTCCAGGAATACAATTAGGTAAGAAAAAAAGCTACAAAGCTGTAGCTGAAAGCTACAAAGAAAGGAGAGAATAATAGAAGACATTTGCCTGTTAGATCAGTGGAGCCTTTCAATCAGTTGAGTGACATATTTGAATCCAATATATGCAGTTAGTCCCTGCAGTTCCTTGTTATCACACGGGTGTTTGGGGACCCAAACTGAAGGAAAAAAAATATTTTTATTCACCATGAGACACTTAAGTGGATTACAAACGTAATGTTGTGGACTGTTGTGGTCCAGAGTCATAGAAATCCCAGTGCTTTGAGTTCAGATTATATGTGGGAAACTTTTTTTCCCTCTTGCTACCACAAGCAACTTTGCTTTGCCTGTGCTTTTGACAGCCAGATTTCTTGGGAACCCAGTCAATGTGACCTCGTAGTTTTGTGCCATAGTTATGAACATCTTGAAAGATTAACTTTGACTTTTGACATTGTGTTTTAATATATAAGTTCCTTTAAATAATATTTCTTTCCTGAATTTTGGTGATTCTTTAGTGTATTATCATCCCTGTATTTGCTGAACATAGAAATGGTCATACATTTTCTTTGTCTATTTAGACTTCATGCGTGAAAAGAACTACTGTTAAAATTTAACTTTCACCAGACAGCTGTCCAATTTAATTGATACCTCTGTTCTCTGAAGGACAGGCTAGTGAAACTGTAAAACACAGAGTCAGGACTCCTCTCAGAGCGCTGGTTTCCGATTTTTTTCTCATATTCACACCGAAAGTTGGTCAGTTTATTGAGCCCAAGATGGAGTCTGTCCTGTTGCAGGCAGTCCCTGGTATTGTAAATTACATCCTGAGGATAGAAACTTTATTGATGGTGTTAAACGAGTCTCTCACAGCTTAACTGGGCTTTCATCTCCATGCTGACTCTTTGATAATTAGGAAAACTAGTCTGACAGGAAAAATCCATCTGCAATTGGATCCAGGAAGAGGCTGCATTGCACTACCCACAGATTCCCAGCAATGCCATCCTTGCATTTGGTTTTCAGGGAGAAGTTTTACAGCCCGTGACTGACAGCAGAGGAAGGGCTGTCCTACACGTGCAGAGGAGAAACCAGGCTGCGATGGCACAACCAGCCCCTCCGGCACCGCGGCCTTCAGCTCGAACGTGCTGAGCTCGAACGCTTCTCACGACGCCCCTGCAGGGCGCCGAATCTTGCCGGCCTTCAGACGCAGCCTCGCTCAGCGCGGCACGTTCCCACCGAGCCCCGCACCCCCCGCCTCCTGCGGGGACGTCCCACGGGAGCCCCCGCGGGACACGGCGCGGCCTCCCCGCCCGCAGGGGGCGCGCGCGAGGCGCGGCCCC
>NW_009952694.1:3755672-3767122 GCF_000747805.2 Chaetura pelagica
GGGACCAGCAGCCCTCCTGCCCCGGGTCTGTGTCGGTGCGCGGCGGGGGCCCCGTGCCGTGCCTCTCCTGCCGGCGCTGCGGTCAGGCTGTGAGGGGAGGGAGGCCTTTGGCCTGCCCGAGGGGTGACGTGGAGCTCGGAGGAGCCCGAGGCCGCTCGTTTCTGTAGGCCGAAAGCTTTAGCAGTTACTTCGAGAAAGCGCTGAGCTTTATCCCTTCTCAGTTTTCTTCTCTCTTGGGTGTTTCCGCCCAACTCTCAGTTAATGCTCCCAAAGGTAGAAATGGCTCTGTTGTTTCCTCCGATAAAATGCTGCTGACCTGTGCTGGGGCTTAGTTATATGTGTTCAGAGCCATCTTGTTAGCAAAATGCAGTCGTCTTTGCAAGACTTGGTTCAGTGATGGTTTATAAAATCCAAAACCTCCTTTCTGTTTGAATCTACAGGGTGCATGCGCTAGGAGAAAATTGCTGGAAAACATGAGCACTTTGGATGGAGTTATGTGAAAGAGCTGAATATGGTTAAGGGATGTGAGAATATATGCAGGAAATCTCAGTGGAATAGTCTGAAGATCAAATAAGCAATAGTTGCTGCTCCCAGGAACGTGAGCAGTTAGCCCTTATTGGAAGATTTAGCACCAGATCAATTGCATCGGTTAAGAACATTATCCTCTCTAGAGGTCAAAGAGTCCACTTAAGCTTGTCATGAATATAAATAAAAATATTCCCAATTAATTCATTGGATGTTCTGAACTTCACAGAAAGTAAGGGTATCTTCTGAACTAAGAGCCATGAAAAAACTAATTCCTGATCTCAGGGTAGTGACTCAAGTAAAGAAATGTGTGGAAAAAGGCAGTGCTGACAAAAATCAGAGAAGTTGCTCTGAAAAAGTTAACAGAGAAAATACCACTGGTAGTCATGAAAGTACCTATGTAAAACTACCGGTAATAGCATCATTTGCAGGTACCACTAAAAAAGCTGTAATGGCAAAGCGCCCAGCACCACCTGAGAAGCCAAGTTCCTGCAGATGCAATTCTGATGTATGTAGCTCCCCTACCTCTGTAGAAAAGACAAAACCTGTTAGTAAAGGAAAGGATAGAGTGTGTATGCTACAGATGGATGCCCAGAATTTAAAAAGAAATAAAATTGAGGAAATAAAGACTGTGATTAAATACAGCGATGAATTGAGCTCTACAGATCCTGATACAAGTAAAAGAGTTTCAAGAAAGGGAGAAATAACCAGGGAAAGCTGTAAGAAGAGAAGCAGAGCGATTTCAAAAGCAAAGCAACAAGATTTAGATGTTGAATCAGGAAGAGTGCTGAGAAAAGGAAGCAAGCAGCAAAGTGTGAGGTCTGCACAACAACAGTTGGAAGAGGCAGGATATGTGACTAGACCAGACACTTCAAAAATATATAAGAACTTCCAGCAGAGCAAACCTGAAGAGCCTACTTCCACACCAGCATCGCCTGTGAAAGTGGTTGCAAGGTCTATTGATGAAATAATTGCTTCCCCGCAGTCTACTTCTCCATCTCCCTCAGACCAGACGATCAAAGATCTCCCGGAGAGTGTTCTTGGCCAGAACTACAACATAAAAATGGAAGTAGGTGAACCAGAACAAGAGCAATATTTTTTTTCTTGGGTAAATATTACATTTATAAGAGTTGTATATTTTTTTTTCCAGCTCCTACAATGTGTTACAACACAGAAGCCAGACAAAACAAATGGATAAAGGCACAAATATATATCACAGAATATTCTTCACTGTTTCTTCTGCCAGGTTTTTTTGATGTTTCTTAAAAAAAGAAGAAAAAAAAAAGAGCCCAAATCAAAATATATTAAAACATTAGCTCTTTTGGTGTGTTATTTTACTATACCACTAGTACATGTTTTTCTGTACTCTCCCTTTTTAAAAGAAGACATATTCCAGTCTGACAGATGAGAAAGTGCACTAGATACATTTGTGACATTGTTGGAAGCATTACTTCTTTTAGTTATTGTTTAGCTTGTGAAGTTTCACTAAGACAAATTCTTTATTGTCACAGTTAGGCAGATTGTGTAAGCAGCTGCAAGAGAGTCTCTTTAATTAAACACAGCAGGAGATACCAGTAATACTAGGCAGCAGGTAGATGCTACAGAAAACTTTCCTAGATCTTCACCAGAAGGTTGCTGATTAATTTAACTAGGCTAGTAACTTTCTATCAGATGGCTCTTTGTCCTCTCTTAGCAAGACTGATAGTTTTGTTCTAGTTCTAAGAGGGTTGAAACTTACGTCACAAAAATCACTTGGTGTTCATGCTGATGCTTGTTAGTGATGCCATGGAATGACTAGACTCATGGAAAGTGAGCTACTTTTCAGAAGCAACAGCTTTTGAAAAGGAGTTTGGAATACTGGTAAAAAGCATACAAATCTGTATTTTAGGAGATGATAAAGAACATTTTATCTTCCAACTGTCAAATTACTTTTGTCAAGTAATTGACGGAAATGTCAAAAGCTACCTTTTGTGATCATACAGTCTGTAAGTGGTAAGAAAGTAAGAATCCTGAAGTGAATTAATTTAAATATGTGAGTCCACAAGAAGCAGTAGTTTTAAACTGAATTTCCACTAGATTTATACCCTCTGGTGTGATTTTCTTCTGAGAGCTCTTTATCTGGTAGAGGCATTCATAGCCTCTCGCACTCTCTGTATATTTTCTGGTGTATTTCACTTGGGATTGAAATCAGACAAGAATTTCTTCTGTGTGACAGCATTGAGGTGATGGCTCTTCACTGTTTGACTTGTATTTTAGGAATGTAATAATTTGGGACTGTTCCCTTTGTCTGGTTGAAATGAGTTATGTGTTTTTTCTTACTCTTTTATAAGCATGTCTTATGTTCTAGGTAAGATTATTAAAGATTTGCCTCTAGCATGTCCTGAAATTCTAAAATTGAAGAGGACTGGTTTCCTTTTGTTTGTAGTGGAAACTGCTGGACTCTGAGCTTTGAAAATCTGACCTTTGGAGTACTGTGATGTTTAATTCTGTACTTCCAAAACTTACATCATTTTGGTTTAAAGTAAAATGAAAGATGGAACTTCCTGATTACATTCTAGTCCAGTTGCTCGTTGTTTAATGTTTTTTTTTAGGTATGGACATATGGACATTAGTAAGGATGAGAACCTCGCTGATGACATTTATTTATTTATTTATCTATCTATTTACTTTTTATTTATTTACATCAAAGGCATTTGCAGCAAGTGTCTTTTCAACTTATGTGGCCTTTTAAAAGGATGAAGATTCTAGCAACTCTTTATTATTTTTATACATGGTGTCTTTACTTTGCATTGAGCTCCAAGGTTTGGCTTCTCTAATGAAGTAAGAAATGAGTTCTTTTAAATGAAATAGAAGTACCTAGGAAAGGAACAGAGCTACTAAAATGAAAACAAGGTCTCAGAATTAAATGTGTTTTTAATTTCTTAAAAAATTAACACCTCTGTTCTCTTTATCTTATTCTTGATCTTGCATTAATGACTGGTTATGATTGATAGTTTATGATATTGCTGTGGAGGCTGAGTGCTGTTTTCCCTCCCACATGCAAAAGAGCATTATTTGGGAAATGGAATGCCAACTCTGTGCGATGTAAGTACTTAGATCTGTTTTCTTGGAGGGAAATCACTTATGAATAATGATTCCTACAACATTTTAAGTTAAAAATTAGAATTTTTATTCTAAGAATGATGTATTTTCAATGCCTGGAGTAATTTTGTTGCCTTGAGGTTTGTTGCTACTTTTGAAGTATATTCCGTGAATTTATATGTTGGATTTAGTATCCATAGGAGAGTTTTTATATTAATTTCAGAAATGCATTTTCTTGTTATTCAGCTTGATCTTCAGCTTTTTTGGTGGTGAACCTCCAGCTTATCTTTTGTTAGTTACTGTTTTCAGCAGATCAGTTCTTTGGTACATCAGACAAGCTAGTGAGGATGATAATTAAATGAGTGACATTATTGTTCTTGAAAAATAACATAAAATTTGAATGCATCAAATTAAACAAGGACTATACAGGGCACCATACTAATAGCAATCCAACATAAGTATACTTTTATTTAAAAAAAATAATCTCTAGCTCTTTTTATCTACTCTTAATAGTGAGGCCTTGAGAGGATTTTCTTTGTAACGTTTAAACACTCTCTCAGAAGTGGTTTGATGGAGACTAATTATTGTGATATTATTATTGTTAATGAGATAGACTTGTATTTCTTGTGTATCTATAAGTAAATACAATCAAGTATTTGCTTGTAACTTAACAGTATCTCAGTTACTATTTGCTCTATATGTTCTTTTTATTTCAGCTAACATGAAAATATGTGGGGAAGAAGAAGAACCATTTCACACATCTTATTAAATTTTTAAAAAATTATTATTAGTTTTATTTACTTTATTTTTTCCTCTTTAGGTGCTATAAGGTGTATTCTAAGTGTCATGGAAATGAGCATGTAGTTCTCTTTAAGTAGGAAAACCCTAACTCATTCTGTTGCTTTTCTTATTTTCTGCTTACAGATGGCTCATGGAATGTTCTCATGGTCTTAGCAGCCATTAAAATGTGGCTACATCAACACTGATACTTTTTACTATGAGCTTGCTATAATGTTGTTAGTTCAGGAAGCTCACATGATTTGCTGTGCTCAATAAGGTCAATCACGGCAGAGAAAAGTCTATGGCACTTCCTGCCACTTGCTGAAGGGAACTGCCTAGTCTTTGAGGGGACACTGCCACTCTGGATACATGAACAGTTTTTTTCTAGAACAGTTACCTTTTTTTTTTTTTTTTTTTTTTCTTCCTGCCACTTGCTGAAGGGAACTGCCTAGTCTTTGAGGGGACACTGCCACTCTGGATACATGAACAGTTTTTTTCTAGAACAGTTACCTTTTTTTTTTTTTTTTTTTTTTTTTTTTTAAGGGTATTATCATATTGTTGCAAGTAGCTGCCTAGGGAGAGATGTTGGGTAGATGATGTACATGTGGGCACTTGCAAAATCTGTTTATTTCTTCAAAGTTACCAGTGCAAGTAACTAAAACCAATCAAATTGTCCAATTTGTTACATTTTGTCAACAACCACTTTCCAGTTTCTTGTGATCATTAAGGCCACATCGTTTATGCCTGTCTTAAAAATGCTACAGGCTTCAAGGCTCAAGGACCATCTTTTTTACCTTGAAGTCTGACAAAATGGAAGACTAATCCTCATTAGGCCAGTAAGCTGCTGTTATGTTAGCAAATTGTTTTTAATAAGATAGATTGTAAACTCCCACAGTTTCAGGCTTTGTCAAAGCTTTGTGGTGTAGGGTGATTAGCTATGCTTGTGTACAAATAATTTCTATAAATACGCTGTGTTAAAATCATGTTTTAAAATATTTGTATATCCACACATCTACATTGGTTTTGTTTTGTCACTTATCAGGGTCTTTTCTGCACTGGTGATACTTTTCTTGTCAAACAGAGAGGAAAGTAACTTATTTTAATAGTGTATAACTACCAAATGAGGAATCAAAGAAATATCACATGAAAATATTTAAGTAAGATAAAATTAAAGATTTTAAAAAAACAAACCAAAAAGCAAACTCCCTGCTGACAACAAATCTTAATTTACTATATGTCAAGACTTATAATGAGTCTTTGCATCTACAACGGATACCACAGACATACCAAAATGACTGAAAATGTCAAAATGGTTTCGAGTGAATTATTGTGGTATCTGGGTACCTAAATAGTTTTCTACACCTGCAGGAGGAAGGCTATGTCTAATAAAGCTGTTTTTTAAAGGTGTGGTAGAACTTTCTATCTTAAGGTTAAAATTTCAGTGCAGGAAACAGCTTCCTCAAGAACAGCCAGAACACTCAAGAACAGATTCCCACAGGAATTACGAGTAGCCAGAGTTCTCAACACTTTTGTTTCCCAAAGTTAGATCACACCTTTTTGGCCTTGTTTTATTAAAGCAAACACACAGCCTGTAGTACATATATACACAGTGCATATCATTTTATTAAAATAACACAATAGCATTGTGCCTGTGATTCTCCCATGGGAAGTGGACAAAAGAGAAAACACCACACCCAGCAAAGGAAAACAATCTTATTACATGTACAGGTGTCTAAAATGAAATTAAGATAATATTTGCTCATATAATTGTTGGTTTTGACAGAACAGGAAAATTAATATGTAAAGTTGTAATTTACATATTATGTCATAGATTAGTGATGTAACTTGAGCCAGGCTGGTTGAATGAAATGTTTTGTGAAAAGTTTTATTCCATGCATTGGATAATAAATTGCATGGGGAAGAACTACAGTTGGCTAAGTTAGATTGTAGTAATTAAAAGTTCATGGCAACCACCATGTTTGAAAATACGGATGTGTTGCAAAGAAGAAGAAGAAGGTTATTTGGTGTATCTTGAGAAAATCCTGCTGAATCTCTTCCTTTTAGTCTGAGTTGTTACTGTATTCATTAGTTCCTTACCCTCATGGTGATGAAAACATATGTAACAGAAATTCTTTTTTCTTAAGCTGTCTTTTCTTTCAAAGGTACATAAACTGCTGAGACTTTGGTTAAAAGTAAAACACCGATGTGTGCAATCTTCTGCAAGGCCATAGCATCTTATTACTTTATAGTTCAGATTTTTGGGGTAGTATACACATCTTTCACTTTTTGTTGGCCTGATGATTCTTTTTTTTTTTTTTTCTTTTCCTTTTTAAATATATAAGCAAAATGATGTTACAGCTCACAATATCCTTCTTAAGTGGTAAGATTAAATGTAGTGCTATGTGCAAAATCCTAGGCATTAAAAAATTAAGATTTTTAGATTGCTCGGTGGACAATGCACTCAGTGGAATAAAAATTCTACTGTACGGAAGATTCTTACATGCAAAGAGCAATGGACACTTGGCAGTGTCAGCAAAGGACTGTTTCGTTAAGTGGAAGACTATAACATATTCAGCTGATAGCTTTAATGACACCCTTAATGCATTCTGACTCTGCATTTGTGGCTCTGAAATGTTTTCCTCAGAAAAATTTGACATTTCTGTAGCATTTTTTGAGAACTGAATTCTAAACTTGATTGCAGTTTAAATGAGGTACTTCTGTTTGTTACTGTTATCTTAAAAACTTTGTTCCTCAAGTGAGTATATGGCACAAAGACAAAAGTATGTGTGTGCCGAGTTACATGCACTTATGCTACCCTGGTGCTTAGAAAGCACACTGTCCTTAACACTTCTGGGGGCTTATTTCTGCTTTTCTTGGATGGATATAGTGTAACCAAATGGGGACTTGTTGAACTGTTCCTTTGATGAGAAAGAATAGTATGCTTGGGAAGAGAGAACAACTTGACATTTTGTACTAGCTTTTCTGCTAGTGGAGCAAGGATTACTTTCTCCCGTGGAGAAGATAACTAACTGAAAATTGCATTCAGCTTTTAAACTTCTCTACTACAAGCAGATCCATTGTGAAATTATTTATACTGAAGAAATAAGCATGTGTGTAAATGTCTGCAAAAGATGAGCCTAAGATCATTTATTTGTCTTTCAAAGTACTTGTTGCTTTCAAACTACTTTGTGTAGTGATGACCCAAACATTAATTTATGCATGTATATTGCTTTGATATTGTTTTGTTCTGTAAGGTATATGAATAATCTTTTCTTTTCTTTTCTTTTCTTTTCTTTTCTTTTCTTTTCTTTTCTTTTCTTTTCTTTTCTTTTCTTTTCTTTTCTTTTCTTTTCTTTTCTTTTCTTTTCTTTTCTTTTCTTTTCTTTTCTTTTCTTTTCTTTCTTTTCTTTTTTTTTTTTTTTTTTTCTTTTTTTTTTTTTTTCCTTTTTTTTTTTTTTTTTTGGCATACTTGTTTGACATTCATTTTCTTCTCTTGCTTATACAGGCACCAATTGAACATGAGGAAATAAAAACTGAATGTCAAACCCTGCCAAGTTTTCACCAAGCAAGCCTGGTAACATTCTGCATTATCTAGGAATGTTAAAATATAATAAGTTAATAGTGCTTCTATTTACTTGCAGAGTTGTTAAGATAGTTCATATTTTAAACTGATAAAACTGGAAAGGAAATGAAATAGTCCTTGAAAGCATTTTGGTGCTTCATAAATTATAAATATACCTTTATTTTTCTCTTTTTCCCCTTTTATGTTTCTTGTTAATTTATTTTCATATGGGGGTTCATTCTCCAATTTCTGGATGTGAAGAATTTCACTTGTGTTAAGTAGCATGCTGAATAGGGCAAGGGAATAAGACATTAATCTATATTCATATATGTTAGTGCTCATCATTCTATGCCTTTAATTCACAATTTTTAAAAAATGTAAATATTTAAACTTAGATATGGTTAGTTGTGCAGAAAATGAATCTTGGCCTAAAGATCAGCTGTTAACATATAGTAACAGGTGAAGCAAGTAAGCAGGTTAGTATTATTGTGAGATAGTATTAGTTTTCCTATGCTTAAGGTTTTGATGCTTTAAATAATGCAGAGATCTGCAAGCTGTTTCCTTGCCACCTGCCCTTTGAAAGGTGATTTTCTATAAAACAAGTCTTCATACTGGTCTTGCAGCTTAAGGTTAGAGGGAAAGGCAAATTAGGTTCATTCGGTCAGATGTTGGGTTAGGCTTTTCTTTATGAGATTGGAAAGAAGATTACAAATGAAACAACATATAAATAGAATCCTAATCTACATTTAACAAGTGGATACCTTCCTGGAAAATGTTGTAATTTTCAGTATCCTTTTGGTTTTGTGATATTTCAAACATGGCAAAAACTGTCATTAGGATATCAACTCTACAAAGCTCATACTTTTAGTAGAGAGCACGTATTCAGTTTATAGGGACAGTACCACAGAGGACAAAATTGTTGCCAGGGCCAAAAAATGTTTTTTTTTTCCCATATGTTCTCAGTTTCTAGGGAAGGACAGCCTAAAATGGGATGTTTCCACTAGGCAATGCTATGTACAGAGATACCAAGTAGCCTTGATCTGAACAAATAAATGAGATGAACACAAGGTTGGATAAGTTACGTGGGAATAATCTACATGCCACCTGTACTTGGCTAGAATGTTTTATATAATTAATATGAATCATGATCTGTTGATTTCTAAACTAATTACACTAAGTGATGTGTAAATAGTACACAGTACAATGTTACTGATGGTAGTTTTTGTAATATTTAATAATATAATAAGATTATTTCTTGTTTCTGAATTATTGGAAGTGTTCAAGGCCAGGCTGGATGGGGCTCTGAGCAACCTGGTCTGGTGGGAGGTGTCCCTGCCCATGCAGGGATGTTTGAATTAGATTATCTGTAAGGTCTTTTCCAACCCAAACCATACGATGATGATTCTATGATATACTATTTGCCAACAGAACAGTTTCCCGTTTATTTAAACAGTACTGGGATACTGATTTGTTTTGAAACATTATTATTTTGGGCAGCATGCCACTTCTGTAGTGCACTGATGGCATTGGTGCAGGACCAGTGTGTGTTCACCGATTGTACAACACTAAGTAAATTGCAAGATTGGCACATGAAAAGACAACATACATTTGGTTCTATTTAACATACATACTACATAATTAAAATAGATTATTTAATTTGCAAGTGCAGGCTTTCTGTTTTACACATAGGAAAAGTAATGGAGATACAATTTTAAAATGAGAAATAGTTTTCAGAACAGCTAAATGCTCTATTGCATCCTTATCAGAACTATTTCTCTGCAGAGTAATGGCAACATACTCTATATTAGTATTTCTATAGAACACGTTTCATTGGCATGTTTTGGGGACATCTTATTTTTGAAATTATTTTCTTTTGTATAGTGGGCTGCAGGGCCCATGCGATTTCAAGATAAATTGTTTGGTTTTGCAGATTAACTTGCAAATTTTGGTGTACAAAAATAGATGA
Source organism: Chaetura pelagica (assembly GCF_000747805.2). Taxonomy (NCBI): domain Eukaryota; kingdom Metazoa; phylum Chordata; class Aves; order Apodiformes; family Apodidae; genus Chaetura; species Chaetura pelagica. The sequence goes on from NW_009952694.1 coordinate 3,765,587, forward strand.
AAACCCACGAATAGTTGCTTTAGTTATTAATTTTTTAATGTTACATCTCTAACTAAATTATATTAATATATTTATTAAAATGTTGTATGCTAGTTCACTGGTATTTTTACAAGGAAAATGTACAAAAATGCAATATAATACAAAATAACATATGTACAACATGGTGCTGATGAAGTGCTCCTTGATCTATTTCACAAAAAAAGATGAGATCACAGAAGTTTGGCTTATGATTTTAAAAAAGTAACTGCTGTAATTTAAATTTTGGTGGTTTTCATTAGCCGTATTGGTGTTTAAGGTATCAACAGATGTTGAGTATCTTCTATTACTTCGGCTATCACATTTTTCAAATTTCTTTTTTCAAATTTCTTTTTTCAAATTATTTGAGTGTCTGGACATTCCAAAAGCTGGTGATGACTATGCATCCAATCAGGTTACATTCTGTCTTTTTATTGGATAAGAGATTATGACAGGAACTTATACCTAACATTCAAAAGCAACAAATAATAGTCATATTTGACTCATTTTAATGATACATTTTCAGGTAGACTTCTTACTGGCAAACTTTTCTGCATTTCTTATTTTTGTTAGCCTATTTTCTCTATGTAAAATTTTAATACTGGTAAACACCAAATATCTGACTTTGGTCCTTAATATTTTTTCATATATATGCTGATGTTGGTGTGTGTTGGTTTCAAAAATAAACTAGCAATATATGAAACCATCTTAGCCTTTTCAGAAGGCAGTGACTCATTTAGGAATCTTCTACAGATCTCAGTATATTTTACTTGGTGGTTAATATACTTATTTATGAACTATAATCTTCCATATTAATTTCATGTGGTGATTTCTTCTAGAGAACTTAAATACTGCTGAAGTTACCAGCAGACAAAGACATTGTGTCCAGTTTTGTTCTGGGATAAACAAAGCAAATTAATGGACAAATAAAAGTAAAATCCTATGCTTTTGTGATTCATTTTACCAGATATGTGACTGAAAATCTTTATTAAAAAAGCATTTAGGCTCGACAATTGTGTTCCTTGGGTTCCTATAAGCTAAGCTAGCCAGCCTTACAGAAGTAATTACCATGGTGTATCAGGAAGAGCTGGGCAAAAAGGTGGACTTTTCATACTGAGAGAAATTTTTCAAGACAAAGCACTTTAAAAATTGTTTTCCCCACTGTGGCATTCTGTTTCTATCTGTCTTCACTATTTTATGATTGTGCCTCTTTGTTTATGATTACTTCAGTAGGTTTTTTTTTTGTTTGTTTGTTTTTTTCTTCCGTTTGCTATTGCTCCTGGATTACAGTGAGCAGCCCCTGAAAAAATTTCTATGTTGGGACACTCTACAAAGGGAATTAGAATTCTAGATTAATTTCTGCCTTTCTTCCACGCTTATTTTTTACTATTTTTTCTAAAATGGATCAGTTATCTGATCTATTTTGCAGTGTGAAAAAATAAGTTTTGGCACAACTGAGAAGATGGTGCTCTAATAAATAGGAATGAGCAGCTGTGGGTGGAAACAGTAAGAAATCCTTAT
>NW_009952694.1:3767179-3777352 GCF_000747805.2 Chaetura pelagica
AAAAACATCATCCTTTACACCATGTGTATCAGCTTGAATTTGCATAAGAAAATAACAAAAATGTTAAATGTGTTCATGGTCTTCTAAGTTGAGTAGTTCTGAATAGCAACAATACTGTTATTTTTATGTTTATTTCATAATTCTCTTTATACAGAAATACACTCATCTTACACACTGTTCAGAAATTCAATTTAGGTTGAGCCATTGGAAATTTTGTTTTATCACACTTATCTGTTTATTCTATATCCTGAATAGCTATGGGCGTTCCTATGATCTGTGTAGAGTAGATAGCAGTTCTTAAGTACTGTAGTTTCATTGAATTATATTTCTGATGGTCAGAGTTCTTTGTGTGCAATTGCTCCTTGTTCTAATCCAGAGTCAATGTGAAAATATCCATATAACTTACCAGTTTGCAACACTGTGCTTATCTTCTGTCCATGAATATTTTAGGCTCTATCATGGGATGTGCTACAAGTGGAAGGAAAAGCGATACCAAAAATTAAACAAGATGAAGTTCAGAAAGACCAGCAAGAGGAACAAAACATGCAACGATCTTTGACTCCTCAGGCTTCAGATGTCAAGTATTTTTAAAATCTTATTTTATTATTATAAGAAACCACCTGAAAATATATGAAGTTATTAGTGCATAGCATGGTATGTAAGTTTGGAGAAGAAATAATGTCATTCCCCCAGCTGTGGATCTGAACAATTGTAATTTCAGGTCTAAATTATCAAGTTTAGTTTGGTATCTCTAGTTTGCTATTTATCTCCTTGAGACAGTTCTGATTTATTGTTTTTAAAATCCAAAGGACCCCTATTCAGTCCTCCTATATGCAGATGAAACTTCTCTTGACTGCAGCAGAAGCTGAAGTTGCTTATGTGGGGTTGAATTTGTCCATACAATTCCAAGCATAATCTAATCAAAATAATTAAAAACAAACAATGGAAAATACCACAAATTTAATATAAGCAATGCCAGCTGCAAGTCATCATCTTTAAATAGAGAAGATGTATTAAAAATTCATTAAGTTGAATTTGTATTACAGTCAGTGCTTGTCTGAAATTCAGGAGATTTTACCTGGGGAGCTGTAATTTGACAGCTGCTTATTTCCCTGCTATTGTCATAGGTTGTATCTATCATTCTGTAGTAGGAGTGAAGATTACAAAAGTAGTACAGACCTCATCCTGTCCATTTCATGTTAAGTGAGACTCTTCAATTTTATGGTTTGACTGCTATTAAGATCTTTATGGATACTTTTGTTTAGATGTACCATAGGTTGCTTCTTCACTTCTCTATTGAGTTTAAAAAAAGGGGGGAGGGGAAGAGAAGAAGCTTTAATTATTAGCTTTTGTTGTTCTTAGGGTCCTGAAAGGTCTATTGGATATAGAAGAGAGCCTTTTTATGGCAGGCCTGAAGTTTGTAAATGGATAATACTTTCAATTAAGTAGCTGAGAATAGTCATGGGAAAAGAATGCTTAAGTTTATGAAACAGTCAAATTGGCATTTAAGTGACCCTTTGCATGCCATTGCTTATCTGCATTGCTTAAAGATCATTTGGTTAGCAAGATTATATATTAAAACAAATAGTGTCAACAGACAATGAGTGTTTTACCTTCAATAAATACTTACTGTCAGATTATCAATGGTGCAGAAACTGCATGATTTTCTAAAAAACCTGTATTTAGTGCATTAAGTGAAGGTAATGTAGGCCACACACATGGTACTGTTTTTTCATGTCCCCCTTTTTTCAAAGAGTGATAAATAGTCTGTTTTAGGAGAGTGTGTGCTGTAAAAACATTCACCTTTACCTGCAGCATGCCCCAAATATTTCAGTTTGCAATGATAAAGCATTCAGTTAGTTCCTTAATGAAATTATAAACTTCTATACAAAAGCAGTAACTACAATAACATTGAAATTGCTTTTTATTTATTTAAATTAAATGACAAAACTTTGAGGAAATGTTCCTAGAGAATTAAAAAATTATTTTCCTTGCCTTCGTTTGCAGAAATCACACCAAATGATGTAAGGTCTAAGTTAAACTGCCCTCTATTTATTTATTTTTTAAAAACAGTGTAGTAATTGCATTGTGGAAGTAGCGAACTGCTTTAGAGCATCCTGAGGTAAATAACACAAACATTTATGAAGATTAAATACTCTCTATTGAGTGAGTTTAAAAAAAAAAAAGAGTGTGAAATACTTCTTTTTAATTTTAAATTAATGTGATCTGCTGGTTGAAAGACTGATCTCTGATTTCACATTCCAAAAGAGTTATTTATTTCCAAATACACTGGAAATATATTTAATTAATTAATTTTTAAAAATCCTTTATAATAAATGGGGTTGCTATAAGTATGCCTTTAACCCTAATCAGTCTTGTGTTTTGTGTAATTGAGTTGCTTTTCAAACGTGATGTTTAATTTTTATGTTTGACTTTCACATTTTATTTCATCACCTTGACCCTGTTCTCATTCAGGCAAAAATGCTACTGATTTCAGTAGAGACTTGGGATTGTAAGATCCAGTGAAATCTGTCTTGTTGAAGCATAAAGTAACTAGGCTTTTCTGTATATTAAAGTTTTGTGACTTTACAAAAAGTATTTTGAGCAGTTTTTATTAAAATTAAAAGACTTATTGACATTTTCATGCTGGGTTTTCATGTGCCTATAAACTGAGGGACTCAAAGTATATTAACATCATGGAGAAATATCTCATCTATACTCGATGTGTTAATTTCTTGACTGTGAGTAAAATTTCGATTATATTGCACTGATTTTAATTATTTTTTTCTTCATCTGTGTTATTTTAATCTTGTACCTTTGTGCTGTTGTTATTTTTCAGAAAATATAAGCAGATATAAAATATTATTTTTGTAACTTGAATATGTATTGCATGATAAACAAATCTTGTGTTACTTAATTTTGTAGCTCTTGCTGATTTCCCCTTTGTAATATCTGTTTATATAGTTCTTAGTAAAACAAAAATCAAAGTTGTTTAAAGTGTCACTGTCTCAGGAGAACCTTAGAAAAATAGTTCAACCCAAAAGCTATTCGGCGTAATTCCATAGTGGGATTTTAACAATTTTAATTTGGGATATTGTCTTAAGATATGAAGGCACTTATGAACTTTAATTTAAAATAGCATATATTTGGGGAGCCATTTCTGAGTTTTTCACATCTCAGACATTTTCCATATGCTGCTCTTCACATTGCAACTGTCAGCACATTAGACATTTATTAACTTTGTAGAGTTCGCACAGTAGCCGGGGACTGTTTTTAGAATCTGATCCATGGCCTGTGGAAGTCAATAGATTTTCATCACCTTCAGGACGACAACTTAGAATGGTAGAATTTTTTAGTCATTAGCTTTTCAAAGGTAGTCAGAGACCCAGTGTTTCGTCTAAAATCAACGGCTGAATTTAAAAACTAAAGAAGTAGAAGTGTTAGCATATCAGAAAACTCATTCAGAGTTTTAAGGGTATTTACAAGGTACTCTGTCATGGAGAGAATTTGTGGATGAGTGTACATGGAGCATTTTAACATAACGTCAATTCACATAACCAGTTTAAACTGTTAATCAGAATTACTTAAGTTTTCAGTGCAGTATGTGAAAGCTCTACTTCAGTTGAGATAGTAGAACTGTGACCACTGCACTTAATTTTTACTTTAACATGATTGACAGCATTTTAGTTTTTACCTGCTTTTCTTTTCTAAACAATAAAATTTCTACTTTTACTAGAAATTATCAGGCACTTTATGCAAAGTATTTATGTTAGAAATTTATGTCCTATGGTCTGATGTATGTCATGATGTAGTACCAGCTAAGATGCATACTTTACAATACAGAGAATGGGAACTTAAATTATTAATTTATTTGTTTTGCTTTTTAGAGATCAACATTATCCAGACATTAACCAACTATATACTGCTTCTCCTAGATTTGTAGTGCCTCCGTATTTACATCTGATTTGTAGAGTTCATCATACTTTGGATAGAATAGGTGAGAATATCTTATTTACAGCAGAGGACATGGACAATAAGGAGGAAGAACCAGTGTATTCCAAATATAGTTATTTGAAAGAGCAAGTTGAAAGGAAAAGGTATGAACTTACTCATTTTCAGAGTGAATATGATTTAATTAATTATGTAAGTTAAAGGATTATATGTTGAGAAATAACTTGTATGGTGTTTCAGTATATGGTAGTTTCAAAGAAGTGGCAAAGAAAAAAATTGCCTTATTTGGTAGATATAATTAGAGATAATTAGAATAAGGGCATTAAAAGCCTTGTGTCTTTCTTATAATGTAAAATCTAGTATTTTTTTTTAAAGAAATTGCATTTTGTAGACATATTTGAATTTATATAAGTCACAATTTAGGTTATAAATAGATGCATTTTTTAACTTTATCCTACTTGCATCGGATGTACTACTGAAATAATAAAAATACTAAGCAAATAGAGTAGTCTTCCTGTGAATGTAAAATTCTGCAATACTAAAAGGTTTAAAGTGCACACCCACTAGCCCTTTATCACAAAGACAATCTTACCTCAATCCTGATTCTACAAGCACTTAGAACAAGGAAAAGTTTTAAGTAACTCAGTGTAGTTCTGTTAAACTCAATGCATGCACAAAGTTAAGCACATGCAGAACTGGGACCTAGAATAAACTTGTAGTCAAAAGTATTCACTGTATATCTAACAGGTATTAATGTGATAGCTGCAGGATCTGGCATCTTTCATGAATGAGGAGCTGAAGTAGAACAAAATGCATAAGTTAATTTTTCTGAGATTGTTGCAGCATGTAAAAACAGATCCGTCAAAAATTTGTCCCATAAGAAGTAGTGAGGAAATGTAAATGGATTTTTGAATAAGCCTGCTCAGTTTTATCATGTTAGTATAGTGCCAATTTTTATATTTGATGACAGTGAATTCCTACATCTTTGTTTAATTTATTGGGTTGATTTTGGGTTTTTTTTGATGCATTTTGCAGTAAAAGAATGTGCATGTGAATGAATATGAAGAATATTCTGTTTTCATAGCTTATCATTTCAATTATATTTTTGCTTTTTTTGGGTGCCTTTCTAGTTCATGTAGTTATGTCAGAAAAGATCATCATTGGACGCTTAATACTTTAATACTTTAAAGTTTTTTTGTTTGTTTTTTGTTTTTTTTGTTTTTTGTTTTTTTTTGAACTGGCAGTTTGCTAGTTACAGTTTCTGTGTATTACCAGCTCCAGAAATATAAAATTAGTGCTTATAGAGTCTGTAGTGATCTAAAGAATGGTAGAGTGGTAAATTAGGATAAGGCTAGGCCAGTTTTACAGGGCAATTTGTGTAGCTTGTTAACTTGGGCTCACTTGAAAAACATGTTTTAGTGCAGCCAAATGCAAGGTCATAAGGATAAGAATAGGGAATTAGGGTCATCCTTTGTAGGAAAGGAGATTGTATCCTGAAAAGCAGTAATTCTGAAAGGAGCTTTACAGTCTTGAAAGATAAGTAACGGAAGATGGCTGTGTAGTACTCTCTGAACTTCAAATTAAACATGTTTACCTTAAAATAAAGGAGGTGGGACATTAGCAATAATATAGAAAAAGAAGTTTTGAGATTAGAAATATTAAACAGACCTTTATGTTCCATGTAAGCACTCTGACATAGTCATGTCACCACTTGTTCTCTCTCTTGTCTGCATGACTTTAACATTCTTTTCTGCTCAACAGCACAACTTCCTGTACCCAGAATGGTTAAATAATGTAATGATGAGTGGGGTTTGAATCCTCAGATAAGTAATGAATTTCCTGGCTTTGTGCTTCAATAACTATTATCATAAAGCAATGGAAATCACCACTCTGTTTTTTTTTTTTCTGTTTTATAAAATTAGTAATAGTAATAATAATAATAATAATGATGATGATGATGATAAATCATCTTACCCTTCATTGAAAGAGTGGATGCATTCACCCTTAGAAGAGGGCTCCATGTTCTGGATTTGACATGGAGGGAAATTTCTGCCTGCAGCCCCCAGAAATCTATGTTCCAGAGGGTGGCATCAGATTTCCTGCTGGCTAAATCTCTGATGATTCTTCCATATGAAGGTCTGTAGGAATACTGTACACTTAATACACTTAGCAGAGCGTTCCAAATACCAGTCTAAGGGAGGAAGCAGAAGTGTCGATTCCTGTGTACGATCTCTTTTTCTTGAATACCACTTCTGTATGAAGACATTTCAAAAGATCACTGCGTTGGTTTTACACACAAGATACAGAGTTGGTTTGAATATATTAGCTGTAAGATTTTAATGTATAGCAATGAAAGTAGCAGCTTCTGAAGTTATCCATTACTTATAGTCTTTAATTCAAAAGTGAATTTCTTTCTGAGGTGTGTCCTGAGTTTCACCCAGTAAATTGTTAGCTTGATGCAGGAATGTCAATGACATTTTATTATCTGTATTAATTTGAATGTGAGGTTGCATAATCATGATGCTTCCCTCTGACCTTAAAATATGAATCCATAAAATGCTTTATGAAAGTTTTTAGGATTTGAATTATTTTGATATATTCAATATTATCCTTACTATCAAGGATGGCATTATTTCAGAATATAGGATGAGGCTCTGATGTCTCCTCTTGGTTTTTGTGAGCTCCTGTTTCAGTCAGGAATTTAGGTAGCTTATGCATATCATTCATGGCCAAACCTGGAGTTTGCCTTAAGAGACATTTTGTTTAGACTTGTGTGGGGAAGAAGAACCATTTCCCACAGCTTTTGATTCAGCAACAGTTCAGTCTGTTGGACAGATACAGACAGAGAATATAAGGACTCAATGAGAATAGGGATACTGATAGGTTTCTCAGATGTGAGAGGCAGCATGAGAATGGGCAAAACTATGTTCAAAAAGGAAAAAAAACCACCACAAAGCAACCTTAGGAAGACAGTGACAGAGTAAGAAATGACAAAGTAGAAGTTGTGACTGCTTTACTCATTAAAGGATGACAAAAAAGGGAAGGCTGTGAAGGCTTTGAAAGCAGAGGAGCATCTCACATTTGAATGAGCTTCTATTTTTCTGTTTCTTCAGAGAATGGGATAACATTCAAAACAAGCAACTATGATCTTTGCAGTAGTGCTTTAACTGAAGGTGAACGGAACAAAGTGATGCTTGTCTAGCTGAAGGAATGAATTAATGCCATAGCAAGTGAGATATGAAATTAGATACCAGACTTGGTCTTCCTTGAGAGATTAGAAAATGGCTATAATTTAAGAGTATTTTGAATTATACCTGTGTTCTGTGTCTGTGTAAATGATGGGATGCTAGCCATAGTGATGAAGAGTGCCAAGTAGTGGGGAGGCCATGGAGGTTGAAAAGGTAAAGACTCATAAGATTTTTATCTCTCAGCCTTGTTGAGCTAGCACTGGCAGCTTGACATCTCTAAGAGGAAGATGATCTGGTATTTTTTGTTGATGGAGAACAGAGTGGTGAATCACAGTCTAATTCATTACCATGGAGAGGGAACCTGTACATGGTCTTTGGCTAGAACATTACTAGAAATAGAGTAGATGAAGAAAATCAGAGTGTAGCAGACAAAACGCCTTGAAATACCCAGGAAGCTGAAGGGATTAGATGAGAGTGGAACTAGAAGAGATGAATTATAGAAGTTATGGATGGGATCTGAAGAAGGGAATGGCTTGGTTTTCAAGAAGTAGCAACTAGGTTGAGGAAATGAGTCTGAGCTTTATGAACAAGTAGAAATTTTTGGAAGAAAATGTTCACATTGAGCATTACATTCCTGGAAGATGAAGGTAATTAAAGTTTAAAAAGAAGCCTATGCCAAAATTCTTTGCTGAATTCGTTTAATCCTTGAAATCTAGAAAACGAAATTCTTTGGAGCACTGCCATCTAGTGGCATCATCTATCATGTTCTGGTTTTAATTTTTTAAACTGGTTCCCTTATGTGAGCCTTGAAAGTCAAAGGTATCATTTACCTCACTGATTTAAGTCTGCTTAAGCTGTTCACATTTCATTATTGACCAATTCTCCGCATTTATCTGTTTTCACAGATGTAAATGATCTGTGTGGGCATAAGCATGATTTCTGTGTAATGGAGAGTAACATTCAAATTACTTTGTCAACTGTTTAAATAGCAATGCTTTTTTTTCTTTTTTTTTTGTTGTTTTGTTTTTAAATAATTCTGAGTTCCGTGGAACAATCTTGTTTGACTGTAACAAAGCGCAAAGACACCTGTAGTGGTAGGATTTTATAGTAGTTCTGTTCAAGAAAACAATAATTTTCTTGCTTTAAAGGCTTGTCTTCACTATGAAAAATATTCCCAGGCTTAAAAATATGCATAACTTTTCATTCCTTTCTACAAAAACATCTTTTGGAGCAGGGTGCATGAATTTGTCAAAATATAAACTTCCCAGTCTCAGTTGCAATTCTCCCTGGGATTGACTGTATAAAGTTTATTCATCAGGTAGCAAAGGTGCCTTGCATTTGCTGTCCTGTTTAATCTTGGCATACTCTGCAGGCATCAGTTATCTTAGAGTTGAAAAAGCTACTTTTTAGCCATGAAGAGAAGTGTCAAGCTAAATATATTTTTATGAAGTTTATATGTGGATCGTCAAACCAGTTTCTGGCAGATATTCTACAAAAACTTTAACAGGGTTTGTTGCTTCTTTCTTCCAGAAGTGAAAAGTCTGAATATTGTTTCACATTAACTCACAGTTGATTACTTAGTATAAACTCCTTGAATTGAAAAGTAGTTATAATAAAATTGCCCTGAAGGAGGAACAGCTCTTTTTACATTGTTCACTTAAAACATTTCTAACTGCAAAATGCTAAGGAATATTTTTATTGTTTTTATATCTTTTTGTATCTTGTATAACTTCACTTGACATTCCTTTTGTGCAGACACCCACCTTAAAGAGTCAAAACCACCAAGTACTTAAACGTGTAGAAAAATTAGGAAGGCCAAACGCTTGTCAAAAGTTAGGTTTTCTATTCTTGTTTTTGTTCTCTTTAAGAAATAGGTCTTTTGACAAAGCTTCCACTTGAAGGAAGGAGCATTCCAGAAAGAGTTCAAGAACTACTCCCGGCCTGTAATCTTTCTGTGTAAGAACTACAACTTCTAGGCTAGTGCTGCATTTTAAAGATTCCTTTTTAACATCCAAATGTACTTCAGAAGGCATTTGCTTGCTAAATCAGTGTCTGGTTCTCAGTTATGTTGAGACCCCACCATTTTCACAGTATTCTAATAACATAAATAGGTCTTAAAATGGAAATACATAATCATAAATTAGAATCAAGTCCACTGTATAAGATAAATGTCTCACGCGGAAATTGCAAGTAACAATTTACACACTTAAGTTTACACATTTTAGTTCCATGAGTGCACAAAGGAACTTCATTATTAATAGTTGCAGAAAAACTACCCCAAACCTGACTAATACCAGTAGGTGTCAGTGTTGGCATATACCAACGTGGAAACGCGTTGAGAAAAGTCGTGTTCTGTGTAATGTGCATTTTAATTTGCATACAAATATGGATACCTAATTATATGAAATTGAGTGTTTGTCTTGTTTTGTGTTTTTTTTTTTTTGTTTCGTTTTGTTTTGTTTCTGTGTTACTCATTTCAACTTTGCTTGTAATTGCTAGAAAAGTATGAACTTTATAAGTGAGAACTTAAGTAATTAATGTACTGCAAAACAAGCTACAAGAATAGCAAAACCTCTAAGTGTAACTTCTACTCCCTGTTAAGTAAAAATATATATTATAATTTTATATATAAATTCTGTAAAATATCTCTTTAAGTGATACATATTAACAGCTTTTGCTACTAATCTCTAAAATATTTTCAGTAGTAGCTGTAGAAATAAAGGATTTTTAGAATCTGAATTTCCCTTTAGAGGTGCCAGGAAAAAAGGAAACAGAACAGTTATTACAGGATTATAGATATATGCATATCCACATACACATATAAACATACTTAGGAGTTTACATGTAAAAGTGTTTTGTTTTTGGAAACTGAAACTGTAGATAGATAGGAATTTGGGATGTATAATTACTTCAGACTGCAGCTTCCCTAAGTGAAATATTCCTTTTGCAAGGTATTTGCCATAGGTAGATTAATTGTAAAAAAGGACAAACAAAAAACAATCAGAATTCAACCCCCAAGTAATCACATAATGTG
>NW_009952694.1:3777377-3822920 GCF_000747805.2 Chaetura pelagica
GCTGAAATCAGTTCTCTTTGGCATTAAGTGTATCTGACTGTAAGCACAGCACTTGAGTGGTGTATTTGCCATGCATGAAGTTATGCATGTAATGCATTTCATACTAATGTAGAGCTTAGTGTTGTAATTTTCCTGTCCTATAATATGCACCAGGGACCTGATCCCTAAAAAATTAGAAGTTTGGCACCAGGCTTCCATTTTATATTAAATAATTTCAAGCTTTAGTTTAGAAAAAAACCCCACAGTTTAATTCATAATCTATTTCCAATTTGTTTTAAATTTCATACTATTTTCTTTGTGTTTAACAACCCAGCTATTCCTGTGCTGGTAATACGTGACATAATAGGAGTAATTTATTCATCTTTTATATTGCTGCAGAATTTGTCATGAAGGTGTGCCTAGTTCAGAGCAATTCCAGAATAAGCAGAAAGATGGGATATACTTTCTTTTCCCTCATACATCAGAAAGTCCAACTGAAGGCCAGAAATTAGCTGGATATTGTCTTAAAAAGCCACAACTGCAACTGATTGGAGAGAAAGTAAGAAATAATTTTGATAAATGTGTGCTTTACATGCACAGTCCTACACATTACAGAAATTCTGGGGAAGAAAAGAAAAAAAGGTGTTTTTTTAAAAAAATGTGTTGTGTCATGCAACAAAAGAGCAGAATACTTTGAAATAATGTTGTTTTGCTGATTTTTCAATGTTTGATACCATGCAATATAAAGATGTATATGGAGTTTTTAACTAACGAGGAGTGTTGTACAGAAATGTCATGTCTCAGTTCTTAATTCCTTCTCTGGGGTAATAAAATATGCTAACATGCTAATTAATAACAAACAAAAATACTAAAAGAGCAAATCAAGTAGTTAATTCACACTGAGAAGCCCTGTACCTCTTAGGGTTTTTTTGTATTTGATGGAGTTATTTTTGACAAAATCATGTTTGGCAGAAAATAGCAATTTATCATCTAATACTTCAGATTCAGAACAGACATTTATAAACTGGGTTTATGTTAGTTGGTAACTGAATTTCTTGGTTTTGAAGGTTTCCCTGTATCCACAAGCTTTAAAAACGCTCTGGGCTCCAGCTCCACCAAAATTCTCTGCTCCGATTAATTCATTCAATGAAATTTTATTTCCTAAATATGAGGTAAGTATTTTAAAGGTATTTTTAGTTTTCTCCCCTCTTTTGTAGAAATACAAATATTTTTCTAACATTATGTTTGTTAACTATAATATTTGTATTTTATGCTGTTATCTTATTAACATTTCTGTCTATTGTAAGTATTTAAGTGATAGTACAGTTTGTAGTACTATGTATAAAAAAGCGTTAATTTTCTATAATAATAAAGTTTCAGGTAGTAATTATTCTTAATTACCATGTGCTGTTATATTATCTTGCTTATTGCCTCATGTTTCTGTAGAAAGCTACTCTTGCTTAGTTTTTCTTCTGCTCGTTTATGCTGGCAATGATTTCTATTTAAATGTAACAAAATGTTTCTTAGATTTGACAAAGTAAATTTCAGAAAATGCCAATGTTTTCAAGTTTTGAAATGTTTTGAGTGTAAAATCTCTGCTGTGATTGCAGTATTACAAGGTTTGAGCCATTCATGTAGAAGGGCATGCCTATTTTAGGCTCTTATTTGCAGTACTTTGCAAATTCATATAGGAAATGCTACAGAGAATCTGTAATTTCCTGACCAGTTCACATTCCTGTGTAAGAGATAAAACACAATTATGCACGGATTAATGACAGCATGAATAAACCTGACGTAGTTCTCCACCTCCTAGCCTAGAGACCTGCGTTCTTGTTACTATATGGCCTACTGTGACCTGACATAATTTACCCAAGCTAAAGATAAAAACTTCAGAGAATCAGGTAGCAATTTGTCCAGCCTTGAGAAAAGAAGGCTTTATGGAGACTTCATTACCATGTCCCAGTACTTAAAGGGTGGCTACCCAAAATTGGAGATTCCCAATTTACAAGGAGTCACATGATAAAAACAAGAGGTAATGGGCACAAGTTGCTCCTGGGGAGAGTCTGATAGGACACAAGAGGTAAATTTTTTACCATGAGGACAGTCAAATATTGGAATAGTCTCCCAAGGGAAGTGGTAGATTCTCCCACATTGGATAGTTTTAAGTCTTGGCTTGACAAGGTGCTGAACCTTCTCATATAAACTATAGTAGTACCTGCAAAGGTTGGACCAGATGATCCTTGAGGTCCCTTCCAACCTGGCATTCTATGATTCTGTGATTCTATGATATGATTTTGCCCTTTTTGCACCATGATTTCTTGATCTTGTGAAAGAACATGGTCCATAAGAAGCCTGGGATAAATGGCTTCTGTGATGTCAGTCTTGGTCATAAAAATCTTTAGCTCAAATATATAACAAGCTTTATTTAATCACAGAATCATAGAATCATCAAAGTTGGAAGAGACCTTCAAGATCATCAAGTCCAACCATCCAACGTACAACCACTGACCACTAAACCATCTTTTGAAACACCATGTCTACTCTTGTTTTGAATATCTCCAGGGATGGTGCCTCCACCACCTCCCTGGGCAGCCTGTTCCAATGCCTCATCATTCTTTCTGTGAATAAATTTTTCCTAATATCCAGTCTGAACCTCCCCTGCTGCAGCTTGGCCCCATTTCCTCTTGTCCTATTGATGGTCACTAGGGAGAAGAGGCCAATACCTCCCTCACTACAACCTCCTTTGAGGTAGCTGTAGAGGGCAATGAGGTCTCCCCTCAGCCTCCTCTTCTCCAGGCTGACCAGCCCCAGCTCCCTCAGCCTTTCCTTATAAGGCTGGTTCTCAAGACCCCTGATCAGCCTAGTTTCCCTTCTCTACACCCTCTCCAGTAACTCGATGTCTTTCTTATATTGTGGTGCCCAAAACTGCACACAGTGCTCAAGGTGCAGCCTCACCAGGGCTGAATACAGGGGCAGGATCACCTCCCTGGTCCTGTTAGCCACACTATTCCTGATGCAGGCCAGGATGGTGTTGGCCTTCTTGGCCACCTGGGCACACTGCTGGCTCCTGTTCAGGCTGCTGTCATTCAGCACCCCCAGATCCCTCTCTGCTGGGCAGCTCTCAGCCACTCCTCCCCAGGCCTGTAGCACTGTCAGAGGTTCTTCTGGCCAAAGTGCAGGACTCGACACTTGGCTTTATTGAAACTCATGCCATTGGCCTTGGCCCAATGGTCAAGCCTATCTAGATCCCACTGCAGAGTCTCCCTACCTTCAGGCAGATTGACACTTCTACCCAGCTTAGTGTCATTTGCAAACTTACGGAGGGTGCACTCGATCCCCACATCCAAATCATCAATAAAGAACTTAAACAGGAGTGGCCCCAGCACTGAGCCCTGGGGAACACCACTCGTGACTGGTCACCAACTGGATTTAACTCCATTTAACACAACTCTTTGGACCCAGTCATACAGTTTTTTATCCAGCAAAGTGTGTGCACATCCAAGCCATGAACTGCCAGCTTTTGGAAGAGAATGCTCTGGGAAAACTTGTCAAAGGCCTTGCTAAAGTCAGGGTAGACAACATCCACAGCCCTTCCCTCATCCAATAAGTGAGTCAACCTGTTGTAGAAGGAGATGAGGTTAGCCAGACAGGACCTGCCTTTCATGAACCTGTGCTGACTGGGCCTAATCACCTAATCCACTCAGGATGACCTGCTCCATCAGCTTCCCTGGTACTGAAGTCAAACAAATAGGCCTGTAGTTTCCCAGATCATCCTTCTGTCTTCTGTCCCTTCTTGTATATGGGGGCAATGCTGGCTGATTTCCAACCTGCTGATACCTCTCCAGTCAGCCAGGACTGCTGATAAATGATAGAAAGTGGCTTGGTGAGCATCCTCACCAGCTCTTTCAGCACTCTTGGGTGGATTCCATCCAGCCAGCCCTATAGATTTGTGCATGTCTATGTGATGCAGCAGGTCACTGACCACCTCCTCCTGGATTGTGGGGGGATCACTCTGCTCCTGGTCCCTCTCCCCTAGCTAAGGGAGTTTGGTTCCCTCAACATAACTGTGGAGGGAGTAACAGTTTGGTTCCCTCAATACAATCACCTGTTACTATGTTACAATAGCTGACTAAAATAATAGTATTGCACCTATTCAGATATACAAATATATTAATATTTCAGAGAAATATTATTGAAGATGATGTATTTGAAGACTTTTTCATTGATGATGAAGAGTTAGAAGCTGAGAAAGATGATAGTATCTTACATGATTATGGACTGGTGAGTATTATGGTACAGTTTTTTTTGGTGTAACTCTTAAATTAAGGTTAGCAAAACAATTCATAGTTTGAATATCTAGTCAGAAGACAAATTATTTCTGCATATTTTAGAGATGTTTCTTATTTTGCATTATTATTGCACTTGGTGATGATTTAAGAGAGGGCTTGTCATATAAAGAAAAGGTTTTGAGTAATATGACAGATCTCAAAGGAGCAGTTTACTGGATCTGAAAAACTGCAGGAGTCAAGAAGCAGAACAGGGGAAAAGAGATGTTTCTAGGTGTGTGATTTTTTAATCTAAAATTTCTCTGAATGGCTGTATATGTAACTATAAACTGCCTTGGAGTTATCCAGCAGTTATGAAGAATGCTGATAGTCTTTTGTCTACAGGTTGACTGGGCAGTTTAGATGTTATAATAGGAATTAATAAAGTCTTCAGTTACTAAAATACTAGATTTTAATCCATGTTTACTTGTGAACCTATTGAGAACGTTTCTTTTACTGAAAAAGAACTGTTACAAGTAGGTCTTATAACAATAGTTAAAAACAGATGAAGCACAGATAAATTCTCAAGAAGAAGTAACATTCTCTTTGGAAATTATGATTGTAGTGATGTTATGTAGCCATTTTTTTGTCTGGGATTCCCAAGACAGGAATATATGTGTGATGTAATTTAATATGGAGTGAATATGACAAAAGAAGTGTCCAGCTTAAAATATGTTTATTGGAAAGACAGCTCCATACACTTGGTAAATTCATTAGATGATTGACAGTGTGGCATATCTACAGCATGTTCTGAGATTGGAGCATCTACAGCTCATGCATAGAGCATGTCCACTAACTGCTTGCTCTTTAGCAATAATTTATACGACCACTGTGAATATGTCTCAGATTTTTGGACATCTGGCAGTGGAATGGCTTTTAGACATCCAGAGATTCAGACAAACTCAGTCCTTACTTCACTCTGGCAAAGGTGGAATTGCTTTTTATTGCTGCAAATACATATTTCTTTGGACATTAGCTCTATTTTTGGCAGTATCTACTTTTAAATGCAAAACGTATCTGAAAGGTCTATTACTATTAGACTTGGACTTGTTCAGACTTATTTTTCTTTTTGTTTTATCTATAGACAAAATGTTTTCTGAGAAGATGCCAATCCTTGCCTGGTTTTCCTCAGAGTGAGAGCTCAAAGGTATTATTTTATATTTACTTGTAGTTCCTGAAGGGTGATTTTGTGTAAAAAATTATTCCACTGAACTGAGTATGAGGGTGTATAATTCCATTCATTAACTGTGTTTCCGTGTAATACAATTGTAGTTCCAAACATTATACTGTGTCATCTTGTCTTTTCTTCTGAGTTCATGAATATACCTGAGTTCGTCTTTTTCTAAATGTCACCTCCAGTGACTTGCATTTTTTTATTTTAAAATTTAACTTTCCTACAAGGACTGCAGGTATTTAATTCAAATTTCTTTGTTACTCTTTAGAGAAAATTGATTTTAACCCTTTTTGAGCTTCACATAACTCTGAATTAATGTTTCAGATCTCTTTGCTTTGATGGATATCCTGAGGTATGCAGATCTTTTTTCCCCATTAAATACTACATATATGTATATATTTGACAGTGTAGTCCCCCTATTGCTATTTTTGTTCTTTACAGATTCTATAAAATAAAGTCCAGTCCATTAAACCTAAGAAAATTTGATATATAAATCTGACTTCAAATGAACTTCTAAATAAATTAGATTTCCTTTTTTAACAGATGAGTTTCATGAAAAGATCAGTCTCAGCTCTGGAGATGACTACATTCAAAGATAAAGCTACATTAACTATGTCAGCTAATTTCAAAACCAGCATGAGAGAGTTGAAGATTATGAAGCAACGGAGAGCTGAGCCAGAGGCTAAGGCAAAGATCAAGAAAAGCTCCCCTACCAAGCACCTGTTGAGTCAAATCTGTGCTGTTCCTCAGTCAATGCGGACAGACATAGCAGCAGAAAAAATGCCTACTTTGACTGGGCAAAAGGATAGTGGGAATGACGTCCTTGTGGAGCAACCTCAAAAGTCTAGGGTTAAACACACTGGTTTCCAAAGAAGAAAGAAAAGGAAAAAAAAGAAATCAAAGAAAAGAATAAACACTAGACAATTAGAAGCTGTGATTAAGAGATTAAATCTACCTCCAAGGATTCTTAAAAGGTTCTCTTTAATGTATATTACCTTTTTAAAGAATGTTTTAGCTTGTAGCCATATTATCTTATTATAGGTTTAACTTTTAAAATATTAAGTATTGCTCTGAAATTAGGTAATAATAGTTTAGTTATTTAGGAATAAGATATTTATTTTTAATGCAAAGAAAATATATACTGGTCAGGTATTTTTAGGACATTTAGTATGCACTGCTCTTTGGCTTGGATCCATGTTGCTTCATGCTACAACAGAAAAAGTATAAATGCCTGATTAAATGGTCAGACTTCTTTCTTCTGAAGGTCAAGGGGGAAATTCTAAGTTCTTAGGAAACAGAAAAACTAGGCAGTACTAATGTCCTTTTTATCATGAACCTTGTAGATTTCATCAAACAATCAGTTTGCTTTTTGTTTTCATGTATCATTCTAAATACTTTTCCATTGAATGCTTATTATTTACTTACTTCAGTCTATATAAATGAAGAAAAGAAAATAAATTAATGTTTTTGCTAGTTTTTTGATATTTCTTAAATAATCTTGAAGTGTGATCTGCAAAATGTACTTGTAAATGCAAGTGGCTTTTTGGCACTGGGTGGTGCTGCTTCTGCTTACATTCTCGTGGCCTCCTCCTAATAGCATTGGAATCTTTCATTGGCATATTTATCCACTAGGACTGATCATCATTTAGCCAGACTGCTAATTGTCCACTCTGAAATATTGTCCTTTCTTAGGTTTAGCATTGTCCTTGTAAACTTAAATTAGAAGGTTTTGGAGGAAATAAGCGTGCAACTGTGACTAAGTGCTGAATGTTGGGGGAACATGAATTATTCAGAACAGTTCTGCTTACCTGCTGCTTCAGTAATGTTTTTTTGATAAATGGCTGATTAGTTAAAAATTTATCGTTAACAAGAGAGCTAACAATAGGCTTTTGAGTAGTTGCTGACCTGGAGATTGCAATTTGATATAATTAATTAATCTGTGAATATTTAATTAATTTAAATACATTTTTCCTCAGGTCTGTGTCTCTGGGAAGGCTTCCTATTCATGACAAATTCAGTATCAAGGTGTCTTCAGCAATCAAACAATATCAGAGCCCCAGCATCCCTCTTTTGCTAGATTTTGAAAAGTTTGCAAAAGTGAGGGGTGGAATTCCAAAAGAAACTTCTGCTCGCATATGGGTCAGTGAAATATGGAACAGCTGGTTGGATGAAACTTTCCCTTCTTGTGGGACTGCTTCTGAGGATAAGGATACTGAATTACTAAAAGGAACTGAGACAGCAGACTCTGAAGAAGCAAATCTACAAACAGAACTAGTGGACTCAATACAGCCTGTTCTTCCTGAAGGTGCAACAGTTAGTATTGAAGATTTAGAAAAAGAAGTAAGGCAACTGACTGAGCTAATTGAAGAGCATCCTTCAGCTTTTCACTATTGCAGGCGTGGAGCAATACAAAGAAAGTTAGGCAAGTTAAAATCAGCTATGGATGACTTGGAAAAAGTAAGTTTAATACCAGATTTTACTTCCATCAAGCCTGCTTTTCGTTTTAATGTTTTTTTAGCTGAGTTCTTCAACAGGTGAAGAACTAGAAGCAGAAAAGCTGATAATTAGCTGAACACTGCCACCTTTTATCTTTGTATGACAGCATGATCCAAATTGACTCCAGGAAGAATGAAGATGCAGGCTCTTAATAAACTATCTTTATTTACCCTGGAGTTCTCCAAGCAGCATAGTGTTTCTCTGGAGACCCTTGCTCAGGATACAACACTCCTAAGTGGAGCTGGAGACAGAATAGACAAAAAGCACAGAAAGTCTTTTGCTTAATGTTTTGCTGCTGGCAAATCTGACAAACATATTTTTAATTTTTGCAAAAGCATAGTGAGCAAATACACTGAAAAGTCATGTATTTCCTGTGTATAATTAAACTATCATCTGACACGAAGATGTTATACAATACTATCAGTGTTCTTCTATGTAGTGTTATTTTATCAACACTTTTAATTTTGCATTATAATGCTACAAACCTGACATTATTTCTGCCCAAGACCCTGCACAACTAGAAAGACACAACAAAAAGAGAATAAAAACATTGCTGAAAAAAAGCAAGCAAACAAACAAAAATTAAAAGAAAATTGATAAATTCTATAATTTAAAGTAGGTGCTGTAAAAGCTTTCAAAGGCATTCTTTAAGCAGTGGCATAGTTCTGTATGTTTCTGAAACTTGGGTAGAGACACAGTTTGTGCCTTGAGTACAGTATTTTCATTGTCATTTAACATCTATATTACACACAGCTAGGCCTAACCAAGCTGGAACCCACAGTACTTAATTATATGTCATACAGCAAAATATGTCTTTTCCCTAACCAACATCTCACCTCTTAATACAGCATTTGGAGTTTGGAGGAGTAATCCTCAGCAGATGCTTTAAGGTTCATGATCCTTTTACTGGAGTGCTTAATAATGCCAAGTTTTGTGTCAGTATTGTTTTGTGGCAGTAGAACACCAGCAGTCTGCCATTGTCCCTGAAAACAGTCTTAACAATAGGCACTTTTAAATAATGTAAGTAGCATTTACTTTTATAAAGTGCAAAGCTTGGCTGGAATATTTGGAAATGTGCAAAGGAGCAAAACAATGAAGTACAAAAGGGCTTCATATTGGTTTCTGCATTCCTTTCAGCTAATAGTCTCAAGCCATAATAAATCTTAAAGAGGCTCACAGTGTGTCTTACAGTGAAATCCACCCTTCTGGTTTGTCTTTATTTCTAGAGTTTGCGTTTCTTAAGATGAATATTGCCCTAGGGTGAGATTTCCTTTTATAATACCATTCCTGTTATTGTGTCTCTTGG
The DNA here is from genome assembly GCF_000747805.2 of Chaetura pelagica. NCBI lineage: Eukaryota > Metazoa > Chordata > Aves > Apodiformes > Apodidae > Chaetura > Chaetura pelagica. Next base: position 3,786,658 of record NW_009952694.1, read on the forward strand.
GGATAAATCTATGTGGTTTTTATTTTTAATGGACATAGGTACCTATTTTATGCATCTGTAATCTGTACATATTACCTCTAACACTTCATAAATTATCTGAATGGAAAACTGACCATATTAATAGAAACTCAATTATTATTTTTTTTGTATTTTTTATTCACCCCAGACTTTAAAAACAGACGTGTCAAGGATCTGAAAGGCTAAAAGTTCCACAACAAATGAGCTGATATCAACTGTCAAAATTGCTTTTTATTGCTATTGCATATTTTAGTGAAAACATTATTGACTATTCTCTTTAAGATCTATCAGCACCATTCCTATGTAGTTTATGGATCCTAGTAATAGTTAATAGACCAAAATTTGGGTATTACTGTTGTAGCAAACCAGTCTCAGATTTGTATCCATCTCTATCTTTATTTCCACATGGCTATTAAGTGTGTGTTATATGTCATGTGTCACATGAATACATGCAAAATACCTTATTTGTTTGGTAATATCTGTCAAGTGATTTTTTTAGGGAATGTAAAGTGCTTTCTATAGGATTCATAACAGCATGGTTCAAAAAGCTGACTCCTTTTTCGCAGGGAGAGCTTAATTATTTCTCATTTCCAAATGGAAGAGCAACAAACAAGATTGTTTCTAAGCATCTTTTCCCTGGGGCTCACCTAGAACTAATCCCACCATCTAGAAAGAGTTCAGATAACTATTTTAAAGGAATCATAAAAATGGTAATACCCCAGCTGATTAATATTTTGTGCTGATATTCTGGTAGCTTATACTCTGTTTGTGCATACGTGTAAGTACATGATACTTTAGTCTAATTTTGCAGATTTTTAGGTTAAATAAATGTTTGTCAGTTTAGGAATTAAAAAAAAAATAAATTAATAATTTAAATTCAAAATTTTTCCATTTCTTCTGTGCTATTGTTAGCACATTTGACAAGTTCCTTCTGCAATATAAATAAGTTATTTGCTTAATTTTTTTATAGGCTATACACTTAGAACCACTACTGCTTAATGCTTACTGGCACAGACATTTGATTTACCTATTTCAAGACAGAATTTCTGCTGCTTTAGATGACCTGAATTTTATAATTAAATGGAGCAAAAATAAAGCTGGTAGGTATTTATTGAAGTGTAACTAAATAGTAACAGACCGTAACAAAACAGTAGCAGACAGTACAAGTCTGATAACAGACCCCTACTGGGGAGAGTGCACTAAAGTGCTTCAGTATGTCCTGTTCTGATGCACTTAAAACTGGGAAGGGGGAACTTAAAAGGGAAAGATACTACCTGGTTGACAGACCAGGCCCTGGAGGTCAGGGAAAGTGATTCATCCCCCTCTACCTGGTTGTGATGCTGTGCCTCCAATACTGTGTCCGGTTTTGGAACTCCTGGTATGAGAGAGACAAGGTGGAGAAAATCCACTGGAAATCCATTAAGATGGTCTGAGGTCTGAAGCATAAGTTGTATAAGGAAAGGCTTAGGGAGATGAGTTACTTAGTCTGGAGAAGGTAAGGCTAAGAGGGAAATCTGTCCTGAGCCACACAATGGGTGGTAACAGAAAAGACAGTCCAGACACTTCTGAGAGATGCACAGCATAACAGGAAGCAATGGTCACAAGTTGTAACAATAGAAATTTCAATTGGACTTGGAAGACACTGCCCCTCCCACCTTCCCCCCAGCTTCCTCCTCGACCCCAACTTTTTTTGTTGTTGAGCATGATGTTATATGGTATGGAACATCCCTCTGCCCTCAAGTCAGCTGTTCCAGCTGTGAGCTCTCCCGACTTCTTGCCCACCGCCAGAGTGGAAGGAAAGAAACAAAACCAACAAAAACAACAGAACAAAAAACATGCTTGACACTCTGCAAACATTGTTAAGCAAGAGCTAACACTGTTTTAGGCACAAATCTGAAACACAGCACAGTATTGGCTATTATAAAGAAAGTTAACTCTATCCTGATGAGCCCCAATTCAGTGGCATAAATACTATGTGGGCCCGTTTAAACTACATCTCTTTATATTTGTTTGTGATCAACAGGTCTATACTGAATGGCTTGATGGGCTGTTTCTGCAGGGCTCTACAGAGAGCAAAGATTTTTAGTACCTGTGGGTCTGACATGAGCTGTCAGTTCCCAGCTGCATGGGCTCCATAACTGTGCACACAGCCACAGGGCTAAACTTTTGAGTTCTGTTGCTCAGACTGAAAAGGTCAGGACTTCCTGACTTTTTGCATCATCTACTGTTTTATTTCTACTGCTTGTGTCAATTACCCTATAAGAAAGAGATGACTTGCTGAATAGTGCCTTTTCTATTTCGGGTGTTTTTTTCAGATACATACCTGTCAATGGCTGAAATTTATAGGAAACAAGGTGATAATAAATTGGCAATCATCAGTTATAGCTCTGCAATACAATGCAGCCCTAAAGATGATGACATTTATTTTAGGAGAGCTGAGTTGTATTTTGAGGAAAATAAATTCTTATTGGCCATGGATGATTATGTGAAGGTCAGTCCCCTTCTTTGTATTGTTACAATAATGTAGTAACTTTGTGTAACTTTAATAAAAGTAAACGGTATTTTGCTATATCTGCTAACTAGCTTGGACAACAGATAACCTTTTGAATAAATCATGTTTAAAAAAATCAGTGCCATGGAATAATCTATTACTCCTGCCAGCTAATTCAATAAATTGCTGAATGTCTACAATTTGTCAGCCACTAATAATCTTGTATCACTACTTTTCCTATTTCACTTTGCAGTTTATGGAAATTACAACAGACATTAAAGAGCAAGGGAATAAAAAGGAAAGCCTGAGAATAGAAGTATATATATATTTTTTGCTTAATTAAGACTTTTGATCATTAGAAATAATAAGAATGTGGAATAGCGTAATGTACTTAATTTTTTTCATTATAGTGTTTCCAGTATAACCCAAAAAGAACAGATGCGCGTATGAAACATGGGATACATTTCTTAAACTGTTCAGTTGTGTCTACAGCTATTCAGGATTTTACAGCTGTGATCAAAGAAGACCCCAGCAATGCTCAGGCGAGGTAGAATATGTAGTTTAACAAAAGTATTTGAATTTTAAATGGATTATTAAAATAATATTAATATGTAAAAGACTGAATATGCATTACACAATAATAAAGCAATTGCATTTCCAAAGAGGTGTCTAATGGAAATAGACTAAGACTTCTAGGCCATGATATCCATTGGGGAATCTTTGTATTGCTTTAATGACTTTGGATTAGTCCCTAGACCTTAATTTAGCTAAGCACAGAACCATGTGCTCATATCTCACTGAAGTAATGCAAATATAGTTAGTTGGACTTAAGAACGTGCATATGTGCTATGCTATAAAGAGCTGGATTTAAATACATGCTCAAAATGAACAATGTCCTTAAGGATTACATCGTTCTATGCCTCATTTCCATTGGTTGCCTTGACACTTCTAGTTTTAACATTGTGCTGAAGTATTTTTTTTTCTATGAAAAAAAATAATTATGAATGAGAAGCATATTTATTTTTTCATTATAACAATGATTTTGAGATTTGACTTACAAAGACTGAAATCTATATGATTTCCCTTCTAGAAAATGTGACAACTTTTTAATATAATTCCTACAAAGATATAAATTCTTTTTACACTCTGTTCTGGATTAATGAAAATATATATAAAATAAAAGCAGATATTCAATACCAGCTCATGATACTTGAATTTGGGTGTCAGCTTGCTGTGTTCATGAGATGTAGGTGTCTGAGCAGGAATTAGTGCCAAGGACAATCTAATCAATACACTTAGCAGACTCTAGGTAGTCTGAATATAGACTCTTCTATAAAGCCTAGGGATCTATTCAGCTAAACAGTCAGTAATTGTGTAATTTTGGATTAAATGGATTGGATTGGATGATTTGCTCTCATCTGCTTGAATTATATTGACTAGATCTTTCTCCATCAACTGAAATGGGAAGTCAGACACCTAACATCTGTTGCAGACATCTACAAATAGACACTTACTTTCAAATGTCTTATTCAGGAACTGATTCGATCCAAACTGAAAATGCGAGGAAAGGATGACCCTCTGTGTATCTTCTACCTGTCAGTCCCTCTTCTTCATTACAGGGAACCATAGAATCATGTAAAGCTTTCTTATGACAATAGGTGCATGTGCTACTGAAGAAATTTACAGATGTTCTGTAAAACTGACTTTGAAATACAATTTTGAAGCAGCATGAAGCTGCATTTAGTTTCCTGAAATCCACTAGTTTGTTGAGGCTCAGAAGTTGGTGAGTGAACTCTGTGAATAGTCCTAGTGAGTAGGATTAGCATCAATGCCTTGTGCTTGTTCAGAGTTAAGCACATTATTTAAATTCTTGAGAAAATGACTTTACTGTGTTAGATTTAAAAAGGAATAGTATATATTTTGCATGATAAACTGGATAACTGCATAGATAGAAAATGGTATTTCACCTGCGCTGCTGATTTATCTTATCTAAATATATTGTATCTTCCTGAATTTGAGGGAGAAATAATGGAAAATAGCAGTATATAATTTTGTAAACTCTTCTGTTTTAAAGAAATATTAAGAGAATGGATGATTTCAGAAAGCTTTAATAATAATTAGGACAGTTTTGGTTTTGTTTTTTTTTAAACCAGATATAGCAAAATCGGGTATTTCCCATACAGAACCTGCTGCACCAATAAATTATAGAACTTGGAGAGACTTGCATTCAATTCTGTGATGCCCAAAGATGATACAGGGTTCTATTACACTGAACTGAATTTATGCAAGTGATCTGCCTGTATGGTATAGATTACAGGACTTTGCTCCTTCCGACTTTTTTTATTAAATTCAGAAATAGAATTGAATGTTTATTCTATTTTTCAACATTTTTTCCTGAATACTTACTTCAAGGCTGCATGACAAAAACAACGGAAGAGCTCTTGGTATAAAGCTGACTCAACCTATTAATATCATAAATATTAGCCTGTGACTTCACACTATTACTTTATTCTGTAGGTATAAGTTTCTAAGGGAAATTATATTTTAAAAGAAACTTTGCTCCTGATCAGGCTGTATCGTGGAAGAGCATATGCTAAGCAGCAGCAGTATGGAGATGCAATACAAGACTTAGAAGCAGCAATTAATCTAGATCCTTCTTGTTGGTTAGCATTCTACTATAGAGGTTGCATACTACGAAAGATTGATCCCAGAAGAGCCGTGCAGGACTTCAGTGTTTCTGGTATTGTTTTTTTTCTCTTAATGGTGTGTATGTTTATAATAAAAAAGAGGAATGCCCATTCACCACTAATAATTATACTGCAATAAACCACAGATACTTCATGTTGCAAATATTGAAATGTGTAATTGTTGTTCAGTGTTTGGTAATGTTTTGCACCTTTTCATTTCTATTAAGTTTGCTATTAGATATTGACTCTTACTGCTGTTTTTGCTCTTACCTCTACTTCCTAACTTTTCTGCTTCCCTTTTAACAATTTGAGTGGGTGCAACTGGGAATTATACATGTCTTGAAGGTAATTTGTCCCACAATGAACATTTTATAAAAATAAGAAAACTAGAGTGAAAAGTAATTTGAAAATAGGTTATACAGAGTAACTGAGATATATGTGAATAACTGAACAGCTGATTTTCATTCTCTCTCTCCCACAGTGCTCATCAATGACACTCAGGAAAATTTTCGTTCTTTTCTTCATCGTGGGATGGTTTACTCAGAAGAGCATCAATGGTCACTTGCAATCTGTGACTTTCAAAGTGTCTTAGCTTTGGACAGGTGATTGGACTTGGGAATTTTAATATATTTTGCTTATATTCTTGTTACCTGGGGACATAAAAATATGAATAAAGGAAAGTAGAATCAGAACTGTTATTCAGCATATAGAAATTAAACCACAAAACCCCATAATGTATTCTTCTTTTAGTATCTTTTGCCTAATTTGCTATAGTCTGAGTATAATAAAAATAATTATTAATATATTTCCAAATTAAATTTTGTTTTGCCTTACATGGCAATAAGGCAGATAAACTATTCAGGTTTGGCAGACAAAAGGTGAAAGTGAAGTCTTAATCAAAGTTGACTGCTCATGCCATAATAATTGTATTAGTCTTCTGGGAGGGATTCTGTTCACAGTGCAGCTGGATAATCAAACTGTTTTTCCTCAGAAGAAAATGGAAAATGTTTCCTTTAGCAGAAGCTAGTCAGTTATGTCCCTGAAATAAAATAACATTTCAAAAGCAATTTGTGGTCTTTCACAGTTGGTGACTGAAGCTGATGTGGTTCTTTTGACTTGTGTTTCTTCCTATCACTTAAAAATACTTAAGAAACTGATACCTGTAGCAGCTCTGCCATGCAAAAGGTCTTAGAATATGCAACAAGCCTTCCATACTAGTATAGCTGAGTTAATTACCTTACTCTAAAGTAACAAGTTCTTGTTCAGCCTCAGGCAATCTCAACAGTCCTGTCTTGAGCAAAGGGTTCCAATCTGATCTGTGACAGGCCTAAAGACTCCTCAACTTTTTCTGTCTTGGGTCTCCTATAGAAAGTCTTGAACTTTGCCTAGAAACAGTCTGTAAGAACAGGTTGCACGAGGTATTGCAGATCTTGGAAAAACAAGTCTCCCTAGCAGGTAGCCAGCTGAAATGACAGAGAATAAGGGAGCAAGCCAGATGGAAAACATGTAAGCCTTGTCAGTCTTTCAAAACTAAAGTGTGGTTTCAGTGTTGAAGAATTCAGTATTTCTTGGTGTATTCAGTATATACAAAATTGCTAGCTAGTTCTATTTCTAGTCCAACTTCTAAAATTGAGACTTTTGATAATTTCTCCACAATTCCCAGTTGTAGTGCTGTTTTGCTGATTAGAGAGTGTCTAGCATGCAGCAAAACAAGCTACTGAAAAGAAGTTTTTTAAAGAGCTATCACCTCTGCTAGCAATTCAATTCTTTATCTCAGTGTGTTCGTGAAATAGATACGTGGTAAGCATCACAAAATGAAAAAAAAAGATTGTGTAAGTTGTGCTTACTACAATGACATATTTTATGCAATAACCAAAAGAAAAAAATATAATCTGTTTTTAGCTCTGTCACCTTTGCTTACCTAAATATTGGTTTGATACTGCTGCTGCATCTCGATCAATACTATGAAGCCATTCGACAATTCAGTAATGCCATTGAAACTGATCCTCACTGTATTCAAGCCTATGTACTGAGAGCACAGGCGTATCATAAGGTAATTCCTTTTGCTTTTGTTTGCCACTTAATATAGCTCTATTTTTATTGAACACTCCCAGGGATGGGGCATCCACAATTCCCTTGGCCATGTGTTCTGGTGACTCAGCACCCTCAGAGTGAAGAATTTCTTCCTAATGTCTAATGAATTAGACATCCAAATGTCTTTGGATTTTGGAAAAATAAAAAAAAAACTTTCTGGAGTTTGATTCTGTCCTGTGGGAGAGTATGGAAATATGTAGGGTAAATGTTTCAGACCTTTATTAAAAACATGTGGAGGTCCTTTACAGAGAGTTTATGTGCCTTGTGAGTTGTTGCTATGTATACATTACACCCTGCAGAACCATATTTATAGATGTAATTGTGTCTCCAAATTGCATTCATATTAGCAATTAAATTGCTGTTTTTTCTTGATAAATTACAGATTCATAATTTACCAAATGCTGTGAAGGATATAAATCGAGCAATTCATCTTTACCCTAATAAATCACCACTTTGCCTATTAAGGTAGGAAAGCAGTTAGTTGAGAACTTCACAGGTATCTCACTTTAAAAAAAACTAAAATATTAATTTGAAATGGTGTTGGTAGATACCCTTGTACTCTTTGAAATCTGCTCTGAAAGAGTGTTTAAAAATGTAGTATTTTCATAGCATTTTCAAACCTGAAGAATTTTTATCTGCATAGTATCATGCAACTACTGTAATTATTAACTTAAAGGGAGCAACATTTTCTTTCATATACAGGATTCTGCTCTTTGCAGAACATATAGTTTCAGGGAAGAAAGAACTAAATAGGTGCCATGAAAAAAATGCAGGTCTAAACTTTTAAAAAAAGAATTTTAAATGTTTTCCCCAAGTGGCTGTGTTCTTCATTGATTTGTCAGCAGAATTCTCATAATGCAAAGGCTGTGAAGGATTGAGTCCGGGCCAATTTAGATATGAACTATTCTTCCACATCTTCAGACCAGTGAGAAGTATTGACCCTGACCAAGGCTAAACAATAGATTACTAGATAAAGCTGTTTTCTCCCCTGAAAAATCATAAAAACAAAGGAGAAAAGGCTAGGATATTATTCCTCAAGTGTATCAGGACAATTAGTCACTATGTTCCTGTAAATAATACAATATTTTCCATGTTTTTAAGAATGGGTTTCCTCAGCTTGTGTCTCAGAGTTTGGGTTGGCCAGCATGACCTATTACTCTGATGTCAGCATCTGAAGAGGCAAAAAATTATCCTTGAAAACAGGATGTATCTATCAGCTGTTGGTCTGTGGTGGATTTATATGCAATGTTTTTAAGATTATTGTTGTGGTTCTTTGAGACTGTAAGGATTGCTGTCTCTGGAATTCAAAGAAAATGTATTTTTGTAATTCCTAAAATATGAAGAGAGGTAAGCATGAAATTTCTTGATACTGTGGTGTGAAAAATAAATCACATTTTAAAGATACTTCTGATAAAAATGGGAAAACTTTGGATTTTTTAATTGGAAGGCATTACTTTTCCTTTTCCTCTTTTTATACTAATGAAGACATATTTCAGTAGTATTTGCACTTTGAAAGAAATGCCTGGAAATAGTTTTGCTAATTACGTCCAACAAATATTTCATTACAGGGGACAGTATTTAATGGCGCTGAAGAAATATGAGCTAGCACGTTTATGTATTCACCAACTTGCAGAAATCAATGAAGGTAACATCAGTTTGCCATTAATTTTCCTAGAAAGTTGTGAACCATGGCAAAAGTCTGTAACTAAGGAATTGGTCAAAAAATTAATCATGCAAATAGGTTAGTTATCAGGAATCAGCTAACATATAGGAACTTACTATCTAGAGTATTTTGTTTGCACATCTGAAACCTTTAAAGGTGATAGTGGTGTATACTATTACCTGTACTTTCATCTGTGATTTCAAAATTTCCTTTATCTCTTGAGTTCTTGTTGTTTTTTATTTCTACCTTTCAACATTGGTAATATCTGCTTTAAAGGAATATTGAGCAAGGTGAATCCATACGAATAGCGACGCTATGAGATTGCTTTCCTGTCTCTGGTTGTGACCAAGAGTGGGTACACAGGGCACAAGAATACAAAAACAAAGCAGGCATGTGGTGACAGTTCATGTGGGGAGGGGAAGGTAAATATTTCCAGATATTTAGAAAACTATGCTCATTGATAAATAACTGCTTGACTTTAGACTTCTGTAGGAATTTAGTTTACATTTGTACTTTTATGGATGTTAAAACAAGCTTTAATACTCCAAATATTTAAATAGCATTTTAAGTTTTGCATAACATTTAAAAGTATTTTATATTGAAAAAACACATAGGTTGAAGTAAGAGAGATGATTGTTTTTTCCGGTGTTTTCCTTCCAGACTCCTTTCTGTCTCAGCCTGTTCAGCAAGCACTCATTCAGTCGTATTGTCGAAATCACCATAAGGCCATAGACTGCTTATGTGAAGCTACTGCAACTCAGCCTGAGCCTTCGATGCTTGTTCTTTTAGGGAAAATAGAAATGAAAGCCAAGAAAACTAAGGTTAGAGAAGTTTACATTATATATATGCCAAGAAAGACAAAGCTTTTATTTCTGTATTCTTTTACCACTTAATGAAATGTATTAGTATATAAAGAAGACTTCAAAGTATGTAATTGCTTAAATTATAAGAAGTCCTGAGTAAGAATTTTCAACAGCAGCAGCACTGATAGTTCAGTATAAATTAGTTTAAAGACATTTAAAATGATAAATTAAAAGATCCAATTATGTAGACTGAGGTCCCTGTTATGTAATAATTTTGCTTCTTCAGGAAAATTTATCTGTTTTTCTAATCAGTTATTAATATGAGCCATTCAAAGATCAAGTGTGTGTTTAACTCCAACAACATCAAAGAACACTTGACCAGCCATTTTTAGTGTAGTGTTCTGAACACGAAGAAAAAACCACTGAAAAATAATTTAAAATGTCTAACAAATTTTGCAGATTTTAAGTTAAGTCCCTTTCTATTATTATTATCTGTTTTGTAGGATGCTGTGAGAACTTTTAAAAAAGCTATGAACCTCCTGACGGCCTCAGCAAAAATCCTACCTAATACATTTGTGGCTGCAGAAATGTATTATCTCACAGGACTGTGTTACATGGAGCAAAAACGTTTGTCACGGGTTGGTATTAATTACATAGAATATATAAACCTTTGACTTCACTGCTTGTAAACATTTGTGTTAACAGTGAATTATTTAAATATTTTAAGCTGCCTCCTCTGTCTTTTGCAATTTTATTTTGAATTAATTATGTACACTAAATTGTCTTGCAAATTTGTGAGTAATTTTTCCAGTGCTAATATTATTTTTTTAATGTATGTCATTAATTGCTATTCTGATGGAATAGCAAACTAGATTAATTTCTTAGCTGTTTATCAAAATCTTCACAGATCTCATAGAAAAACAACACTCATGTAGGACTGCCAGTGGCTTAGTGAATTGATAGTAAATCTGGACAAGGAGATTAATTCTCACTCGTTAAAACACTCACTAATGTGAGTTCATGCAAATGTTTTCTGTTTTGATATTTTAGAAAATATATTTCAATTTTTGATTTGCTAAAAGGCTCAAGACAGAAACTACAAACATATGAAATATCGGAATTTCAAAGGGAAGTGAAAAATGTCTTGCTTTGTCTGCTTCTGTGGTGGGTCGACCCTGCCTGGATATCAGGTGCCCATTAAAGCTGCTCTATCACTTCCCTTCTCAACTGGACAGGAGAAAGAAAATACAATTAAAAGCTTGTGGGTCAAGAGAAGGACAGGGAGATGACTCAGCAATTGCTATTATGGGCAAAACAGACTTGACTTGGGGAAAATTAATTAAATGTATTGTCAATCAAATCAGACTAGGGTAATGAGAAAATAAAAACAAATATTAAAGCGCCTTTCCCCTGTCCCTCCCCCTTCTTTCCAGGCTTAACTTTATTTCTATATTCTTTATCTGAAAACTTCCGCAGTCTCACTGGAGAGATTATGTCTCCTTGAGGTTATGATTGCATTAGGTAGGGCATTAAGCATTACACCATTTTAAGTAGCAGTTAATGGATTAAACTGATAAAAAACAATGCAGGCACATGGTGGGCTCCAACTGCAAAAACAGGTCAAAAACAGGTACAAAAGAATCAGTTAGCCTATGGTTTCAGCTGAACAGACCATATTTAACCGAGATTATATGTCATCCTTTTAGGCCAGTGATGCTTTTGGTATGGCTATCAGACTACATTCAAATTACTCTGATGCGTTTTATTGGCGAGGGCTGTGTAGAATGAATCTCAGAAATGCTAAGTGCATCCAAGATTTCAATAAAGCACTTGCTCTTTGTCCATCACATTTCCAGGTAATATAAATATTCCTGATAATTTGTTTCTGTGAGGGATTTTTGGATGGGTCCAAAGTTGGTCAGATTTTGCATTTATGGATGTATAACCTTGTAATCTGCCAGCAAACACATGGCAAGCATTAAATAGAAGAAATTACAAGCTTTGTAAAATGTGTGTTTTTATAAAGCTTGTAGCTTCTCTCTTCTGTTTAAAACTTGTTTTATGATGCTAAACAAAACTCATTTTATAACAAGTCATCATTCTATCTTCATCTCTACAGGCATATATGGGTCGTGCTGTTTACTATGGAAGTAAAGGTAGATATTCTAAAGCAATTCTGAATTGCAACGAGGCGATCAAAATTCTTCCTAACAGTGTGCGTGCTCATTTTTACCGAGGAACTTTAAAGTATCAAAATAAGGTGGGTCTGTTTTTATTGTTGCACTTTTGCATTCTCCCTCAACACATAATATATCTTACTTGACACTTTATCATGGTGAAATAATGATAAAAGTATTGCTGTTAGAACCTAGGAATTCCACTTGATTATTACACTTCTCATTCCCCATTAAAGCTACTGTCTTGTTGTTCTATGTAACAGAAAACAGTTGGAGAAGCTACTGAGCAATTATTCTCCTCTGAAGTTTCACAGAATAGATTCTTACCTATTGATACACAGAAGAACTAAAACTCCACAAAAGATATGTTCTATAAGATACAAAATGTAATCTAGTAAAACTAAGGATTGATTATGTATTGCAGTATATGGATGTGATGCAAGAAAACACAAAAAAATGTTGTTTGCCCAGTCTTTGCACAATTAGGGCTTCTGAAGAAGCATTCCCACTGCAGTAAGGACATAGAGGATGTAGTGAACTGGTTGGATGCCTTCCAGTACGGATGAAGATCCAAAATGTAAAACTGTGTCATAAGATTTTCCAATAGGCTATTATTTGAGGAAGAATATGTAGTGCCATGGACACTGAATTGCAATATATATCTCATGGTTTGTAATCTGCAGACGTTTAAAGCTGCCATTGAAGATCTTTCAAAAACTATTGACCTCAGCGAGACCTGCATTGTGGCATATTATAACAGAGCCATCTGTTATCATCAAATAAAGGACTTCAGAAAGGTATGGTATTGATTTTTTTTCAAAATCGCATGACCACTAAGTTGTTCATATTAGTTAGTAACTGGCTATTGACAGTCAAAATTTCTGACCTCTTGCAGTGTCTTCCTGAATTATTGTGCTCCTCAGTAAATAGCTTTTTTTTTTTTTTTTTTAAATAAATTTCTAGTCCCTACTGTCATTATTAATTTTATTTGATATCGCTTTGAAAAGTTAAGAAGAAGACTACATCAAAACAGGGATTTGGACTACAACCAACCCTTGTTCACAGCCACGTTTTTCTGGATGTGTTTACACCTCTGTTACCTTGCCTGTGACCTGCCTCAAACTGTTTTTCCTTTCTGCCTAAAGCGAAGACACAACTGGGTGCACAAAAGCACCATGCATCTTCAGACTACAAACACAGTTATGGTGAATTGTCTTTTTGATGAGACCTATTTTCTGAGACAGGGCTAGTTCCTATGTATTTGAGCTTGGATTTCTTAAGTCAAACTGACTTTGGGCAAAGGCCATTTGTACTTAGAACTTAATTGATCAAGAACCATGCAAATGGGAAAAGGAAAATAGGTGATTACAGTAACTGAAGGTAGAAGTTTAAGATGTGAATGTGATAGTTCCTTCATAAATAAGGTATTATAAAAGTTGCTTTGTTATCACTCTCCAGAAAAGCCACTTAAAGTACAAAGGATGTTGCAGAAAAAATGTATTGTACAATTGACAGAAGAACCTTACCAGATCTAACAAGAACGGAATTGTTTTCTTTAAAGCTGTTTCTAATATCAAGCTTAGTTCAGAAGTGAAAAAGAATAGGACTTCTCCTAAGTGACTAGCGTATGGAACACTGCAATCAATGACATCTTTGTCATATTAGCCCTGAACTCTCTACTATATAAATTCATTCTGCAGGAGAAAGAAGAGTTGGGCAAGAAGTTTGTTAGATCAAGAATTGTTGAAATACTGTTCAGTTTTTATAAAGTTGAGAACTAAGGCTTCTTCAGTCTACCTAGTCACGTTGCTGTTTGCTCCTTTACAAGATTCACACCCAAATTTAGTTGATATAACTAATGCTTGGATTTTTCAATAATAAATTATATTTGAAGATACTTAATTTTAAAAGTACCTTCCTTTGACACTAATTCATGAATGATTAATCTGGATTTTTTTAAAAATAAGAATTGGATATAAAATGTAGCAGTAGAAGTAATGATTTATTTCTAACTCTGAAATGTAAGTAATGGCAAAATAACTTTTAATTATTTATATTTAATATATTTGCCTTATCTTTGCTTATGTAGTCTAGGAATGGGTATCTACGTACTTAGAGAGAGTCCCAAATTTGGTTAAAATCAATGTGGGAACAGTTAAACACTGAAGTTTGTGCATACGCACATGATTTGTAGGAATTTAAAAGTGTATCTTTTGAATTTTTAGGTATGATTGTATCTCGCTGAACAAATTATGGTTTAAAATACATTTATGTTTCTGTAGGCTTTGAAAGATTATGGAATTCTTCTTCGGCTTGAACTGAGTAAGGAAATAGCTTTTAAAGTGTTAGTAAATCGTGGACTACTCTACATGGAACTTGAGGATTATGCTAATGCATGTCAGGTACAAAATCTTTGTTTGAGTAAAGGAAATTTAGAGTTTTCTTTTGAGTATAAGCCATTGCTGATATAGAATCACAGAATCATTAAGGTTGGAAGGAACCTTAAAGATCATCAAGTTCCAACCCCCCTGCCATGAGCAGGGAACCCTACCACTAAATCAGGTTGCACAAAACCTAGTCCAACCTGGCCTGAAAAACCTCCAGGGATGGGGAATCAACAACCTCCCTGGGCAACCTGTTCCAGTTCCTTACCACCCTTATAGCGAAGAATTTCTTCCTAATATCTGACCTAAATCTCCCTTCTCTCAGTTTAAAACCATTGCCCCTTGTCCTATCACTATCTTCTCTGATGAGAAGCCCCCCCGCCCCAGCTTTTCTGTAGGCCCTTTCAAGTACTGGAAGGCTGCTATGAGGTCTCCCCGGGGCCTTCTCTTCCCTAGGCTGAACAGCCCCAATTCTCTCAGCTTGTCTTCATAGCAGAGGTGCTCCAGCCCTTTGATCATCTTGGTGGCCCTTCTCTGGACCCTCTCCAACAGGTCCGTATCTTTCTTGTGTCCCCCCAAAAAACCCACTGCAAACCAAAAAACCCAAAACAGCCCTCCCCCACTCCCCCAAATCTCTCTGGAAGCATCCTCTCCAGCTTCTTAGGAAATACCATTATACCACATACCTCTG
Source organism: Chaetura pelagica (assembly GCF_000747805.2). Lineage (NCBI taxonomy): Eukaryota > Metazoa > Chordata > Aves > Apodiformes > Apodidae > Chaetura > Chaetura pelagica. The sequence continues at coordinate 3,801,666 of NW_009952694.1, forward strand.
TAGATTTTATTCTGCTGAAGTCTGGGACAAGAAGTAAGAAAACAGTTTAACACATTTCCAGTACTACTGAATTTGTAATGCCTTTGTCAGAATTAATGTCTTTTTATACAGAAGTATAAAATGGTTTACCTAAATCCACAGCTGTAGTGAAGTGAAACAATAGCCATTTGCATGTGTGTTTTTTTCAGGACTTTAAAGAAGCAACGTTGCTTAGTCCAGCTGACAGCCAGACCTTTCAAGCTTTGGGAATCTGCTGCTATATGTAAGATACATAGTTTTGTTTAATGCAGAGTAGAAAAATGAAATAATTAATGAGCTTTATATTCCTGTTTACCTTTTCATATTGAGTGCACTGAGAACTGGGGAGCTCAAAATTGTAAAGACAAATGGAAAAAAGAAAATTAGGTATTTTTCTAGTGTTACACTGGTTTTCAAATCTTTTGGCATCAAGCAACTATGGCTCATGACCGCATCAGGAGGAAATAGTAAGACACAAAATAGAACTGAAAGAAGGAGTGAAGAACAAAAAAGTATGAGATAAACAAAGATACTATTCCACACCCTCAGATGGAACTTGAAGTAGCTATAAAGTCGTGTTGGTTTGTTCAGAATTAGTTAGGATACAACTTCTGTCTAAATATGCATTTTGTCCTTTAAACAAAAGCAAATACCTTCATGGTCTTCCTTTTTTATCTGAATTTTTAAATTTGAATTTCTAAAGTGTCATTTCATCAAAATGAGATTTATTCATAAAGACTAAATTATATCTGTTAATCACTTAACTAGATATAAATTGGAAGAAACAAGATCTGCAGTCAATTTACCCTAGTAGCACTTGATAGCTCCTATTTAATACAAATATCACCTATGATAAAAGGGAAATTTTAGTAGCTATCTGCCTATTAGTTTAGTCAAATCTATTTTATTCTACATTTACTCTGCCGTCTATCACTGATTAACCTTGTTGCTGTCAAGGGAGTGTGAAGGTGGATCTATTCAGTATTGTAACATCAAAACTTCTTGTATTACTATGGCTGTAGTTAGGGCGTAACTGGCTCCATCTTTCAGTGTCTGGATGATGTAGAGCTCACACAGGAATGCTGAATCCTGCTTCTAAGAACTAGGAGTATGATTTTGGTACCTGTGTCTGTACTCAACTGTCAAAAGGAGTCACTAGCAATTATATAACTGTATAACCGGTTTTAAGATGCTTTTTGGATCCATCCTGCAGTCTCTAACCTCATGGCTTCCTATCACACAACTGGAGTCAGGCCCTCATTTGTTTTTGCAACAAGTGTGCTTTTAAAAAGCATTTGGTTTACAACCATTAAAGATATTTGCTAGATAAATATAGTTAATTTTTCTTTCTTTGGTAAAGAAATCAGGCTGTGGTTCAGGTAGACACAGGTAGCTTATAGTCAAATGGTATCTTCTTTTTCAATATCATCTTGGTGAAATAATTTTGTACTATATCATGTTAAAGTTTATGCTTTATGTATAAAGATACTTAATAGCATTTCTTGACTTTTCAGGTGCTTAGTCCTTTTTATTATTTTTATTTATTTATTTATTTATTTATTTTTGTCATTATACTTCAGATGCATCCATTTTTATCTAAGGATGGAGTTCCATGGTTGGCTTACTCTTAGACCAGAATATCAACACTTTTTACCCTGCAAGTTTAGTGTAGTTTGGATAAGTTCAAGAACTGGTATGAGAAAAGCAGAGAGAAGGCTTTTTTACTAATTAAAAGTTAATTATTTCTGGCTGAAACATCTGTGCCTGAACAGACTACCAAAACCCATGTTTGGTCATGACTTTTGTACAGCATGAATTACTCAGTCTCTCTTCTGAGTACAACTGTTGAAAAGGTGAAATCTTGGCTAGAAAAAGTTAATGAAGGTTTTGCTGTTTACTTCCTCAGGCTAAACCTAGTCCAACCTGGCCTGAAAAACCTCCAGGGATGGGGAATCAACAACCTCCCTGGGCAACCTGTTCCAGTTCCTTACCACCCTTATAGCGAAGAATTTCTTCCTAATATCTGACCTAAATCTCCCTTCTCTCAGTTTAAAACCATTGCCCCTTGTCCTATCACTATCTTCTCTGATGAGAAGCCCCCCCGCCCCAGCTTTTCTGTAGGCCCTTTCAAGTACTGGAAGGCTGCTATGAGGTCTCCCCGGGGCCTTCTCTTCCCTAGGCTGAACAGCCCCAATTCTCTCAGCTTGTCTTCATAGCAGAGGTGCTCCAGCCCTTTGATCATCTTGGTGGCCCTTCTCTGGACCCTCTCCAACAGGTCCGTATCTTTCTTGTGTCCCCCCAAAAAACCCACTGCAAACCAAAAAACCCAAAACAGCCCTCCCCCACTCCCCCAAATCTCTCTGGAAGCATCCTCTCCAGCTTCTTAGGAAATACCATTATACCACATACCTCTGTAGATTTTATTCTGCTGAAGTCTGGGACAAGAAGTAAGAAAACAGTTTAACACATTTCCAGTACTACTGAATTTGTAATGCCTTTGTCAGAATTAATGTCTTTTTATACAGAAGTATAAAATGGTTTACCTAAATCCACAGCTGTAGTGAAGTGAAACAATAGCCATTTGCATGTGTGTTTTTTTCAGGACTTTAAAGAAGCAACGTTGCTTAGTCCAGCTGACAGCCAGACCTTTCAAGCTTTGGGAATCTGCTGCTATATGTAAGATACATAGTTTTGTTTAATGCAGAGTAGAAAAATGAAATAATTAATGAGCTTTATATTCCTGTTTACCTTTTCATATTGAGTGCACTGAGAACTGGGGAGCTCAAAATTGTAAAGACAAATGGAAAAAAGAAAATTAGGTATTTTTCTAGTGTTACACTGGTTTTCAAATCTTTTGGCATCAAGCAACTATGGCTCATGACCGCATCAGGAGGAAATAGTAAGACACAAAATAGAACTGAAAGAAGGAGTGAAGAACAAAAAAGTATGAGATAAACAAAGATACTATTCCACACCCTCAGATGGAACTTGAAGTAGCTATAAAGTCGTGTTGGTTTGTTCAGAATTAGTTAGGATACAACTTCTGTCTAAATATGCATTTTGTCCTTTAAACAAAAGCAAATACCTTCATGGTCTTCCTTTTTTATCTGAATTTTTAAATTTGAATTTCTAAAGTGTCATTTCATCAAAATGAGATTTATTCATAAAGACTAAATTATATCTGTTAATCACTTAACTAGATATAAATTGGAAGAAACAAGATCTGCAGTCAATTTACCCTAGTAGCACTTGATAGCTCCTATTTAATACAAATATCACCTATGATAAAAGGGAAATTTTAGTAGCTATCTGCCTATTAGTTTAGTCAAATCTATTTTATTCTACATTTACTCTGCCGTCTATCACTGATTAACCTTGTTGCTGTCAAGGGAGTGTGAAGGTGGATCTATTCAGTATTGTAACATCAAAACTTCTTGTATTACTATGGCTGTAGTTAGGGCGTAACTGGCTCCATCTTTCAGTGTCTGGATGATGTAGAGCTCACACAGGAATGCTGAATCCTGCTTCTAAGAACTAGGAGTATGATTTTGGTACCTGTGTCTGTACTCAACTGTCAAAAGGAGTCACTAGCAATTATATAACTGTATAACCGGTTTTAAGATGCTTTTTGGATCCATCCTGCAGTCTCTAACCTCATGGCTTCCTATCACACAACTGGAGTCAGGCCCTCATTTGTTTTTGCAACAAGTGTGCTTTTAAAAAGCATTTGGTTTACAACCATTAAAGATATTTGCTAGATAAATATAGTTAATTTTTCTTTCTTTGGTAAAGAAATCAGGCTGTGGTTCAGGTAGACACAGGTAGCTTATAGTCAAATGGTATCTTCTTTTTCAATATCATCTTGGTGAAATAATTTTGTACTATATCATGTTAAAGTTTATGCTTTATGTATAAAGATACTTAATAGCATTTCTTGACTTTTCAGGTGCTTAGTCCTTTTTATTATTTTTATTTATTTATTTATTTATTTATTTTTGTCATTATACTTCAGATGCATCCATTTTTATCTAAGGATGGAGTTCCATGGTTGGCTTACTCTTAGACCAGAATATCAACACTTTTTACCCTGCAAGTTTAGTGTAGTTTGGATAAGTTCAAGAACTGGTATGAGAAAAGCAGAGAGAAGGCTTTTTTACTAATTAAAAGTTAATTATTTCTGGCTGAAACATCTGTGCCTGAACAGACTACCAAAACCCATGTTTGGTCATGACTTTTGTACAGCATGAATTACTCAGTCTCTCTTCTGAGTACAACTGTTGAAAAGGTGAAATCTTGGCTAGAAAAAGTTAATGAAGGTTTTGCTGTTTACTTCCTCAGGCTAAGGAATTCAAACTGAGGTCTACAAGGTCTTACATTGACTACTTTCCCTGTTACAGCCATCAGGAGGCACATACAGAAAGCCAAAAGAATTGAACTACTTTTAATGGGTATTTTTAATGGGGTAGTATTTCCTCATCATAGAATCATAGAATCATAGAATCACAGGGGTTGGATGGGACCTCAAAAGATCACATTGAGAATTTTATTTATAGAATTTTTATACAGCAAATATTAATATCTCTGTTTTTAGACTTCATGAATTTGAAGAAGCTGTGAGATCATTTGACCAGGTTCTCAAACTAGATCCTCTTTCTGTGGATTCCTATGTTGCACGAGGAAATTCATACATGCAATGTGGCCATGAGGATGGCTGTAAACAAGCACTGAAAGATTTCTTGAGAGCAGTTCACCTGAATCCAAATTCTATAAAAACTAGAATTTGCTTAGGATACAACTTGCAGGTAACGCAACAAAATTTGTCAATGCTATGTTTGATTAAACAAAATTACATCAATCTTATATGCATACATTTATATAATGCATACAAGAATTGTAATAAACATAAAATAAATCCATATACTTAAGAAAAGCCTTATGGTATCCTCTTTCTTTGGAAGAAAATTGATAGACCATTATTTTCTTTTCAAATTTGTGCTCACTCTTGTTGGAAGTACATAGAATCACAGGCAGGAAGGGACCTTAAAGATCATCGGGTTCCAACCCCCAGCTATGAGCAGGGACACCTCACACTAGAGCAGGCTGCACAAAGCCTCATCCAACCTGGCCTTGAACACCTCCAGGAAGCGGGCATCCACAACCTCCCTGGGCAACCTGTTCTAGCATCTTACTACCCTTGTGGTGAAGAATTTCCTTCTGATGTCTAACCTAAATTTACCCTTTCAGTTTAAAACCATTACCCCTTGTCCTATCACTGCCTTCTCTGATGAAAAGCCCCTCCCCAGCTTTGCTGTAGGCCCCCTTCAGGTACTGGAAGGCCACTATAAGGTCTCCCTGGAGCCCTCTCTTCTCCAGCCTGAATAGCCCCAACTCCCTCAGACTGTCTTCATAGCAGAGGTGCTGTGCTCCAGCCCTTTGATCCTCTTCATCACGAAGTACAACAAAGGGAAGCGAGAAGTTCAGCATGTAAGGAGGAATAACCTCACGCACCAGTACAGGCTGGAGGCTGACTGGCTGAAAAGCAGCTTTGCAGAAAAGGACTTGGGGATCCAGTTGGACAACACGCTGAAGACATGCCCTTGCGGTAAAGAAGGCCAATGGCACCTTGGGCTATGTTAGGAGTAACACTGGTTGAGGGAGATGATCCTTCTCCTATAGTTGGTGCTGCTGAGGCCACATCTGGAGTGCTGTGTCCAGTTCTGGGCTTCTCATTACAAATACCCGAATGTACTGGCACTCATCCAGTGAAGGACCAGTAAGGTGATTTAGGGCTTGAAGCGTATGTCATACAAGGAGAAAGAAGAGTGATTTGAAAGCTCAAGGGGAAATCTTATACATGGATTTAAGCATCTGATGGAAGAATGCAAAGAAAATGGATCCAGCTTCTTCTTCATGGTGCTCAGTGAGAGGACAGGAAGTAGTGGGCCCAGACTGAAACACAGGAAATTCCATTTAAACATCAGAATTAATTTCCCCTTTTTTGTACTGTGAGGATTAGCACTGGAACAGATTGTGCACAAAGGTTGTGGAGTCTCCATCCTTGTACATAGTCCTGGGCAACCTGCTCTAACTGACCCTGCTTGGAGCAGGGAGTTGGCCTAGATGATCTTCAGAGATCCCTTCAAACTCAACCACTCTATGATTCAGTAATATAGAGGCAGTAATACTTGCACCTAAAATAATTGTGCCAGATATGTTATTTAGTAGCAAAGAAAATGAGTATTGTATAATTAACAAAATATTAAAATTATATTTTCTGTAATTTAGTTAACTACATTTGTAAATATAAGCATGCTTCCATTCTGTGCTGTGATTTTTTTAAGTGCAGGCTATTCATATATTCGGCATTTCTTACTGTAGTTACATTGCAATTAATTTTAGGCCCTTGGAAAGCTTCAGAGAGCTTGGAGCCAGTTTACAGTTGCCATTTGCATTGACCCAGAATGCCGTGCTGCATATGAAGGACGAGCTGCAATCTGTCTTCAAATGGGTGAAACTTTTGCTGCATTTCAAGATACAAATGCTGCATTAAAGGTAGATGTTAGCTTACAGTGCTTTTGCTAAAATCAACCTATTGCTATGAAGCCAACTAATACTGTACATGCATAGTTGCCAATTCAGATTAGAAGATATAATACTTTTTTTTTTTTAAAGTAAATATGTATTTGCAAAACAGAATAAATTACTGTAGCAGTGTGAATTTTCACTGAGTAAGAATGCAACTTCTGTTTCCCTTCAGCTTACTACCACTGCTCAGCTGCTGACAAATCGGGGTGTCATTAATCAGTTAATGGGACATCTACCCTGTGCCATGAAGGACTACCAACAAGCAATTTCTGTTGATCCCAGCTATGCATTAGCTTATTTCAATGCAGCCAATATCTACTTCCACAATAGGCAGTTTTCACAAGTAAGTCTACAGTGTATTTTTATACTGTATTCAGAACTTTTTTTGCTGAATAAATACTGTTGGTATAAAACTGTATTTAAGTATACTTAACATGAAGCTTTCTAACATTGAATTTCATGGTTCTCTACCAGGGGATGAATAAGTCTGTATTAATTAACAATAAAGAATTTCCCTACTATTTTATCATTGATATGAATTACTTAAGATTCATGATAGCAAGAATACACATAACAAATATTTGTAAATAAATGAGATATCAAAGTCCCACTGATGTTTAGTAACCCTCCTCCAGCCTATCTCCTATACATTTAATAACTTGCCCAGGTTAACTATAGCACCATGACAGGAAAGTGAAAAGAATCTCCTGCTGATAAACTTTGATCAAGAAGTTAGATCTTCTTCCTGTTACCACAGTAACATAAACTTTAAATCACCTCATTCTGCTTAAATACGGTGGATATCTTAAAATACAGAACAGCTGGATACAGAAATTCCTCTTGTGAACTTGAAATCTGCTTGAAGGCAAGGACTATGGATTTTTCTCTCTGTGAGGAGACCCCCACAATGACTTTTCCTTTGGCCTTCCAGTCACACTTCTTGGGCAAAGGCTCAGGCTTTTATTTAGTTGGACCTTTGGTTGGTTGGTCCAGCAGCTGTAGAAACCCAGAAACAGTATGGATGTTTTAGTGCGTTAAATCTTGAATTAATCCTCTCCTAGAGTCGCATCTGAAAACACTTCAGTTTGCAGTTCACTTATTGAGGAATTTATCATGTATTGTACAGGTTTGGTATATGATTTTGAACTTAGATAGTTTGGACTACATACAGCACAAGAAATAGATCATGTAAGAAAACAATTTCATGTTATTGCATAGAATCATAGAATATCTCAAACTGAAAGGAGCCCATAAATAATCATCAAGTCCAACTCCTTTTGTAGGACTACCTGAAAGTAAACCATATGATGAAGAGTGTCATCCAGACAGTCCTTGAACTCTGACAGGCTTTGTGCCATGATCAATTTCCTGGGAAGCCAGTTCTAGTGACCAACCACCCTCTCCGTGAAGAACTTTTTCCTAATTCCCAGTCTGAACTTCCCCTGATGCATCTTCATTCCATTTCCTTATGTCCCATCACTGGTCACCAGAGAGAGGAGATCAGAACCTCCTTGTTCACTGTCCTGCTTGAGGAAGTTGTAGACTGCAAAGCAGTCACCCCTCAGCCTTCTCTTCTGTCAGCGGAACAAACCAAGTTACGTCAGCTGAACAAACCAAGTTCCATCAGCCTGTAAGTCTTGGCCTGGAAACCTCTCACCATCTTGGTCATCCTTCTCTGGGCATACTCTAAGAGTTTGACGTCCTCCCTATATTGAGGTGCCCAAACCTGCACATGGTTGTAAACGTGGGACTGCATGAGTGCAGTGCCAGAGGGAGACAGTCACCTCCCTTGACTGACTACCTATGCTGTGGTTGATGCACTCCAGGACATAGCCCTTTTGGCTGCCAGAGTGTGCTGCTGACTCATATTCAACTTGCTATCAATCCAAAGCCCCATATCTCTTTCCGTGGGGCTGCTCTCCAACCTCCTGTCCTTCGCTTTGTATCTATAACCAGGATTAACCCACCTCCAGGTAGAGAATCTGGCACTTATTCTTGTTAAATTTCATATGGTTGGTGACTGCTCAGCTCTCTAGTCTATCCAGATCATCTGTAAGGCCTCTCTACTGTCAACAGCTCTCTCAGTTAGATTTCTTGTTGCTCTTGAGCATTAGTTAGACTTGAATTAGGAACTCCTTAGGAGTTCAAGGTCAATGGCATGAATATGGCTTCTCCTTTGTGCATGCAATCTCTTCTCCTATGCATCTAGTATTGTTCTTCTATGACTGGTCTTGCATAGGTGGTTTTCCTCCTAACTTTGTTTCTCTGCCTCCTTACTCTGTCTCACAGAGGATGTCTGATTATGAAGAAAGGAGTTCAAGAGTAGATGTTGCATGATAAGCTGTTTTCTATGTTAATTCAAGCTGACCTTTGTGTGTAGCTAATTTCTTCTGTGCAATAATTGCAATTCAGCATAAACAACTGTTCATTTTTCCAAAGTCTGTCTGGGTGACATCTGACCTATTTGTGGATAAACATGCTGATGCTATGTGTCTTTTCTAGGCACAAAGAGCATTAAACAGAATGAGCTAAGACTTAAGAATACAGTATATATATAATATAATAAACTAACAGTTTAGAGAAACAAACTGGAGTTTACAAGTTGTACATAAGCCATTTCCTCAAATTCTAAGTGTCCTTTGTCTTCAATTAATGTGTTTTTTAGGCCTATTGCTATTATTCGAAGGTATTACAACTTGACCCAATAAATGAATCTGCTATTCTGAATCGTGCTATTACAAATACGTTACTGAACAATATTGAAGAAGCAAAAGAAGACTTTGAGAAAGCAATTTGTCTCTGCCCATCCTCTGCAGTAGTGTATTTTAACAGGGCCAACTTCTATAATGGATTAAAGCAATATAAATTAGCTGAGGAAGACATTTCAACAGGTAATAATGATTTAGTTGTTATGATTATGGTTGGTAGTATGATAAAAATTATAACGAATTGCTTGGCTTTTTTTCATAATTCAGAGTTAAGTACATATTTTTCCTAGCATATTTTCTCCCTAATTTGATCAGATATTATGATGTGATTAAAAAGAAGAGGTTAATTAATTGTGAAGGATTTTTTGAGAATGGATTCTCAATATTGTAAATTGTTTCATATATTGTGTGTTGTTAGCAGCTGAACAGAGCCACATTCTAAATGAAACTGTAGCAAGAAGTTATGTGAAAATACTGCACTTCCTGAGACTAAAATATTTTTGAGCATGTGTGTGTGTGTATGTATTAAGATATCTTAAGGTGCTTAGAAAATGGCACCCAGGTAGCTTATTTTATTTATAAATATGAAATTTAATTAAATGTAATGGTCTTTGTAGAATCAGATTTGAAGCAGTATGTGGCTTCTATAAGCTTTTCTATTAGGAATACAGTTCATAGAACTGAATCCAACTTTCATCTTGATATTTGTAAAAAACAAATCTTTTGTTCAGTTTCAAAACATCTGAGCTCTGTCACTCCATTATTACTTTTGTCCTTGCTGTTAACATGGGATTCAGCAACTCGGGATACAGACAAACTTGTTGCAGTAACTAAAGTTACGAGGTTTTAGAATTAATTTTACAATAATGTGGATATTTTCTACCTAGACTTTAGTAAAGCATTTCACAGAGTTTCTCATAGCATTCTCCTGGAGCAACTGGCTGCTCATGGCTTGGATGTGTGCACTGGTAAAAAACTGGCTGGATAGCTGGGCCAAAAGGTGGCCAAGAAGGCCAATGGCATCCTGGTTTGTATCAGAAATAGAGTGACTAGCAGGACAGGGAAAGGGATTGTTGCCCTGTTACTTGGCACTGGAGAGGCTGCCCCTCAAATATTGTGTTCAGTTTGGGGCCCCCCACTACTAGAAAAACAATGAGATGCTGGAATGTGTTCAGAGAAGGGAAACAAAGCTGGTGAAGGGTCTAGAGCAGAAGTCTTATGATAAGCATCTAAGGTAACTAGGGTTGTTTAATCTGGTGAAAAGGAGGCTGAGGAGATTTTACAGTTCTCTACAACTGCCTGAAAGGAAGTTTTAGCAAGGTGGGAGTTGGTCCCTTCTCCCAGGTAACAAGTGACAGAACAAGAGGAAATGGCCTCAAGTTGTGCCAGGAAGGGATTGATTAGATATTAGGAAAAATTTATTTACTGAAAGGGTTGTCAGGAACTGGAACAGGCTGTCCTGGGAAGTACTGGAGTCACCATCTCTGTAGGTATTTAAAAGAGACGTAGATGAGAAATGTAACAAATTTGTTTAGTGGTGAATTTGGCAGTGTCAAGATAATGATTGGACTTTATTATCTTAAATTATTAATAACCTAAATTATTCTATGATTCTAGAAAAGAAAATTCAGTAATGTGATTTTAATTTGAGAATTTGGCATGTTCCAGAAGTTGGATGGTGGTAGTTATCTTTTAGATTTTGCTTATGTTTCAGAGGAAAACATAGTTTCTGCTGTTGGGGCAACATTAAAGTAAGATTCATAGATGTCATAAAAAGAGAAGAAAAATCTGAAGTACAAATAACAACAAAGTTACCTACCTCTTGATGTAAAATTAATGTATGTAATAAGTTTTCTCTTGTTAAAGCATGTCTGGGTAAGAATTTGAGCACTGAAAACAAATTTTGGACCCTGCTTCCACTTATAGTTGCGTGATAATGATTAAAAAAACACACCTAACATTCTGTTCTTATTTTTACAGCATTGTCAATTCAGCCTGATGATGCCTTGATGTATAAATTTAGAGCTGATATTCGTGGTAAACTCGGTTTCAATAAAGAGGCTGTAGAAGACTACAGACAAGCAATCAGCATTGAGGAACAGATTGATTCCATGTGAAGAACTACCAGTTCTCATGCTGCTCAGCTTCTATTACAGATTTACCAGACTGATAGATTTAATTAAAAAGAAGTTAAACATGCAGGAAAATAGAACTTATCTTCATTTTTATATATTCTACACACATTTTGTACACTTAAATAATATAATTACCTTGATTGTGCATAACTAGCCAAAGTTATTTAAGAATAAAATGCCACATTTAATTTTTACAAGTTACAGATTATTCTTTATTTCTTAGTATAATGAGATAATTGATTGTGTTGTGTGCAAAATGAAGGACAGAGAAGAGGAATTTCTAGGTGAAAAACCTCAACCATATTGGTTATAGAAGGATAAGAGACGATACTCTTCCTTCCCCCTAAATATAAATGCTTCAGTGATGCTAATTATATACGTCACCTGGACCATCGGGGAAGTAACCCTAAGATTGCTACCAAATGCCTGTGACTGCTAGCTAGAGTCTCACTCTCTGATCTTCCTTCCACACCTTTTTGTAAGTTTTCCTATTCCCCGTCAGTCACACGGTAAGGGAAAGTCTTTGTGCAAGGGCTCATGTGTTGCAGTGTGTGAGAACTACTCCAAGAACTGAAATTTGAGAACAATTAAGTTTGTGAGTAAAACTTTGGGGTTACTTTCTTCCACTTAAATACATTGCATTGTTCCAGCTTGAAGATGCAGGTAAAAATGCATAAATAATAGACCATAGTTTTGTGTTGTGAGCTGGCAAAATGGGCTTAAGAACAGGCTTTCACCTAAACATGGATATTAAAGTGTGAATCTGTGGGACCAAAATTTAAAAATTGTCAGGCCCAATCCCAAAACCAGATGTCTTTGTCTCAGAAGAGATAAAAAGAAGGAACCTTAGAGTCTTATTCAGCATGCAAACAGTCCTGTGGTTTGAAACAGTGGGAAGATTTCTCTAGGCATAAACGGCGCTTCAGTGCGTAATCCCAGTGGTATAGGATTTATATATGCAATTTCAGTTTAGTTTAGATGCAAAATGTTATCAATTTTCCTCTTGAAAAAGGACAAAAGGAAAATGTACCTTCACAAAAAAATAGACCTAGCTGATGCTAATATGTGCCAGTAACTACCTAATATTCTGTATGTGGGATGATCTCTAGATAGTAGAGAATAATCCAGAATAGAAAAAAATATTAAAAAATTATTTTAAATTAACATTATAGAATGGTACTCCTAGAGTTAAATGATTTTTTCATCTATGTGCAATTGAGATGACAGTAAAAAATGTCATTGATTTGCCTCAAAGAATTGCAGTGTATTTTCTGAGCACATAATACATTGCTATACACTGTTTCTGTAAAAACCTGCTCTTGCACACCTATGCAGTGTATGTTTAGCCAGTGTGATAGACAGTGACTGGAATTTTAGCTTTGTTCTGGTATCTAAATTTTTGCATTTGTAATATCACATTACATTGTAAAAATTTCTCTGTGTGCCACCTTATGATATTTGGGCTAAAAAAAAAGTATGGTGGAAAAGAAATTCAGAGTATCACACCTAAAAGCAGTTATCTCAGTAAAGCATTTAACTCCATCTCTACTCTCCTTGATTATCCTCTTATCGAGTTTAATATCTAGCATAATGAGACTTTGCAGTTACAAGTTCTGTGCTATTGACTGAAATAGATGCATAATAGTTAACATATAAAAGTTATAAGTTCAAAAAAACCCCGACTACTCTGCCCTGGTGAGGCCACATCTAGAATACTGGGTCCAGTTCTGGTCTCTCCAGTTCAAGAGAGATTGGGAACTACTAGAGAGAGTCCAGAGGAGGGTGACAAAGATGACTGGGGGATTGGAGCATCTCCCTTATGAGGGAAGGCTGAGAGAGCTGGAACTCTAGCCTGGAGAAGAGAAGGCTGAGGGGACACCTTAGTAATGCCTACAAGTATCTAAAGAGTGGGTGCAGGGAGGATGGAGTCACACTCTTTTCAGTAGCTCCCTGAGACAGGTCAACGGGCAATGGGCACAAGCTGGAACACAGGAAGTTCCATTTAAATATGAGGAAAAGCTTCTTTACTGTGAGTGTGATGGAGCACTGGAACAGGCTGCCCAGGGAGGTTGTGGAGTCCCCTTCTCTGGAGATATTAAAGATCTGCCTGGATCCAGTCCTGAGTAATGTGCTCTAGGGGATCCTGCTTTAGTGGGGGAGTTGGACCAGATGATCTCTAGAGGTCCCGTTCAACTCTGACAGTTCCGTGATTATGTTCTTCTGTAAAGCTAAATTCCATAAAGCCATATAATAGTTTAGTTTAGTTTAGTTTAGTTTAGTTTAGTTTTCCAAAAAAGACCTTTAAGATCTGGGTTAGACTAGATGGTCTTTTGAGGTCCCTTCCAACCCCTAAAATTCTGTGATTCTGTGATCATTGACTCCAACTGTTAGCCCAACACTGCCAACTCCACCACTAAACCATGTCTCTAAGTGCCACATCTGCAAGTCTTTTGAATATCTCCAGGGATGATGTCTCAAATACTTCCTTGGGCAGCCTGTTCCAATGCTCGATAAACCTTTTGGTGAAGAAATATTTCCTAATATCCAACCTAAAGCTCTCCAGGCACGTCTTGAGGCCATTTTCTCTCATTATATCATTTGTGAAGTCTAAGGTAACTGAATGATTATTTACTGCTTTTCCCCTCTTTTTTCTTATTTATTTCCCTTACTTATTTTTTGCAGTGTCAGCACCTACCCAAGTGATTAAAGCATAATGTACAAAGTATAAATATACATGTGTCTGTGTTTCCTTGCAGGAATATCATGGTTGTTGATGCAAATCAGAGAACTATTTACTTAGTTTTCTGTATGCACACGAAGTTGAACTTTGCTTGCAAGAGGGTATTGGTGGTGTTTTTGTTCCCTTTCTCCTTTCTGTTGTGCCTCTTTCAGGGCTCTTCTTTATTATCTGAAGAATTGTTTATTAATGAAATTGCTGAATTATGCATGATTCTTTGGCCTTTTCCTTTCTTTGACCTCCTTATGAATTATCTGCTGATGGGTTGTGTGATAGTGGTACCCTCATCACATATAGTACATCATCAAACTTAAATCAGAATGAAAAGTGGTTAAACCTTTCTCTTGGATGCTTTTCTTGCAGTATTCACTGTAAATTTTCTTTAGTTTAACCTGTCTTGCATGTCAAGCAGAAATAGACACTTAAAATATGTTTATCTTCACATTCAGAAACTGAAGCCAAATACAATCATTTATGACTCACTATTGATTTAGTGGTTTGGCATAAGTGATGTGGACTATTGTAACCTCTGTTGTACTAGTAATGTTTTTCTTCTGGATGGTTTAGATCTATTTTTTTAATCCTTAAAGATGGAATATTTATTAGTTGTCTGCATGAAGCTGGATTTTCAGAGCTTTTAATCTGTTACACAATGCTTAGGAAAAGGGTACTATCCCACTCTATTTCCAATGTCATCATTTAGCATCACCCTCATGCACAATTCAGGGACCAGGTTAGAAGCTTTTTAAAGAAAATGTGAAGTAGAGGCAACTATAATGCAGAGTTGAATATTCTTGTGGCTGTTGCTATGGGATTTTCACTAGACAGCAGTTTTAAAGCAGAGCAGTCAGGTCATGGTCTTGTCTTTCCAGGTGTGCATATGAAAGCGAATTTTCTTTTTGAGTGGTCAAGAATATGAATAAAATCTTAGTTTCTGTCTTATTTTTATCTCAACACTTTTTCCCTAAAAAACATGTCTCAGAAGTGCATTTTGTTTCAAAGGCTGGGTCAAATGTTAGCAGATTTGTCATTTTCAGCAGATTAAAACAAATGCGATACACCTTGGTAGAAGGGAATAAAAAAATATGTGAGTAATGTGCTTCTGATTTCAATGAGAAAGACATAATTTTTTTTTCATGTTATTTATGTGTGTGCTACACTGGTAATGCATTTTATGATTGAGCTCAAACCAGGTTCCAGCCTGACCTTACAGCTTCTCGAACTTTGTATGAGCACATTGTGAGAAGCAGGACTGGACCACAAGGGCAGGTGGAACACCAGGTGGTTTTGGTTGGTATGGTGAGCCATGGTATGCCTGGGCCATCTACTATGCTTAAGGTAAGAGCATTCCTGGGTAGAAGCAATAGAAGTTCAAGTTATCTGTTATGTCTTCCACCCAAACCCAAGCCTTAGGCGAGTCCTTGAGCATGAGCTTGTGTGGACACAAATCGAGTATGGATTTGAGTTGGCAATGGACCTAACTTTGAAAAGCAAAGCCATTCTGTGGGACATCAGGAAAAAAAAAATAATTAAAATTTAATGTGTGCTTGCAAAATGTGTTCTGAAAAAGACAATGTGAATAAAGGTGATGTTTAGAGTGACATTATTCAAAAGACAACTCTCTTGGAAAGCTCGATTTAAAGTAGGACCACCAGAAGATGGCAGTCTGGAATCTTGAGTGGAACAGCTCTGCTCCCCGATAACAAACCAGCCACACACACCAGCGGGCGCTGGCTCTGATCACTCCTTCTAAGGAGGTATTATGGTATTCCGGTGTTTTGCAATGCCTTTGTTACCAGTACTGTTCTTTCACTTCCATTTTGATATGCTATATACAGTTCTTTTATAAGACAATTATAATGGAGATTATTATACATCACAAAGATCTTATGTAACATAAAACTGTAATATTATAATGTAACATATGGATATGAACACATACACAAGCAAGTCCTCATATATATATGCATGAAATAATATGGGTTATAAACAGCACAAACTCTGAATAACACCTAATTTCCTTTCCTGTCCTGATGTTTTCTCATCTGATTTTGAGGTACTGTTCTATAAAATGAGGCAATCAGAAAAAAAAAGGCAAACTGTGCAGACTCTTTTAACTGCTCCCAGCAGTTACATTTTACAGCATGTTTCTTTTTATTTGGTCTACCCAGTCAGTAAATTCTTTTTTTTTCGCAAAGGAAAAAGGCTTATCATTGCTCTCTGCTGGAAATCAAACAAGAAAATTAAACAGTGGCCACATCTTGTTTCATGAGATATTCCTCCTCTCTGCCTTTTTTTGTCCCATTCTCAAAATTGGCACAAAGCCTTGTTTGTGGAAAGTGGAAAAAGTAATCTGCTTTCTGTAAAAAAATATACAACAGCAGCCAAAGTTTAGCAGAGCAAGCAGAGGTTGTGACCTTCCAGAACAAGTCTCTGTCAACTCTAATAAAAGGAAGGCAGGCATCAGGCATTCTCAAAGCTGCAAGCCTGGTTTCACTGCTCAGTAAGATTCTTAATTGAATTGCAGTCTTCTCTTTTTTTTTTTTTTGTGACAAGATGCACATGTGTATATAATGGTAATGAAAATTCTGATTTAAAATTAATTAAATTCAGGGAAAGGGGCTTGGCTAAGTTCTGGGTAAAACCTACAAGCTACAGAAGAATGACAAATACTCCCTTGCCATTACTTTTCCCCTTGTTTAAGAAAACTAGGAAAGTGTGATTTACCTGTTATTGGAAAAGACAGTGTTATTTATCAGCTTTTCCTGATCTGTTTCATAGTGATGCGGTGTGGCAAAAGACTTAGTTAAAATTCCTAAAAAGTAAATTTATGGCATAAGAACAACTTTGCAGAGAAGAGTTTTTGTCAAGTATTATGGGCAATGTCATTTAGTGGTCTCATAAGTGTACTGCTTCCTAAGGCTGTTTCCATGGGGAGATAATATGAAACAAAAAAATACACTGGAGACCTATATGTTGCTTTGTTTGAGAGTAACTTCCCCAAATAGACCAGTGTGGTGTAGAGCTCTCTGTCTACAGAGGTTCATCTCTATTAGCTGGATGCTGCCTCTACTGTTTTTAACCAGAAATGTCTGCTGTAAAGGAAGGAAGAACATGTCTCAAGAGCACGGCAAAGCAGCGCTCTGCCTCCTCTCAGTTGTTGCTCTTCCTAAAATATATTAGGGGCTTATGAATATTAGAGAGATATTCTAAGCTTTTTGTGCTGGGAGGAGCCTTTTGCTTGTCTGCACTGCAAAGAACAGGAGACATTTCTTCAAAAGGTGATGTACATGGGGATCCTTTGTCCTGAAGTGTAGATTCCTTTCTTCTCTACCACCACACCTAAAAGAGAGGGGAATGGTCCAAGAGCTATGCCAGGCTGACCCATGGTCCCTCCAGCCTGGCTGTCCCTTGAGCTCCTATTGTCAGGGCCCTGATGGCACCTCCAAGTCTTCCTGCTCCTGACCAGCCCTGGGGCCTCCTGGTGCAAGGAGCCCTAATAGAGGCCTGATAAGAAGGGGGAAATTACTGAATGGAAGAAATGGATCCCCATCACTGTCTCTAGTCACTGATCCTTTTGGAATTATCATGTTCCATGCTAACTGGATAAAACATTGATACGATAAGTGATAACACTTACATTTCATGTTAATGAAATATATTTCATGTTAATGCTGATTCTTTAAAAATCCATGTAGAAAGGAGCAGACAAGTTTAGCATTGCTCATTTGGTTGTATTTTCCCAGACTTTGTAAGAGACTTTTTCCTCATAAACCTTGATGAGAAATTCTCCTAAGAATTCTTTGTATATTGAACATTGCCCTTACTGAAGTAAGCTGCACTCAAATGTATTGAGGGGGTCTGAAACAGTGCAAAAAATTCAAGGTAGAACAAAATTGGATGAAGAGAGATGGTTATTTTAGAAATGTGTTTTGTGGGTTGCCAGGAACTGGGACAACATGCACAGCAGCCAGCTTAGTACAGCCAGGGGGCTTAAGGCAACTGTAGCTCCCTAGCTCTGGTTATTAGTTCCTCCTCTAAGTTGTGGAAAATAACAGCAGATGGATTACTTGTTTAAAACAAGCAAGGCAGCCAAGAGTAGAGCAGAGTCAACCGTGCTGATATCCCAGTTCTCCCCAATGATCCATTAGTCTAGACACTGATGTGACTCTGTGTTTTCACACAGGAATGACCAAATACAGTCCAACATGAACAATGAAGCTTTCCTACCTGCTGTTCTGGGAAAAAATTGTCAGGATTTCCCAAAACAATTTTACTTGACACAAAATATAATTAAAAAATTAAACTGTTGAACTTAAAATGAGAACTTTCCAAATATTGTCTAAGAAAGAAGGGAACAAAGGTAGTTCAAAATGTGTTAGCAAAATTAGATTTAAATTAATTTTTCAGAAGTATCTAAAAGGATTGGAAGGCTAATTCTTATTTTTCAGAAGCAACGTGTACATTTACTCACCTTAAAATACTCCAGTTGGGGATTGTCTGCATTTAGGTATCTATATAAATTAAGAACCCTGGAATGTAACTGATTACTAGTTCAGCTTTCATTGAATGATAGTATGATTAATGTTACTCAGAAATTTTCTGACAAAAGATTTTTCTGTTGGTTTTGTTAAATTCAGATGTTTCGTGGAAGCATGCCCATGTCAGTGAGTTCTTGCTTAGACAAAAGTCCAGCAAAATAAAACAATTAATTTGTGTTCTATTTTGGTGTTTACAGAGCAGGATGATTTGACTTTGTTTTGAAACTCCTCTCTTCTGTTTTGAGAAGTTGTGTCTTACTTTACCCAATAAGCTGAAAGGAGTTTAAATGAGGCAATAACATTTTAATTAGTTTAAAATAAAATCTTAGTCTATAAAAAACAAAATTTCATTAGGAATATCATTTATCAAGGGTGTTTAAATTTTGTGTTTACTCTCTGAACTGTAGAAAGTTTTCAGCTTAATTTCATTCTCCGTGAAAACAAAAAGTCTGATTCTCCTCTCAATCAACGTGGGACGACTCAAACTTATGATTTTTCTTGTGCCATCTTGCCAGTAAGGGAGGAATGCTTTATTGGTGTTCTGAATGTGGTTTTTGTGTGCTTGTAGTTATATCTAGAACCTATTGGTAATTATGAGATGTACATTTATGTTTTCTTGTATGTACTTTGTTTAAATGAAACAGAACATAGCTCTGGTGAAAGAGAGAATTCAAACAAAACTCTGTCTGAAGTTCATTCCACTGTTGTGTGCCTGCACCTGCCTTAGTGAACTCCTGGACATGGAGTTGTGAGGGAGCAAGCTGAAGAAACAGGCTTTGGAAACCATCACCTGAGGAATGGCATGGCTGGTGCTAGAAATGCCAGCTGACATCAGTAACCCCACTCAGACCATCCCCCCACTGAGCTTCCTGGCACTCTGGATCCTAAGAACAGGCTGCTGAAGTTCGCATAAAACCCCTGGGATCAGCTCTGTTTCTGCCTCATGGGAAAGGATCTGAGTCTACTGTGGAAGCAACGAAAGTGTGTTTTCAAAGCAGTGTGCCTGAACTAAGCTCAACTTACTTAAACTGCTTCATTTCCAAGGCAATGTCCTGCTTAAAAATGAGACCATCCCTCCTCAGCCCGTGGGGTGCATCAGAAGCTTTCATTGTTTTGCAGGCAAAAGTAGGTGGTGGGAGCATTTCCTCTGCAGCTTTGGGTAGACCTGGTGATTTCAGCTGCAGCATTCTGGCTTGCACCATTTGCAAGTGGGATACCCTGTCCAAACAGAGCTGAAGAGGCATGTTAGTGAGGAAAGGAATGGTTTACTGCAGCTTGACTGGGTCTGGATGAAGATGACTGGCCATGCTATGAAATCAGAAACAATAAGAAAAAAGAGGGCCCTCATGAGCAACATCAGCAGATGCAGTAGGGGTGGTTTGACTGTGCTGACAGAAAGCATTCCTTGATTATTCAGCTTATTTGAAATTCATATTTATTGTTCTAGGAAATTTATACCACACTATGTTAGACATAGATGATGTTAAGTAGTCTTTTAATCAAACAACAGTTTTGCAGATGATGTTATGCAAAATGAGAGGTCACCTTTTAACCTCTCCTTTAGAATAAAATAACGCATTATCATTTTTATGTGCAGTTCTATGTATATTCTTCATTCTGTGTAATGATTGTCAAGGGTCAGTTTTTCAAAGCAATTTAGGAGGCATTAATTTTGGTAAGTGAGTAGCTCTTGCCCTAGATAGCTGTTAAAATGTGTCAGGTTCCTTTTGGATACTACAGATTTTTGGAGGGACAGAACCATTGATGCTTTGGTGACCAACAGGTATTTTTATTCCTCTAGTAAACTAGGTGCAGACACTGAATTTTGGAGTTGAAATCAGAATTATTTACCTTTTTCTCTGCCATTCTTTCTAATGTTCACTCTTCATTTCACTATAGATCTAGCATATTAATATTTGTGGTTGGTCCAAATGTTCATGAAGATTCATACCAAAAGTATCTTGGTACCAATACTTATAAATATTTTAATTTCCAAAGTGTAAGTTTTTTTCAAGTAACGATGAATGTCTGTGGATATCTCTAAAAAGGCTCACAGCAGAGACAATACCAGATAATAAGCTTATTTTAGGTTGCTCTTTACAAAATCCTACATCAAATAACTTCACACAGTAATTGTCCTTCAGATGTTGAACCTAATTATATAAATCAAATCAGCATCAAGTATATTTTTCTGAAGTTTGTGAAAATATTTTCCAACAATAATTTCAGTTAAAAATATTTAATATTCAATCCTTATACAATGGAAAAAGAAGTATACTTTCAGAATTTCTATACCCATTCTTAAGTCCTGCTTATTTGCACACACGTTACCATTTATTCTGTGAATAGCTTTCATAAAAGATTATGAAAGATATTTCTCCAACAATACCTAATTAACTTTTTCAAATGCATACAATTAACTCCTTTGTTCTGGGCTAGTCCCACTAACATAAGGGCATGATTTCAGTGTAATGACAGAGGTACCACATCTAAATTGGAACTTTCTTTCAAGTGTAAATGTGTCAGGATGA
>NW_009952694.1:3822971-3829879 GCF_000747805.2 Chaetura pelagica
GTGTTTGGTTTTGCTCTTCCTTTCACAGGACTTTCACAGAATCATAGAATGGTTAAAGTTGAAAGAGACCTTAAAGATCATCAGGTTCCAACCTCCCTGCTATGAGCAGGGACACCTCACACTAGACCAGGCTGCACAAGCCTCACCCAACCTGGCCTTGAACACCCCAGGGAGGGGGCATCAACAACCTCCGTGGGCAACCTACTCCAGCACCTTACTACCCTCATAGTGAAGAATTTATTCCTGATGTCTAACATAAATCTACCCTCCTTCAGTTTAAAACCATTGCCCCTTGTACTATCACTGCCGTCTCTGGTGAAATGCCCCTCCTCATCTTTCCTGTAGGCCCCTTCTGGTAGTGGAATGTGCTATAAGGTCTCCCTGGAGCCTCCCCTTCTCCAGGCTGAACAGCGACCAACTCTCTGTCTTGAGGGCAAAGATGCTCCAGCCCTCTTTCAGATGTTTTGAATTCCTTATGCTCATGTCTAGAGATGTACCAAAAACTCCTCCTGTAGCTAATTTCTATTTTTCATTAAGCTTGTTACATTACCTGGTAACTTCTTAAATATTAGTGAGACATTGGCTAGTGTGTTAATTAGGTGGAAATTGGAGCCTTTTCAAATAATACAATAATGCATTTGGGGCATTACTAATTTAGAAGAATCTCAGAGTCTCGTATGTGCAGATAGAACTTCAGGGAAGTGCAGTCACATGCGCAACTCAATAAACATATTGTTTATGTACTGTACAAAATTATATTTTGTCTTTAGAGGCTGAATGTGGCATTACTGCAGATCTTCCAATTTTTAAGTTATTACAAGCAAACACAATGTAACAGTCTTTCTTTGAAAAGTGTGTTTCTTCCTTTGAAAAGTTCTTTAAGATATTACAGCATCTTTTCTAGCTAAGGTGCTCTACATCTGATCATGTATTGATTGTAGTTGATCTGATACAAAGAATGCATATATTATAGTTGAAGAGCTTCAAACATCAGAACAATTTAATCAAAACTCTGCCAATGCTGAGAGTTGTGGGGTTTTTTTCAGCCCCTCCTTTTCAGTCTACTAAACAACAAAGCAGTGATTACAAATGCATTCATAGATTATGTGCAAAATCAAGTATGGCAGTGACCTGAATCACCCTGCCTGGAAAAAAATGGAAAAACAAGAGAGAAAAATTCTGCCTTTATATTGTGCCTTGTTCTTAACTGAATCCAGAGGGTTGCTGGATTAATCTCTGGGTCTCAGTGTAATTTTCTTTCCCTCAGTAAAGAGATTTGTCAGGTGTTGTGCAGTCTGTGTGAAATGCATCAGATAAACTGCTTATCCCTTTAGCTACATCTTCAGTGTTTTCCCTGCTAGTCTAGAGTCTCCTTGCAGTGCTTCCAGTGCCAGATGCACCTTGTTGGCAGGTGGGTTCTTGCACCCTTCCAGAAGGCACCTGCTCCCACAAAAGCCTAGTGTCATGTGGTAGTTACAGGAGTAATATTAGGATAAATATTTAAAACAGGCTGTAAAAAAAATTATGTTACCAGAGACTGTATAAGTCCTGTGAAAATATGTGAGCTAATTTTCCCTTCAAGTGTAAAATTTTGGAACATAGATTTCTCTTTTCAGTGTGTTTACAGAAAAAATATAGGGAGCCTATTGCAATTATTGCCTGGCTTTGGAAGCTGCTGTAACAGAAACAGTAATAATAATATCTGTCTGCAATAAAAGATTTGAGGAAAATATTTGTTCATGGTGTATATTGTAGAAATAGTTAATTATTATTTTCTACATGGAATTGCTCACTAGATGTCCCCACAGGATCAGAACCATTGAATAATTTCTACAATCAAGTTTGGAAATGGTTATATTTGCCTAACCTTAAATTATTATGAGCTATTAAAGGTAGATTAATGTTGCATATCTCTCTCTGACTCAACTGGGAGATTAAGACAGACAGATAGAGGTGACCAGCTTTACATCCATTTTTATACTTCAGGTTCAAAACTCTTCCAGTTTTTTCTGGCTTTGTACAGAAGCCATCCAGGGTACTGAGCTAATATAAATAATAAGTTATTATGTAAGTAAAAGTTAATGCAATAATCTTTTGACAGGAGAGAAAAAAGTGTGGAGTAATTAACAGTACAGAAACAAGGACTTGATCATGAATTGAAAGCCTAACTGTTCCACAAACATATTTTAGGTAATCACAAAGAATATGAGAATGATGACAGTCTCAGATGAAACTTGTTATTTTTCCAGGAAAATGTTTGATGTTCCTCTGAAGTAAGTGTAACAGATTTACTTGATATTGAATGAATAATTGTTTACATATATCTGTGTCTTTTGATTTTGGAATATTTGCTATCAGTATAGCTGAACTCCCACTGCAAAGCACGTTGTCTTTTACTTGATTTTTTTGCCTGTTGTTAGTCTTGTTGTGAGGCTGCTGTCTTTTCTAAGCTAGTTTGTTAACATAGATTTTGCAGTTGTAACATCAAAACTGACCATGACATCTAATTTAACCCCCTCTATAACACAGCCCATAGATGTTCAATTAAAAAAATATAAACATTCGTGGGCAGTTACAACATCTAGAGCTGTTGTTTGTGGAAAATGTGGAACATACCTCAGGCAGATTTTTTGCTCCAGCATGTTGCAGTCAGCTAAAGGCTAATTTATCCTTGCTACTGATTCATGCTAACCGGGTTCTTTTTCCTTGAACAGGACCTAAGAATAGGGTTGCTATGGAGCTGCTAGACTGGCTTGGTACTATACAAATTAACACATTTTTTTTCCATTTTATTTGCATTTCTGAAACAAGGATCTGAACTGCACTTTAAGTGACCACTTTTTGGGGGGATCATCTATTCATAATACAGTCAGTAGTAATGCAGTAAAATTGCCTTTACTCATGTTCTTCACTATTTAAACTGATCAAGTTGTTTTCACAGTTACTCACTAGAAGTGTCATTAGTAAAATGTAACACACAAACATCTGTTAATGGAACAGAAGCTTGACATGGTGGAGTAGCAAATCGATTGTGCCTTCAATAGGTGCAACTACACCAAGGGTAGTTTTGGCTGAGAAAAAAAAAAATTAAAAAATTGAAAAACCTAATAAGCGGGTGTTTTGAAACTCAGTAAAGAAATCCAGCTCAACTAATGCCTACCTGGGAGATAAGCTGTCAGATAATCTTAGTATGTGAACTGCTTTGAGGTAATTGCTTGTGTGTAACCAGAAATGAGCAGCAAGTGTTTGAACTGCTTTGCATTCTCACATGGAGTTGCTGATCTCCTCTGAAATGTGAGTTCCACTCTGACTAAGAAGTGTTAACTCATTGCCCTCATTGCAGCTGCCTGTTCCCTGTTAGTCCATGCTTCATCTGGAACTTTTAAAATTAATATCTCAGAAATTTCTCCATAAATTTTGTACCTTGTTCATTAGTCACCTATGCACAGTACTGCTCTCAGCTTCCCAGTTTGACCTAAATTCTCCACTTGCCATCTTCCTTGTCTCTTGTATCAGTCTTATGGCTGATATCCACCTTAATGAATTTCCTTCCAATGTGGCAGTTCTTTGCCAATATCCTGGGCCACTCAAAGATAGGTTTGGGATCTAGGAACCAGCATGTTCATACATACTGATTTTTAGATATGTTCATTTTTCTTTTCCTTTGAGGGTTAATTCACAGAGATACCGAATGTAGAAATCCCTGGCAAGTTAAAGCAATAGTCTAAGGTTTTGTACAGTATAATAGAAGTGGTAAATGGAGGTACCTACTTCGTGGAAAATGTACCCACTGAAAAATAACAGGATGTGCATTGAAATAGCAGTACCTGGAAAACAGTTATGCTAAATTAAAACTAGAATTCATAGTGCCTTACAATTTAATGGTGACTATGAGTAAAAGGGAAAAGCAGTGGCAAACCTGAGGGGTAACTACTAAACTACTAAACACCCTATCTTAGACTGACATGGGCTGTAACTCCCATGGTTCTTGACAATGAAGAGGTTTTTAGGTTCAATTGAAACCTGTGGAAAAATAACAGGAAAAATCAAAGGTCAAGCAGAGCAGAAATATATAGAAATTTTTTTTTTAAAAAGGCTTTAAATTGTACAGTAGCTGACTGTGAAGGTCTCTACAAAATATGACCTATATCCGTAGAATGTATTTTAGTTTAGGAAGCCTCATCTACCTACGATCTCACTGGAGTAAAATCATAGAATCATAGAATCATAGGGGTTGGAAGGGACGTCGAAAGATCATTTAGTCCAACCCCCAAATGGAGGAGATGAGTTTTTGCAGAACCCTGTCAAATTAGACTCATGCTGAGTGTTGCCTGAGGAATTTTATCTTCATTCACCAGAGTAGACACCTACCTTCCCCAGTATTTGTGACTCTCTCTTTGTGTGATGACAACCAACCTGGTTGATAAGTGCTTTGAGATTGAATTACAGGGCAATGTGCTGCTCTGAAAAGCAGACTTACCTGATAAAAGAAAGACTTACCTGATACAATGTTGCTGGATCTTTTCTAACACTCATCCACAAATTTAAGCATATTTAGTGCCATGCAGTGAGCATTTAGTACATATATGACAAAATAAATCTGGTTTTCTAATAAAAGGCATTGACTGTGATCCAAATTCCCCAGATAAAATTGTGCTTATGTGTCAATCATGTGTTCAACAATTTGGAAAGGAATGTAAAGAATTTATCTAGAAGGAATGAATGTGACATTTCAGTTGCTGAACTCCTAAGTGAGTTTAGGAAGAGGGGAAACTGTTATCTATGAAATGCTAAGCCAGTGTATGCGATCCCTAAATTATCCTGGCAACAGGGACAGTAGAACCCTGGTCTAGAGAAAGGCCAAGATGTTATCTTCCCATTCTGCCAGAAAGGCAGTGTTTTCAAAGCAGAAATGGGAGGAAAATTAAGCTGTAGGTACACAGGAGAACTCTCTGTTGTATGCCTGTCTGAGAACTCAACACGGGAGTTGTAATATTCTGAAAAAGAAGTTAGAGTTTACAGAAAAGAAGCTGGAAAAGACCTGGAAGGAAGACTTCAGATAGGTACAGGCTAAAGAAGTGGTGTTAGGAAGGCCAAGAATAAACTGACATTTAAAAAGAGGGAAGAATAAAAGTTTTCAAAGTGTACATATAATGTTATGTTAGCAAATACAAGTGAAAGAAAGAAGCTGGAACAACTCTGAGTTGAGTGTGCGTTAGCAGAACATTGTGAGAAAGGCAGAAGTAAAGCTAACTAAATTCTGGTTTACATTCTCTTTAACTGAAGGACTCGACAAAAGCAAGGACTGGAATCTCTCAATGGTGGAAATCCTTGGTGGCCAGCATCCTTGGGAGTTTAAAATCCATTTGCATCTTCCTGGCGGTAGAAGCAGAACTTTGGCTAAACCATCCAGGCTCCCGTTCAAAAACTAGGAACTTTGCTATCTTCTATTCTATATTGTGCCCAAAAGTTTTTGCCTGCTGATGCATCATCTCTGTTATCTGTTACAGTGACAACATGACCCAGTAGCTGCCTTTTCAAAACAGAAGCTAAAAAAGCAATGTATTTTCTGTAGATAGCAGTATTTGTGGGTAATTGCTTAAAGATCATAGGAACTTCTCCACAGAATTTCTTGTAATGGTGTTTTATTTTCTAAAGTATGCTTTCATCAGTGTCTTCTGAACAAGCTGGTTAGGTCAGCTCTGCTTAGCTGCTATTCTGCTTGGAAAACCACAGGAGAGGCTGGACATGAAAGGATAGCTTAGTTCCCCATGTGTGCTCATGATTACAGACACTGCAAGAGGCTGATTCAGCCTCTACTGTAATTTAGGAGTGTCTCCAGAGTTTGTCTAAATCACAGATAGCAGCACACCTAGTACAGAGTCATTTTACAAATGAAAATTGTCAGAATGGAACACCTGTGTGTTTCCCAGTACCTTCTGTGTGAGAAATCCTGGCAGACTGAGGCAAAAGGAGCTAAGTATCCCATTCCCTATGACTATGAATACAAAGCATATGAAAAAAAAAAAAAAAGTGTTATTACTAAATGGTTTTTTTCTAATAATCTTCCATATTATCTAATCAGCTTTCAAATATGTCTAATAACTAATTGAATTACAATCTTTAATATCTGTATTTTCCTTACTAGTGCAGTGTGCCTGAGTTAGGGCATGGAGGATACTATGCAATTTTGTGTCAAAGCCCAGAAAATGTATGAGTTGTGCTCTTACTCTAGTTGGTAAAAACCTGTTTATCATGATGCATGATTTGGCATTTATAATCCCTCAAAGGCTCCCAAAATTAACTTTGTGGGCAAAATAATTCTGCAGGTAGAAGGCTGCTAAAGCCGTTAGAGAGCAGAAGCAGCTGCAGTGACCCCATCTATTATGGGTTACTGAAAAATCAACAGTTCAAACTTGACTTTCCCTGTTTTGTGTGGACTACCAGTTAACTCCAAACCTTCTTTACTCTAATTTTCCATCTCAGCTTTGGAGGATACCTGGGCTATGCCTTTGCCTGTTCCTGTTTAGCTTCCCCTGCCTTAGGTAATACAGTGATTTTGTCAAGCATGACTTTTGTTTACACCATACTGAACTCCACCACTGTCCCACTCTCCATCTCTCACTTGTTTAGAGCAGGACTGTGGCTGCCTGTAATTCTGTTGGGACAATGTCCAGCGTGGTGAATGCAAAGCAGTTGGCATGGAGAAACAAGCACCATAAATGAAATTACACCAAATCATATTGAAATAGGAGTGACTGGCATATTTGAATCTGGCACTAAGGTAGAAGTCTAATTTTTTATACAGACTTTTTGTTTCCAAAAACATAACCAGATATTAAAGAAACAAAGAATATCCAGTTGCAGCATTACGTTATTTTGCATTTTCTCTCCATTTCCTCCTGCTG
>NW_009952694.1:3830032-3834362 GCF_000747805.2 Chaetura pelagica
CCTGCTGAAAAGTTTGTGACCTCCACTATAGTCAGCAAGGTGGTTTAAAACTTCAGGCAGCAGCAGTAAGTTGAACTGACAGTTGAAAACCTGAAATAGGTCTTTAGGTAAGAAATGGCATGAGGTTAGTCTGAGGTTTATTTGTAAAACTATTACCGTGCTTATGCTTCTCTTTTATGGTGCTGTAAAAGTCCAGTATCAGGAGAGCCATGAAGCCTGGACAGTCTTTATTGGTTATGCATTGACATGACTAAGGGACCTCCTGAGGAACCCAAATAAGATCACAAAGTGCACCCTAGACAATGGCGATGTGAGAACATGAGATTGTTTGTGTTACCTCAACTGTGCCACCTTCTACTGGGTGTGCACCACTATGCTAGAGCTGGGATGCAGTGTGAGGGCATCAGCACAGAGCCCAGGTCCTGTGGACCACATTTTATGTTTTAAAATTTCTTTCCAAATAAGGCTAGATGAAAGCTGCTAATCTAACAAGTATGGTATCTGCTGGTGTATTTTTTCCACTTTGAAGTAGACTTAGCAGAATATACGGTACTGGTAATAATTTAAATTATCACTCTAATGGCCACATTAATGTTGTGTCAAATGGAATGATCTTTCCTAAGGGCCTCAGTGTGAAGCTTGCCATAACACTGATGTTTTGGTACATTATTTCATTTTAGGGTTTTCATCTTTTTGTCATCATTGCCATCATTATCATCATTAATACATTAGTTTCCCAGCCAATACAACATATCTTTTAACATCTACTACACAATATTCAGTGTGAAAGCTGAGATACTAGGATTAAAAAGTCGCTTTTCAAGTGGAGGTTCTTAAACTTTAGACTTCTAGTTTTGTATTTGAGGTGTCAAAAGCAGTGACTGTCAGACCTGAGGAAGTATTAACACTGGTTAAACAGTGAAATTTAATGCACAAATATTAGTATCCACCTTTGAATATTTTGGTCCATTTAACTAGTCCAAAGTTATTCAGGACATCCATGGCTGAGCTGAACAGTGACCTTGAATCTTTCACCTCCCATTCTTGTAGTTTATTTACAGTAGCTGTCTCTTCCTGCATTCAGGTTTTCTAAGCAGTTATGTCAGATTCATATCATTGCACCCCATTCTTTATTTTGTTAATTAGTCTCCGTTTTTTCTCAGTGATGGTCTTTCATGTACAGCCTAAATGTGTCTGTCATGTCACTGCAGCCCTGATATATGGGATATACGTTGGGCCACGTGCCAGGAATGGGTTTTGGTGCTCTGCACACCACATCACAGACATCACAGAAGGAAAATTGGGGAGCTGGAGGGAAGCAAGAGGGTAGCAGTGCCAGTGTTTAAGACTTGAAAAGACAGCTGAAGAGCTGAATTATTCATTTATTTTTCCCAGTGTACAAAGTATGTTCCAATTCTGTGGATTAAATTCACAGGCAGTTTGTCACATCTTCCAAAATACTAATAAAGACAGTAATCTGAGCTTAATGCAGAGTCATGCAGCTTCATCCAAGTCGGTAAACCAGACCAGGGTTTCAAATGAGAACATCTCTGGAATGAGTCTCTAGGGTACTGTGAAGGTCCCTGGGGGCTCATGAATACTAATGAATTAGGATTCATTTGACTGGGTGTTTGTAGAGGGTTTTAGAGAATAATTTTGATTCTATGTTATTATAGTTATTACTATTATTATTACTAATAATAGTAACAACAATAATAATAAAACTATTTTTAATTTTCATTATAGTTTTCCAAATTATGAGCAATGTTGCTTTGCTTGTTTGCCTTCAAGAAAGCTACTTCTAGAAGATGAATGGCTAGATTTAGAAGAATAATAGCTATTTTGGCATAGTGACCACAATTAAAGAAAAAAAAGAAAAACAGAAAAAATATTTGTCTTAGTCTATGATGGATTTATTTTCTTTTAAAGAAACAAATTAGATTTCAGAAAAATCCAAGCAAATCGTTGCACAACAGATGTCTTTATTTCAAGGATAACGTTAACCCTTCAAGACACTTATATTTTTAGAAAATTACATCAATTTTTAAATGAACTTGGAAAACATTGTATTTTTAAATAACTGAAAGCCATGCATTTCCTGTTCTACCTGGTCACACTAGAATATAAATCCTTTTTTTCCCTTTTCATACACTGCATGCAGGAAGAAAGTAAGATAGACATAGTGAACAAAAGTCATTACCAAGCTGTTTCCACATTGGAATGTGAAATAAATTAGAAGGTGACCTGGCAGTAAGAAGTACTTCTAGTAGGTCTTTCACCTGTTGAAAAATCAGGTCAGCTTGTTCAGCTTTCTGTCACGTTACTGTAACATGGGAAAGAGAGTACAAACATAGCACACAAAGGGTGTTGGAAAGATATTCTTGTCACATACCCACACTTTAGCCATGTAACCTGCTTAGAACAAGGCACAGCCTGGGTATGGATGCACTTAGAAATGGGTTGTGCTGGTGCATGCCATGAGAAGCAAAGTAATACTAAAAGTATCATCAACCTGCTTGCACAATTTATTTTCTTTCCTTTCTAGGCTCCAGAGGCCTGTGCTGCCATTCAGTGTGACCTGAACAGACTGGAGAGTTGGGCAGAGAGGAACCTCATGAGGTTCAATAAGAGCAAGTGTAGGGTCCTGCACCTGGGAAGAAAGAACCCCAAGCACCAATGCGGTGGATCTGCTGGAAAGTAGTTTGGAAGAGAAGGATGTTGGAGTCCTGATAGACAGTAAGTTATCCATGAGCCAGCAGTGTGCCCTTGCTGCCAAGAAGGCCAATGGAATCCTAGGTTGAATAAAGAAAAGTGTGGCCAGTAGGTCGAGGGAGGTCATTTTCCCCCTCTACTCTGCCCTGGTGAAGTCACAACTGGAATATTGCATCCAGTTCTTGGCTCCACAGTTCAAGAGAGAACAGGGAGCTACTGGAGAGAGTCCAGAGGAGGGCGACAAAGATGATAGGAGGATTGCATCACCTCTCTTACGAGGAAAGGCTGAGAGAGCTGGGACTCTTTAGCCTGGAGATGAGAAGGCTGAGGGGAGACCTTATCAATGTATTTAAGTATCTAAAGGGTGGGTGCAAGAAAAATGGAGACAGACTCTTCTCAGCAGCTCCCAGCGTCAGAACGAGGGGCAACAGGCACAAGCTGGAACATGGGAAGTTCCATTTAAATATGAGGAAAAACTTCTTTACAGTGAGGGTGACAGAGCACTGGAACCGGCTGTCCAGGGAGGTTGTGGAGTCTCCATCTCTGGAGATATTCAAAATCCACCTGGATGCAGTCCTGAATAATGTGCCCCAGGGGATCCTGCTTTAGTACCATATCCTTCCATGTTCCGAGATAAGGGCAAGGGTGCTTTTTTATTTGAAGTGCTTGTGGCAAGTTTGATGAGACCAGGGTTATCACAATTAGAAAAACTATTAAACACACACTTATATCTGCTCTACTTAACTCATATAAAGCTTTCTGCAAGGTACTTGAGGTACTTGTTGAGGGATTCAGAGTGTTTATCTGTGAGTCTGAAGTGAGACCATCTTGGTTACAATAAAAACATTTTTTCTTTGCATTGCATTGTCTGTGTAGAAGGAAGGTGGGACGTTAGACAAAGACACTGCTTCTACTCATGAACTGATGTTTCTTCTTCTGAGGGGTACAGCTGTTGAGTTAAAGAATGTTTTAGAGCAAAGACAAAAGACTGAAGATAAATAATTCACAGGGAGCAAAACTGGACAGAACATAGCTGTATGCCATACCTACTCTTGCTTGAAATTGCATTGAAATGTTCTATGGTTGCAAAGAATCGCAAGGTGTGCCATCACACTCCTGAAAAATTGCAGGACATGGTAAAGCTGTCTCATGGCATTAGAAGACAGAGTGTCAATTGCAGGTATGCAGAATCTTGGGGTTTCCAAAGAGCAGCTGACATTAGTTGTTGGTTGTATTATCTGACAAGGTCAAATTCTGAAATGGTTGACCATTTTGGAAACATCTCCAAGAACAGAGTAGGCAAATGGGAAGATAAAATAATTTTTTTTAATGCATATTGCAGTATTTCTCTTCAATTGCTTAAAAATGTTGTTTTGAGAGCAGCAATGACATAAAAGGCAATGCTGAAATCTGAAATGGTCACTTAGCAAATTATCATTATTATTCTTACTGTGCTTGGGTACAGTGAACAGATTTTCTCTGTTGATCTAACTTTTAATCTCTTACTGTTTTAGAGTACTTTTATTTCCCTTTAGTTCTGCAGTGTTTAATGAAATGATACCCCTTAGTCCTCAGCTTGGCTGCCGATCTGTGAGAAAAGGGAACTGACCTCTCCAAC
>NW_009952694.1:3834484-3836992 GCF_000747805.2 Chaetura pelagica
GCTGAACCTGACCTTTATGCTTTGCTGTAGGCTGAATACATTACCATACTTCACTGGAACTTTTTGAATACATCTGTCCTCATATGTTCTGCAAGGCTTCCTGGAGCCCTGTGATATCTTTCGATACACACAGTCAGTGAGGGAACAGTTCACCATGCCAGCATGTGTGCTTTGATCTGAAGTTCAGTTTTGGTAGTTTGGTGCTTTAACCTGCAGCGTACAAGGACCAGTCGTGAAGAATATGGAGAAACTTTGATCACAGCAGTCCACCTGACTTTCTTTTAAGGGGAGTAACTTTTTTCCACGAAGAATACTTAACTTTATGCAAGAGACATGATCAAAACCTCCATCCACATGAGATTACATTAGTGATTTAAAAGTGATTTTTAACTTCCAAGTACTGCAATTTCACTAAAAATCAAATACAAAATCCTCTGAGAGTTTAGATGCTTGAAAATAAACAAAGGACCCAACTTATTTGGTGTAGTATGTTGTTATTTCACATTATATCTAGTATTGCAAGAATGTCATTGTGGTGATGCTGTTTTTTGCTTCAGGAGAGATGCCCTGCCTACATACACCACTTTGATTTCTCTGTACCAGTATAATTTTTGCCATTGGACTAAGAAGGAGCTCTAGAGGAAACACTGGTGTATATCTGAAGTTAACTTCTGGGTAACATTCACAATCTTCTATTTTTCCACTTCAATGAACTATGCAGTTGGGAACCCAGTAAATTTTGTTGAATTGTTTACTATGGAAGGGGTATTTTCATGTAAATCATTGGAGATTTTTTTTTCTTCCAGGAAGAATTTTCTGTCAGGCATTTATTTTCTATGTTACAGTCAATAGAAATACATTTAATTTAATTTCTTTTGGTTTTATATTTGCTGCTGACTTTGAAAATTAATCACTGAACTATTTCAATCATAAACATCCAAATGTGGAGTGTGCATGGACAACTGGAGAGGAAAGGAGGAAACTGGAAGAAGGTATATTTAGATTAGATATTAGGAAGAAATTCTTGATGGTGGGACCCTGGAACAGATTGCCCAGTACTGGAAGTGTTCAAGGCCAACTTAATGAGGCTCTACACAACATGGTCCAGTGAGAGGTGTCCTTGCCCATGGCAAGAGGATTGAAGCTAGATGATCATCAAGGTTGCTTCCAACACAAACCATTCCATGGTTCCATGATTCTAAAGGCAGGGTTTAACTGCTGTGCAACTGTGAGCATGCAAGGGAAGTGTTAGGAAAGTAATAACTGGTTCTTGGGCTAATTGAACATTTTATGAAATCAGTGACAATGTCTTTATTGAATTAGAGATGGAACTGACTCATATTTTGGCAGATTCAAATTTCCTATCACTAGGGATCCTTGAATAGCTTAGTTTATGTTTATGTGGAGGTCGAAGACCAACAATATAACCTTAATAATACAAACAAAGAGGGAGCAGATGAAGACAGGAAAGAGCAAGTCTATTATCTGGGAAGATCTGGCATGAGGTAAGGATGGGATCTAATTTCTGATTTTCTGTGACTTGTGAATCATCTATGTAAATTTTATTTCTAAATAAAGGAAAATAATTTGTAATGGCTAACTGTTGATTGATCCTTTGAGTTGTTCCAGACAGGCCCAAAAGACATTAGAGTCTGTAGCTGGCAAAATGATAAACAATGATAGCCTAAAATTCTATTTAGAAATCAGCTTTGTGCTGTACTTTGTCTAGGTCTACTTATTGACTGTCTGGGCAATGTACTTTACATCTTCTGCAAGCCAATGAATCACAACATGTTATTGAAAATCAGTGTTGCTTCTTACCATCTCTCATCTCCTAATTGTTTCAAGCTAAGTGGCAGGTTTGATGATTCTGAGAGGCTTAAGTAGTTTCTATGTTGCTGTTACGCTGCATCCGCCCTTGGTTTTTGATGTATTTCTCTGCAGAAGATAGAGAAATATAGAGCATAGCATCTGTCACGATCCGTGACCTATTATATCTCCTTATTGGAGTGTATTAACTTATCAGGATTTGCTGAGAGATCCACACGTGGGTATCGCCTCACACAGAGGATACAGGAACTTATGTCCCGACTTTTTTGAGTGAATAACTCGCTCAGTGCTTACTAGATTTCTAACAACAGCAAGGTTTATTGTGGGGAAAACAAAGCAATTTGGGGCAGGAGGTTCAAAAGGAGTGATTACAACACATTAAACATATATGGGTACACCTTAGTTACACATCTTATTCACATGAGGGAAGCAGAGGGGAGGGATTTGCCCGAATGGCTGGATTATATTTTCCCCTATAAGCTGGGGTAGCCGGAATTGTCTCACCACGGCAGTGCAGGTTCGATGAGCTGGGTAGCAAAGAGCTGCAGGCACTCCAAGCGCAGGCCGCCCCCCCCACCACAAAGCGGCGGCAGTCGGTGCGCGGCTCCGGGACCGTAGGTGTGCAGACGCTGGAAACGCGGCGGTTTAAGCGGCGCTGGGACTTTTGGCAGCAGCGGG
>NW_009952694.1:3838654-3897621 GCF_000747805.2 Chaetura pelagica
TCTTCGGCGCCAGTTTTGCATTTCCGGGCTTTTCAGCCAATCAGACGGGACCTAGTCCTGCCCCTGCTTCCGGCCACGGCTCCTCCCCTGCAGCAGCTGCTCCCCCCCCCATACACACAGAGGGGGTTCAGCGCAGCGTGGAGACACCGTTTTAAGTCAGTTTTGTCGGCTGACTCAAAGGACATTTCATGTTTGTGTAAGGAAATACCTGGTCCTTCACAGCATCCTATTGTGTTTTGCAGATAGCTCAGGCAGCAGAGAGGAGGAGGAGAACAAAATGATGAAGGCACTGTTCTAGCTGTATCACTGTAGACTTTTCTTTCAGCCTTGAGAGGAAAGAGAGGGAAATTGCTAAGTAGTTAAGGCATGTGAAGTATGTAAGAGAAAATTCCAGGTATACTGATGTGACAAACTTAAGGAAAGAATGGAAAATAGATATATATACATATACAGGGAAATATACATGTATATGTATATGCATGTATATACATGTATGTAAAATACATAGATAAGACACATATGTGTATAAAACAGATGTATATGTACTTCTGTAAGAAAATATTTTTATTTATAAAGTATTTTCATTAAAGGATAATGATAAAGAGGAAAAGTTAACTTATTTCTATTTTAAAAAAAAATCTTATCAGGCCAAGAATTTCCCAGATTCTGAAAATTTTCTGAAGGAAGGAACTCTGTGGGTCAAGACATTAGGATTAGATAGTGACTTATAGATCCTTTCATCTGTAGGATCAGGAAATTAAGCTGTGAGCACAAAAGAGCAACATGTTCTCGCACAGGTATTTCTATCCCTCTCAGGAAAGCTTTAATCCTGTGCCTAAGTCCCAGTGAAGTCTGTGAGATCTGTTTGATAGTGATGATGTAATTTCTGATAATATTATAGCACAGAATAAGCACAGTGAAATTCAACCTTGTGCTGTGGCAACACACGGGAAGAGGCATTTCTTCATATCTCTGGGGAAACCATTTGCTAGAATGGTACTTTTTGTCTTGACATACCTAGTGGTAATTTTTTGCATTTTTTTCTGTGCTTTTTTACTTGCTTATAAAGTAGTAAAATTGAAAGTGACATATCAGTCATTCGGAAAAAAAAAAAAAACCAACCTGAAAAACAGCTATGTGAGAATTGAATTTATAACTCTCATCCAAGGTTATTTTATAGGCATTCAGCCTTACTAAGTCAACCTCGGTGAGAGTTGTATTTTCAACCCTCTAATATGTTTAATTTTATCAATTATTTTACTATGAACGCTTGTAAAGCTGTTTTTTAAAAAATAAAATGGTTCCAGAGTGACACAAGGTATCTCCACAATTTCCAAGCTAATCTTGTTTCTATGATACTGCTCCTGCCCATCCCTTAGTGAGTTACTGTCATGGCAGATGGGTCAAGCAAATCATTTCACATTGTAAAAAGCCTTAATCTGAATATTCCAGTGGAGAAAAGTTTCAAAAATAATCCTTTCATTTCATCGTTATTGATGATGTCTCACTGATGTCTTGTAGGGTTACTCCAAGATCAGATTCTCCATCTGTTGGGATCAAGAGGTAGTGATGTAAAGCATACCCAATGTGATGGGAATCCTCTCCTTTGACTTGTGCTTTTTTACTGAGTTCAGAATGAATCACACAAGATGGTCCCTGGAACTTTGTTTGTAAATCAGTGTCCTTTGATGCAATCAAGTGCTGGAACTTTCCTTCTCTGAACTAGCTTTAGAAAAGAAAGCTACTTAAGAAAGATAAATGAATGTCTAGCATATTTCTGCCACTAGAAAATTCTAGACAGTTTTCTCACTGTCATGTAGCTCTATTTTCCACATTAAAACACAGAATATGGAATATTTTCCACATTACAATGATTTTTATACTACTGCTGATTATCTCATTATCCCATAATCTTCCTTAAATAATTTGATTTTACACTTGGCTGGTTTGCCTCAGCAAATTAAGTAAATGCGCTAAGAATGAAGATGGCTAACAAACTCCTCACCACACATGAAATGAAAATTGACTGATGTTCTGAGGTAAATTGTAATTATAGCAGTCCCTTGTAAAGACATCCTCTGAGTTTGGTGAATTTGGGGAAGATTCAGAAAGGCAGGTCAGTGGACCTGAAAATGTAGATGACAAAACACCACAGGATACTTTCTGGATTTCTCTGCAGGTTACACTTGTGTAGAAGGGCTTGCTTTGAAACTTATGGGAATTGCATAGATTGGGAAAAGGCAAAGAAAAACAAGTAAAAAGAAGAAAGCAGAAGGGCACCAAGAGGATATGGCTTCTGGAAAGTTTTCTGAAAGCAAAGTTGTTGCAGAGGATTTTCTCAGCTACTCACTCATGCATTTTTATATGGGAGGAATAGTGTTTAAAAAGATGTGTTGATATGTCTGTCAAGATGCTAAATAATTCCCCCCCATTTTTATTTTTAATTACCAGTTTGCAAAGCTGTATGTTGTGTTTTATTACATGTGGAAGTCTCAACTGTTGCTAATACCACTTGATAATAGCTGAACAAGTTAGCAATTAAGTTTTGCAGTCTTGCTGAGTGTAACATGCAAACTAATTTTGAAGTTCTAACTTTACACCAAATTACACTATGGATGTATTAGGCTCTTGGATCCAATGTTTCCTGTCTGGCTTTTTTTTTTTCTTTATTAAAAGCATAAGTGTAATTAATTGAATGGTTCAATAGAACTGCATCTTGTATGAATAATATCAGGCAACATTCATATTGTTATAGCTATTGGCATCTTCTTAATCAATGGAATAAAAATGTAGAGATATTCTTCCATAATAAATACCCAATGCAGTGATGTTCCTAATAGTGGAGAAATCACATATTCTTTGTTTTTTTTAATAGTTCCATTACACTAAAGAAATTAGTTTAGACCTTTCCTATACCATTTACACATTTTGACTGTAGAGGATTATCCAGTTAGTGCACTGTATACAAAGGATAATGAAAAGCACTTATGTTTCCCACATACAAAAAATATTCAAAACTAGGTAATTCCTATGTTCTAAGTCCTGGGACTCCAAGGTCACACCTTCACTCTGCCGGCTCAGACACTACGGGGAGGCCTATGACCACCCCCCCGTGGAAGGCTGAATTAGACAGACAGCAGAATTGGCCACAGATACTCCATTGCATATATCTACGTAAGCTCAGAGGAAGGTCAGAGATCACAGAAGACAAGTTCCTTCTTTCTTCTTCTTCCCTTCCATCCATCACTGTCGACGCCCAGGCTCGAGCTCTCCTGACCCTCATCACTCCCTGCTTTCTCCAGCAACAGCTCTGGAATTTCTTGGGACTGTTCACAGCTAAGGAAAGTGCTGTGGGAGTTGCTGGGAGTGGGGGGAGGTGAGAGGCTTTTGCACATACCTGAACATATCTCTATATTATTGTATATATTATCTTATATCATTAGTGTTTAATTAAAGCTGTGTAGTTTGGTTTTCAATCCAGCCAAGTCTCTCTTTTTCTCTCTCTCCTTCCCTACGTGGGTAGGAGGGGGAGAGGATTGAAAGCATTGTTGTCAAACCCAACTCAGGGATTAAACTTAACCAAGGTCTTCCAGAGCCAATACGAGCAAAGCAAATAGACTCCAAAAGTACATTGGCCTGCATTTTATGTCAAAGATAGCAAACCAGCAGAATAGCAACTCTCAAAGCAAAAAGCAAATGTTGCATTTAATTTAAAGAAAAAAAACCCCACAATACTTAGTGCTAATCTAATCTATTTTCTTTTCTATACTATTTGGACAGATCTCCTCTTGCCTACACCCCCTCTTGCTAGCTTCACAGGTTTTGAAATAATCCTACAGTGTCACACACTGTGATGTTTGCCATTGTCATGGGCCGGTATCGGGGGATTACCAGCTGTCAGGATGTTTTTATGACTTCCCCCCTCAGTGTGGAGAGGTTTGTGAATGAGAAAGGGTCACATGTGGCGCTCACCTCTCACAGAGGAATGGCCACTGCGGGACCGTTTTAGAGTGTAGATTAGAATGCCGCTCACAATTGTTACTCAAAAATTGTTACTGAGACCAATGTTTAGTTTACGAATTAATCAGGTTATTAAGGGTCAACACAAACTAAAGGATCAAGGTTCAGGAGAGGCTGTCTAGGTGTATATCAGAAAAGGGATTCAAAGTTACTATGGTCTTACTAAAAGCACACTCTGAGGGTGAGGTGTAAAATCAATGGAGTGAAAGGGTAGGAACTGAGCCTGGTAGGAAAGTTAGAGAGAGAGAGAGTGTGTGTGTGTGTGCACACGTTTACCCTCCTTCCATAGCGCACGGTTCCCAGGATGCGGCTGGCAGGGTCAGCTGGAGATCACAGAATCATAGAATCCTAGGGGTTGGAAGGGACCTTGAAACATAATCTAGTCCAACTCCCCTGCTGGAGCAGGGTCACCTAGAGCACATCACACAGAAACGCATCCAGGTGGGTTTTGAATGTCTCCAGTGAAGGAGACTCCACAACCTCCCTTGGCAGCCTGTTCCAGTGCTCTGTCACTCTTACAGTAAAAAAAAAATATTTGGATATTCACCTTGAACCTCCTATGCTCCAATTTGCACCCATTACTCCTTGTCCTATCACTGGACATAACTGAAAAAAGCTTAACTCCATCTTCCTGACACTCACCCCTTACATATTTGTAAACATTGATGAGGTCACCCCTCAGTCTCCTTTTCTCCAAGCTAAAGAGACCCAGCTCCCTCAGCCTTTCCTCATAAGGGAGATGTTCCACTCCCCTAATCATCTTCGTAGCTCTGCGCTGGACTCTTTCGAGCAGTTCCCTGTCCTTTTTGAACTGAGGGGCCCAGAACTGGACACAATACTCCAGATGTGGCCTCACCAATGCAGAATAGAGGGGGAGGAGAACCTCTCTTGACCTACTAACCACACCCTTTCTAATGCACCCCAGGATGCCATTGGCCTTCTTGGCCACAAGGGCACATTGCTGGCTCATGGTCATCCTCCTGTCTACCAGGACCCCCAGGTCTCTTTCACCTACACTACTCTCCAGCAGTTCAGCCCCCAACCTGTACTGGGACATGGTGTTGTTCTTCCCCAAATGTAAAACTCTGCACTTCCCCTTGTTGAATTTCATCATGTTTCTCCCCGCCCAACTCTCCAACCTATCTAAGTCTCTCTGAATGGCAGCACAGCCTTCTGGTGTGTCAGCCACTCCTCCCAGCTTAGTGTCATCAGCAAACTTGCTGAGGGTACATTCTATACCCTCATCCAGGTCGTTGATGAAGATGTTGAACAACACCGGTCCCAGTACCGACCCCTGTGGGACTCCACTAGTCACACACCTCCAACCAGATTCTGCCCCATTGACTACAACTCTCTGACTCCTTCCTTTCAACCAGTTCCTAATCCACCTCACTTCCTGGTCACCAAACCCATACCTGATCAACTTTTCTACAAGGATGCTGTGGGAGACGGTGTCAAA
The DNA here is from genome assembly GCF_000747805.2 of Chaetura pelagica. Lineage (NCBI taxonomy): Eukaryota > Metazoa > Chordata > Aves > Apodiformes > Apodidae > Chaetura > Chaetura pelagica. The sequence continues at coordinate 3,844,134 of NW_009952694.1, forward strand.
TGCTTTACTGAAATCAAGATAAACCACATCTACCGCTCTACCATCATCTATCCACCTAGTAATTTCCTCATAGAAGGCTATGAGGTTAGTCAAACATGATTTACCCTTGATAAAACCATGTTGACTGCTCTTGATGACCCCCATGTCCTTGATGTGCCTGGAGATAGTGACAAGAACAAGTTGTTCCATCACCTTTCCAGGGATGGAGGTGAGGCTGACCGGTCTATAGTTACCCGGGTCCTCCTTCTTGCCCTTCATGTAGACTGGTGTGACATTTGCTATCCTCCAGTCCTCAGGCACCTCTCCTGTTACCCATGACTTACTGAAGATGATGGAGAGTGGTCTAGCAATGACCTCTGCCAGCTCCCTCAGCACCCTTGGGTGCATTCCATCCAGATCCATCAATTTATGGATGTCCAGATTACTCAACTGATCCCTAACCCAATCCTCATCTACCTTGGCAAACTCCTCCTTTATCTGGACTTCTTCTGGGGCTGTAGGAATCTGGGGCTGCTGGGGAAATCCTGCAGGAGTAAAGACAGAGGAAAAGAAGGCATTCAGCACCTCTGCCTTCTTTATATCCTCTGTCACCACAGCACCCACCTTATTCAACAGTGGGCCTATATTGCCTCTGGTGTTAGTTTTGTTGGCTATGTATTTGAAAAAGCCCTTTCTATTATCCTTAACCCGTGGGGTTAAGATTCGTGGCGGGGTGGCATCCTGGCAACTGGGACGGCCACTCCCAGCAGCAGCAGCTTTGCTTCTCCAGGCAGCGGGCACAGGGCAGCCCTCCCTTCCCTCTTGGCTCCTCTGGACTGCAAGAGTGGCATTCCAGGCAGGTTCAGGTACTGCAGCAGGGTCGTCTGGTTAGGTTGGTTAGCAGCCTGCAGATCTTGTCCTCTTTTTATAGATCAGAAATCACTGTTCGAGAAAGTACCACTGTCCAAATTAGCCAATTAGCACTGGCCAGGTACCTGCTCTGTCAGAGGCTGTTTTTAAGCTATTGTCTATTTTTCTGCCAGGTATCGTAACCCTTGTGCTGTTTTCTTGCTTTATTGAAAGGAATAGACTGGGTAGATCATGATCAAGTTAAGATGTATAGCAGTTGATAGATTGTTGGAATGGAACAGATGACACATACAGCTTCCTGCAGAGAAGGATTTATGAAATGCCTCAGTGGACATGGAAGGAGACATTACAATATGGCCTTTCCCACAGTGAGGAATCTTGCAGAAATCTAAAGGAAAATTCTCTAGCCCTTATAGACATCTAAAATGAAGCACACCTCATTTACCTGCAGAAGTTGTCTGAACTCTTTGCTTTTCCCCAGAGAAACAGCAGAGAAAACACAAAAGAAATCCTGTATCCTTCATATATGACTGGATACTTTGGAATTTACTACATTCAGCCAACTGTTTCAGATGGAAATCTTATCCTCTGCTCTATTTTTGAGCAGATCTTTTTTGAAAAGTCCTTGTAGACAGTGGATTCCCCTGCACCTAATTGACCAAATAGTTAGCTTTAACTGGAGCAGCTGAGGAAGCAGTGCTCTTTTTTCACCGGGAAAGCAAAACTGGAAACCATTGAAGTGGCAAGATATTACCAGGTTTTTTTGCCAGCTTCATTTGCATCTATGTTATTTTAAAGAGCATTTGAGGGGCAAAAAAAGCTTGTAGGTGGGATGCCGTACTGACCCTTTCCAATTGTATGTAGTAGATTGCTCCTATGATTGCCAGAAATATTATTGCTGCATTAAGACCTTCTCATTATTCCTCATATTGTCTCCATGTTAGAAGACTCCTCACTGTGGTTTCAGCCCAGTTTTGAGCTTTAGATTTAGGTCTCCTGTCTGTTGATTTGCTATAGCAGTGCTCGTAGTGGCAACACTGCAGCACATACCCAGGGGAAATACTTCTATGATTTGAGTCTTTTTACCTCCTCATTCCTGAGCTTTGGTGTCAACTGAACACAGGTGACTGGCAGAAAGGACTGGGAGACACTCAGTCCATCCTTCGGCTCTAACTTGCCTCTGTCTTGAACCCATAGTAGAGGTGACCCCTAATACTATATGTATTTTTCATTAGGACCTGCACAAACTCCTTCTGGGTTGTTCCCAATAATAATTTTATCACTGCTAATTAGAGTATGCTGATTAGGTGCTGGTGTTGCACACTGATTGGTTGTTATGCTTCTGTGTACAGAAATTATTGACTAATGTTTGTCAGAGGATTCAAATGGCTATTAACTGCTTCCTTGTGCACTGTGCTCTGGATATTTCTAATGTATATATATAAAAAAAATCAAAACTAAGGAATGAAAAGAGGGGAGCAATGAGAGGAATGATTCTTCTGGCAGTCGTGCGCATGGCACTTGAACATGAGAACCTGCCATAACACCAACCTCAGGATTTGCAAGTTTTAGAACAGGTGACTCTGACTCAGCAAAACGTGTGGTAGTCCAGCGTCTGTGACTGACTTAGCCATGCAGAAACATCCAGGGAATTCACAGTGACTCACTCTCAGCTTTAACAATTACAGATGTTGTTTGGCTTTGAGTAAATCCTCTCATACAGCTGACCTGAAGGCATTAAGGTGACCCTTAAGGGCATATGAGAACACTCTATCTTTTTGTGAAATGTTTTAGAAAAATATTGCATGTTTTCTATTTAGATGCATAGTTTTCCATAAAGTGAGGTGAGATGCTGAACTTTCAGTTCCTTTCTTCCCTGAGTGCTGAAAGATATTATCTTGTGTAATCTCAATACTGGCTCCCCAGCACTGAATGAGTTTTAGAACAGCAAAATAAAGCATTTTCCCAATTCGGTTATGGATGCTTAGTAATAAACCACTATTGTGTCAGTTCTTCCTTTCCCTTGCAGTCCCTCTGTTTTACAGGAGTACTGTGTGTCACAGCAAGCACGACTGGTTCTGTGTGTGGAGCTGAATCTGAGCTGTCCGCAGGGATGCAGCAGCACAGCAGCTGTACAGCTCTTCTCGCTCTCCTTGTTTGCACACAAAGCTTCCAGCCTGCAAAATACAGAAGTGGGGGAAAGATGATGGATCTGAATGTACTAATACCTCTCTTGGGTACCTCTCTCTGAGGCCACTGAGAATGATTTATCCTGTGAATAAATTATTTTAGCTGGGCATTTCTGTTCTTTGTGTTATTTTTCTTGCACTGGCATTGTTCTGATTTACAGTGAGGAATGGGTTTGTTCTTATTTTTTTAGCACTTAGTTCAGTAGATACTGGCTTATGACAGGGGCTCCTATCTGATGATAATGATGGAAGATCTGGATAGACTTTGGACTAATTGAAGATGAAGGGCTATGAAGGGCCATTCTGCCCCATGGAGACACACTTTGTCTGTCTGCTGTCCACAAGTTGCTTATGTTGCTCCAGATACATAGTAAATCTCAACCCCGGACTTGTGTCAGACACTGATGTCTTGGGGAAAGCATTTTATGGAGGTAAAGAAGACATTAGCCTCTGTTTCTTGATTTTTTTTCTGGAATCAGTGGCAATTTGCATACTGCCTATCTGCAGCACAGCACCATAGTTTCTCTCCAGCTCCACTGGCATGTCCTGCCATGGGGACAAACCTCTGTCTTCAGGCTCAGGAAGATGAAGGAGACACTCGTGTGTGGCCCCTTCCTCTTGACTAACACTGGGGTTATGTCTTCCTCTGGTTCCCAGGACAAGGAAAATCTAGAAAGGCCTAGACTTGGGAAGAGCTAGAAACTGCACAAATCCACAGAAGAAACCCAGGCCTGAGGGTGCTCTTGAATAAGTAAGTTCTTGAAGGAGCAGTGTTGGAGGACCTGTGGGCTCAGATGACCTGGAGATGCTTAGAACCAGATTAAATCAGAGGTACTTTCTTGGCTACCTCAGTGCAGAGTTCTGTGTATCTTTCTCAGTTGGATTGACCAGCTATTTCCTCAGTCCAGAGTGTCAGAATTTCTCATCCCTGGTTTCCCTCTTTTGGAGTAGTGACGACTTAAAGAGTATTGGCTTTCTTAATAGTGACTGTATCCAAGTTAGATAGCAACTGCCTGGATTTAAATGTAAATGTAATGGATCAGTCTAAAAAAGCACAATAATATTTCTATTTTTCCTGGAAATTCTGAGGTGACTCTAGCCAACATGCTTTAGAAAGTCACACTGAAGTACTTATTTTAACAAATAGGTATTTACAAGTACCTATTGTAACAGATTTTTTTAAATTTATTTTTTTTTCCTAAGCAGCAATTAAATACATTACGGGATTTAATATCTCATATTTTATGTTTATGCATCAGAGACTCATTCCTAATCTCATTGTTCCCAGCCATAAACTGAACATTAGGTAGCAATTTTGCAGAACATTTCTAAGCATGTAAAGAAAACAAGTTTATAATCCAAATACAAAATAATCAAAGCATTGCACCACCTGGCAAATGTTATTGGAATAAAGCTGGATTTCATTTAGGTAGATACAGCATAATAGTAGTTTTCAAGGCTGTGTGATATATTAGCATCCATCTGTTTAAAGAAAAGTTAATTGTCATAAAACAAAAATACAGTCCAGCAAATTATGTAAAGCAACTGGTAATTAATCAGAGCATGTTTTAGAGTGAAAAGCAATTGGAAATTATTCTAAGAACTGTTCTCCCAGGCACGCAATAGAGCCAAATTTTATTAAAGGCCAGAGAAAGAAATAAATTAATGACTGCATCTCAGTAGCTGTAAAACTGAGGTGAAAGGAAAAGGTTTTCATGCTTGTTTAAAGCATGCAGCTCCATTTTAAGCTTTTTGGAAAAGAATAATCTTATTTTCAATGTGACCTAAAGTAACATCTTTAAATAACTCATGAGATGCAGGGAGACTAACACTAAAAATGTGTACTCAGCCAGGGGTTGCAAGAAGGTATCATGATTACGAGGTGTCTAAATCTTAAAAAAAACCAAACCAAAACAAAAAAATCAACAACAACAACATCAAAACTTCTAATTCCTTCATAATTGACTAGTTCATTTTGAAAGCTGGATTTAAAAGTCATCTAATTAAGGAATCAGATAAAATACCAGATTAGTGACATAAAGAGGCTAGTCAGGTTTGAAACAGAATATTTCTTGTGTAAAGTGCAGATGTATAGAGAGGTGTCAAAAAAGCTGTAAGGCACACCATGCTGACTTTGCTTCTGCACATTTCTCCTTCTGGAAAATTAATTCCACATGAGATGTTGAGACTGGAATGTGGAGAAAAACACAAATCAGAGATCATTGCTAATTTGTAATGTTTCATCTGCCTGACCACCTTGCAGGGAAAACTTTACACTACTTTTTTACTTATCATTAGCATAGACCTCAGATTCCTAGCTATCAACCATGTCTGCTTAATCTCTGATGTCAAAGTTGTTCACAATGTGAGCGATCTCTTTTGGATCTTCAAGGATACCTGGGAAACTTTTTATTGTCACTGCGAAGCTCAGTGTCTTGTGACTCTTGTGTTGCCTAGGGTTTATATGTAAGAAGTAATAGACTAACAAGTCAGCAAAAGGATACCTAAATCTTGTAAACAACACAAGCAAACTCTTTTCTGTGCATGTATTCTCCATTTTCTATCAATAGAATCTATTCCATGTAAATGATAAAAGAGGTAAAACCCAGTAAGGTAACCTCTTCCACCTCCTCTTCCTTTAGAGGAAGTTTTCTCTTCTTTAGAGCAGTTTTTTTCCTCTTCCTTTAGAGCAAATTTTGTTCATGCCTCAGAAGCCAAGTTTCTCAGGAGCAGGTGTAAACTTATTACTCCATATACATCCATGCTGAGAAGTATATGAAGTAGAACAGATGCATTACCCATGAGAAATGTTATATTCAGTCAATACTTTTGTTCATAAAATATTTCAGCTCTTAGTGCTGCTTTTTATCTAAGAAATTCAGAAAATTGCTTCAGTGTTCACTTTGCTCTTCAATTTCTTTCCAGTTTTATTAAGCAGGGAACTGGGTTTGTTTCCAAACAGAAAACTCTTTGTAGAAGCCAGGAACCTGCAGTTGTGTAGAGCTTGTGGCTTGTAAAAGGTTTTTCAGGGAGTTAGTTTCCCATATGGAACACTGCAGTTTGAGTGCCTATTTTTCATTGCTCTTGTTATATTTTCATAACTGTAGCATATCCTATTCTGAACTGCAGGTTCATATTACGACACGTTTGGGAAAAGTAGATACAGAGGATGAATCTATCTCACAATTTGGGATCTCATTCGTCAGATGGTGCACGATTGCATGGCAGTCAGCCAGCTACCACTCTAGTGGCAAAAAAAGTCTCTCTTTTTCTGCTTCTAGCTTTAAAGTCTATAAAAGGTTTCTTGAAAACAGTCTTAGATTCCCTATAGGTGAACAATGCTTTGAGGAATGTATTACTTTTGTCTTTGTAATCTTTCAGTCTACGAAGAACTTGAAAGATGGAGTAACAATAAAGGATCTCACTTCTCACACATTGGAGGACTGTGATGTCATGAATTTGAAAACTGTGGAGCCTGATTTTACCGAGATTTTTATAGAGTTGCCTGTACTTCATCAAGCATAAGAACTCTTGCTGATATTTCAGGGAAATTTTTTCATTGCAAAGCACAGAAACTGAATAAACTGCACAGCAGTTCTTTGTAAAAAGGCTGTGAAATTCTTGTTGCCAGGCATAAGACTACTGCAGGCTTAGACAAGTTTCTGATGTAGCCTTTTATTCTGCCTTTGACAGAGTCCATGGCAAGGGCTTGCCCTTCTCTGGAGGAGTGCTCCTCTTGCAGGGTTTGTCTGCTTAAAATTGCAAATTGCCCTGAGAAGGACAACTGGCCCTGCTACCAACAGCAGTCTCTGAGTCTCCATTTTTTCTCTTTGGCATCTCTGTCCTACATCTGCAAATGCTGCATATACACAGAGATACAAGCTTCAGCTTACATGAAAATGCCAGTATAGATACAGAAGTTCCTCGGAGGTGCTTTTAAAATTAGTTGGTTTATGCTTATCTAGTACAGGATGTGTAACTAAACCAACTTCTCTGCCTAAATGTGATAGATTTAGGATTGAAAGAGACCTCTTTTATCAATGAATCAAGTCCTCTGCTAATGTAGCTAAGTTATTTCATAACTCCCTAATCATATAAAATTTTTTTTATATATTTGATAATATCTAGATCTAACGTTATCTTTGCTCTCACAGCTTCTACCAACTGGCTCTTTAGAAACAATATCTGTCAATGTTTATTTTTGAGCCTGTGTTTATTCACAAACAATTTATACCTATCAGTATTTGAGATTATGTTTCTTCACTTCTATAGCTAAATGTTTTCTGTTTTCCTCCTGTTAAAAAGCCTCTACAGTCTCTTGATTATGCTCCAAAAGTGTTTGTGCAGCTTTTCTTCTCTAGATTAATGTATCTTATCTTGAACAGAAGTTGCTTATGTTATGGAAATACTTTGTGTTTTTTTCATAGCTGTATCATGTTGGTGGCTAATGATCATCCTGTAACTAAGCAAAACACACAAGCTTGCTTTCTGTAATTCCAAATCAATAAGCTCCAGAATTTCTTGCTGTTCAATCCAAAACATACATTATACAATGGGAGTTTAATGTCCAGTTCTGTATGGAACCATTAAAAACTGCTTCTATCAACCACAAATAGCCTCCACCAGGAAACAGGGAAGTAGGTTGTGCAATATAAAAGTAGCATCTCATGTTTCAGGTTAATCTGAGTGTATCTGTGCATGTCAGACGTTATTTGTAACCGGGGACAGTACAGGTGAACAACTGGCATATAGATGAATATTATGCATAGTCAATTAGACTGCTTCAAGGTACAAATTTAAATCCTGCTAGTATACATAGTAACAGCAGTGTTCTGTAACTTGCATGACCTCTTTTGGTGTCACCTTCATGGCTCACCCTGAAGGTTTCAGAAATCTTTTGTAGATTAAGAAAAAAAAAGTTTTCTGAACTGCTTAAATTATTTTACTCATGTTTTCCAGATTCTTAAATTTACAACTGGTATGTGCTATGGCTTTCTCTGGTGCTCAGAAGGAACCCTCCCTCTGAGAGGTAACTGGGGATAACATTTAGTTATATGTGTGAATGACATGAATTAAGGAGATATCCCTTACTATAGCCAGATTCTGAAAAGTAGTTTTGTTGATTATAAGGTATATATCATTTCCTCTGACTCAAAAACTAGGTTAAAAAATACTTGTATTCTAGTATTTTGCTTGTGTGGTTGCTATGCTGGTACAGAAGAGCACCAGATTTTAAAACACACATTGTGATGAGAAGTAACTGCAACCCATAATGAGTGCCCTCTGCAGAACAGGGTCTGCTGGGCAGTGCTGTAGTTGTGGTTGATCAAAGCTGGATGTGTTATCTGAATTGAACTATTGTGCTTAGTGCGGGTACTGTTCCCCATCCTGCTTTGGAAAGAAGGCAGAGGCAGAAAGCTGATCCAGAAAGTACTTAGAACAGCCTGAGTGTGCCATTGCTTCCATGTCAGAAAGCTGTGGCTGTAGGAAGCTTTTTGCAAAGGATTTGAATTCTTGTTACTACTCCTTATCCAGGCTGTCTCATGAAGTTACTTTCCCTTGCCTGCGGGGCTGAGGATAAATGGGAAACCTGAACATATTAGGAAATGTGCTAAGCCTTTGCTGACTTCAAGATGGTCTGAGAGTAGAAATGGAAGGAGCAGTTCCAGGTTACAGCTGGGGTCTATAAAATTACTGTACCCTACCAAGCCTCATTCTGATGGGCAGTCACTCTTTCTCTTGCTTTACAGGAGCGTAACTTCTAAAAATTAGTAGACAAACTACTCTATTTCAGCCATGTGCCAGGCTTTAATTTTTTTAACTAAGGGAAAGTTTGAGCAGTTTGAAGTATACAAAGGCCAGTGGAAAAAACCCCAAGCAATCCCATTTCTCTGTAGTATGAGAAAGTGACTTTACCATTAGTGCTCTCTCCTGATAGTCACAGGAATCTAGGCAAAATCCCACCGTAGCTATAAGCACTTCTTTCTTATCTCCCATCTTGGAAATAGTACAGAAATCAGAAAACTAGTAGAATTATTTGAAACTTTATTTTCACAGACATTTAAAAGTATGCCATTTATGAAAAAAAATTATGTATCTTTTTAAAAACTTGGCTCTGACGACTCATTAATTGGTTTGAAAGGAGTATTGAAAAGCTACTCTGGAGTCCTGTACACATCTCTGCATTTTAAAATGTCTCTGTGTGTGTGTTTATGGAACATAAAGGTAATACAAAATATCTTGCCAGTTGTCTCTGTGAGACCTCAGTGCAGAGGCCCTTAGGCTGAGAACGTACATTTAAAGGCTAGACACCTCCCATACACTCTAAAGTTATCACTGGGTTAAGGTACTAATCATGTACTAGACTTTCAGCAATGACTCATGTTCCCCTGACTGAAATTGCTGATGTGCTCTGGCATTATTTGGAAATCTATGCCACAACTTAAAGCCTTCTGCATTCCCAGATCTCAAAATAAACCATGGCTGCATATAAAACAAAACATGAACTTAATAAATTTTCCCATAAATTATTTCCCACATGCCTTTATATATTCCCATAAATCAGGTAGAAATGGGCTTCCTCAGTTTGCCGTTTTAAATTTTCCAGTCGACACATGCTTTTCTAACAATTGCTTTTCAGCTTTTATATTCCAATGTACTTCTGGCAATTATGAAGTTGTCTTTTCTCATTCATGTAAATTATTAAAACAATGCCCTTTCCTGCCACTGGTACAGTGGACATTCACCAAAGGTTTCCTCCCAATTACATGCCTCACTGAGCCCTTCCTGATTTAAATAGTCTCTCATTTTTCCTTTGTTCTAAGCTATTAATGTTGCTGCTTGGTGAAGTCAAGTTGTGTCAGGAATCATAGTGTCTGTTCCCACCAGATGTTTGTGCTTTTTGAAATGCTGAAGTCTGAAAATCAATTTGTTTTGTAAAAGGGATAATGGAGGGGGTTTGTGTGATTCTCCACCTCTGAAAGGAATTCTATGTGGATGTGCTCTGGTTTTTATGTAGCTATAAATGTAGTTACTCAGCAACACAACCTGAGACTTGCCCTTCCTTTTTTTGTCAGTGTTTATTGCTCACAATCACAGGGGAAGGTTTTGTTTTACCAGACACTGTGCAAATAAAGCCTGAGCTCCACAAATGTCCCTCTCCATATCCTGAAGCTGAGCAAGCAGTCAAGCAAGGGGTGAAAAAATGTCAGCTGTGAAACTTGATTACCCACTAGTAAGTTGGCTAAATTCACCTCACTGTCAAACAAACAAAACTTTAGGAAATATTTGGGTAGTCCATATGTCAATGGAGGTTATTCATCTAGGATTAACAGTTGATCAGCTAAGAGCTAACCAGGTGTCTGCTGTTCTTAAGAAGCTTCTCTTTCCGGGGTAGCAGAGCACAGTGCATCACTTCTGACATCATTAAGGGCTTGTGTCTGAAAGAGCTAGATTTCAGCTGGACATTTATAACAAAATAGAGATTAACAACCTGAAAAAACTTGCCTTCATTCTACAAGCCTTTTGAAATGCAACTAAAGTAAGTTCTTTGTGATTCATGGAAATGTTAATTATGTATCTTATTATTTGTAATTTCTAAAGTTTGAATTTATTACTGAACTGCTTTTGAAATGTACTTCATGGGGAAGGACAGACAGTCCCCGATCAGGGGACTTCTGAGGCATTAAAATGCACTCTGGAAGGGATCATTCACCACCTTTCTGTGGAGAATGGGGCCTTCCTGTGTGCTTGCTATAAACTAGCAAGCACAGTTTTAAGGTTTAGCTTGACAGGGAGCTGAGCCATCTCATATAAACTATAGTAGTACCTAAAAAGTTTGGACCAGATGATCCTTGAGGTCCCATCCAACTTGGCATTCTATGATTCTACAATTCTATGAACAACAAACTGCAGCAGTTTTACTAAACACAGTCCTTCAGGACACACAGCAAATTTTTCAGCATGTTGATTGTTGCCATATTACACAGGCTGTGTCTGGGCCCTCTGGATTACATGGCACTAAAAACCGACTTCAGCCTCAGACGTGCCTGCGGGAGAGTGTGTAAGGGCTGACTCCAAGGTACCAGGGTCCTTATGTGGCATCTAAGAATTACTGTTGTTGTCCATGTCTCCAGGACTCTAATTAAATGAATTGCTTGTTATCTCTAAGTCTGAGACAGACACTCTGTGTGTTGATTTCCTGTTGCTTGTCATATCACTTTCATGCCCCATCCTCTTCAGGACAACACAAATGTTTTGAGTTATTCTGATGTCAGGGGATCCAAAATCAAATTTGCAACATATTTTGTTCAGGGCTGGATAGAAAACTTCAGAAGTTTTTTTCACCTGAGGTTAAAGGTATAATTGAATTGTCCTACCCTGCAGGGCTGTTCTTTTTTTCTCTTCTTAATAGGGGAACAAAGTCAAGCTTCTACATATAGTTCAAAATCAAATGTTCATAAGCCCTTGACAACTGAACTTTATTATGGAGTTGGAAACCTGCCAGCACAAAGTCAGAGTTAGCCAATGTTAGTTTGCCTGAAGTATTAGAGTCACCTTCACAGTGGTCGGAACTATAGTAGTACCTAAAAAGTTTGGACCAGATGATCCTTGAGGTCCCATCCAACTTGGCATTCTATGATTCTACAATTCTATGAACAACAAACTGCAGCAGTTTTACTAAACACAGTCCTTCAGGACACACAGCAAATTTTTCAGCATGTTGATTGTTGCCATATTACACAGGCTGTGTCTGGGCCCTCTGGATTACATGGCACTAAAAACCGACTTCAGCCTCAGACGTGCCTGCGGGAGAGTGTGTAAGGGCTGACTCCAAGGTACCAGGGTCCTTATGTGGCATCTAAGAATTACTGTTGTTGTCCATGTCTCCAGGACTCTAATTAAATGAATTGCTTGTTATCTCTAAGTCTGAGACAGACACTCTGTGTGTTGATTTCCTGTTGCTTGTCATATCACTTTCATGCCCCATCCTCTTCAGGACAACACAAATGTTTTGAGTTATTCTGATGTCAGGGGATCCAAAATCAAATTTGCAACATATTTTGTTCAGGGCTGGATAGAAAACTTCAGAAGTTTTTTTCACCTGAGGTTAAAGGTATAATTGAATTGTCCTACCCTGCAGGGCTGTTCTTTTTTTCTCTTCTTAATAGGGGAACAAAGTCAAGCTTCTACATATAGTTCAAAATCAAATGTTCATAAGCCCTTGACAACTGAACTTTATTATGGAGATGGAAACCTGCCAGCACAAAGTCAGAGTTAGCCAATGTTAGTTTGCCTGAAGTATTAGAGTCACCTTCACAGTGGTCGGGATCTATGTTTTTAGGCACTAAGAGGAACATGATTCTTTCTTAAAAGAGGAATGTGAAGGCTTTATACAGGGATAGCCAATTATGCAGTTTCCTCACAGATGAACCAATAATTCATTTCAATGAAGAGAATTTCAACTTAGACATAAGTATGTCCTCAACGTTTTTAGTAGCAGTGACATTATCTGAGCAGCTCATTCCAAAAGAAGCATCAGACACACACGAGTACATCTACCTCTGCAGGGGAAAACACCAAGCAACTTGAGTTGCTTAGCAAAACTGGTAACAGCTCAGGACCTCTGAACATGTAATCCCATTAGGATTCTGATCAGCAGTGCTACCTCTTGGAAGTCTCTGAAATTTGTCTTGTCAAATGGCAAAATTCTTCTAATTTCAGCCAAATCCTGAGAAAACAGTTATCAGTTTACCTGGGACATTCAGGACAAAGTCTGATACTGAATACAGTTTGCTGGCCATCCCAAGCTAGTGATACAAATATTATTTGTTACTGAAGCTGCATAACCTCCAAAGAAGATCCTACCATTGGACACTCACATTTTCAGTAATATTAACATATAATGAAAGCTATGAGAGCCTTTTTTCACTTATGCTGCCCAAACTGCATGTAAAAATTGGAGTCTAGTACACCTGCCACTAAATAAAGGCAGTCATACAGTTTTAGGAGGAAAGGTTTGGCAGTTCTTATTAAATGAATGGGTCAAAATCTGCTTTTCAATAATTGTGATTATTCCATGCACATGGTTAAAAGCTAGATCTGCAATCTGATCTCAGTGTGCCTTTTCCCTAGCTAGACAGAGGTTGCTTTTCCTAAGTGTGTGTACTTCATTTGAGACCATCTGAAGGCCTGAGACGTGGCAGAGGCTTGAATTTTATGTCTGAATCTAGTATGTTTTATTAAGCAATGTTAGCTGTGATACGATTCTGGAGGTGAGGTAATCAACATCACTGAGACAGGTCCAAATGCCATTGAATATCAAACATATATTTGAGTCTCCTGTGCTTCTCCATCTGTAAACATTGTTACTAGTTGTTCCAATTCTGCTGGATTAATGATTAATTACTTTTAGGTTTAGGGCATATGTTGACAGTCTTACTTAAACATGCCTGCTAAGGCAAATAATTAGTAACAGGCAGATTCTGTATTTAAAATTAGCTTTCTTGAACTGTTAAAAAATTCATCTTGAACTGTTATTGGACTGAAATGTTTTCTCTGCAGTGCTTGCTGGTGAAATGGATTTTTTTCTAAACCTCAGCTATTGCAAACAGCAAGAACTGTGTACCATTCCTCATGATCATCAGCTCTTTTTTCAGCCCTGTGGGCCATTTTATCTTTTTATGAATAGTCTTGATGCTTTTCCAATCCTGTTTCCTGAAGATGTTTCTGGGGTCTCCATGCCATACACCTTTTCTTCATTTCTGAGTCAAGAAATAGAAACAGAATTGCATGTATGATGGTATTTCATGATCTGAAAGTTTTGGTTTCCCATGGCCTTTAGCAATATATGTAGTAATTTCTGCTCTTGAAAAGTACCAAATATGAAGCTGATGTTGAATGTCTTTGACTTGGTTTGGTGAGAATGGGAAAAATTGCCATTATTTATCATTTTCAGGTTCTGAATTTGCCCTCAAGATCTGGACTGGTTGGAAAGAGCTAAGTTTTTATTTCTGTGTGGAGAGTTTCTTGTACTGTAGAATCCACAGACTTTCCTGTGCAACATAGTATTTCCCTTGATATTCCCCTATACTGACAGATTTTTCATCTCTTCCTCTGAAGACTCTGCCAGACTTCATGTTTGTTGTAAACATTTCCATAGCATAAGGTATACCTAGCACAGCATAATTTTTGTGTTTGACTTATGCAGTTCCTCTAATTACTTCTCTAGTGGTATGGAGTGAATGACCTTATAAAGCTAAGAGACTACACCTCACCTGAGAATGTATGATCTTCATTTTAGGGCTGCATCACAACACAGGCCATTGAAACACCAACCTCAAAACCTCACCAGTTTACGCCTGTCCTTTGGCAAATGGGGCCATATCTAGGAGGGTTATGGCAACACCACTGTTTCAGAAAGGGAATCAACTTTTAAACCAATATAGCTTGACACTGTGAGCCTCAGCAGGGAGCAGCTACAAAATTCTGTTTGCTGCTGATGTAACTTGCCGCTTCCTCAAAGCAGATTCAACCCTCTGAGGCACCAAGGGGAACATGGCCTCCCTTCCACCTTGCCAAGGAGCTCACTTACTTGTAAGATGGCTCAAAAGGAAAGCTTCTGATTTCTTTTTCAAATTTTCCTGTGGAATAGCAACCCTGGTCTACTTCTTTTAGAAAGATAAGCAGAATTATTTTTTTTAAACAAATATGACAAGGTTGGTGGGTTAGCTTTGGGCTGGAATCCCTGTTTCCAGCTTCCTTCTGGCATAAATGAGCTTACAGAGACTCATGGCTGAAAGCCCAGAAGCCCAGTTCCAACTAGCAAAATTTCTAAGGTTCCTCATTTGGCAGAAAGTTTGCCTGTTTTTTTCACCAGGCAAACCAGTAATAAAAGATATAAATAATACTGACTCAGGCTTGCTGAGACTCTGCTTTCCAATGCAACCATCAGAAAATGTCAGTGCCATACTGGACACCAAGGGCACATCTCATTGCACTGTGCTGTAGTAAACGTGGCGGAAAATTCTGATGTAAATGAGTTGACTTGGCCAAGGAAAATACTTTTCCACCAAAACCTTCCCACCACCTGGTGGATGTAACCCCACTCTCCGGACAGCCTTTATCTGAGCATCTCCCACTGGCTGATTTGCAGCAAGCCTGAAATACATATATATGGAAGCTTTAATCCTGTTGTGGTGGCTAATTTATCTTTATAGGACACTGAGTTGCTCTAGTTTGACAATTAAAAAAGGAGATAGGCAGGCAAAGCCAGTAGAAATTTTAAAGATGAACCAATTCCTCTGAAGTATAATGAGGCAGTATGTTTATGTTGCCTTCAAATGAACAGAAAGGCATATTGTGCAAATTGAAAATAAATTCTCTGAAAGCTGCAAGTAGAAAACTATGATGTATTTGTAATTAAAAAAACACAACCCTTAGGTGTCATATTCTTTCACTGCTTCAAAACAAACCATTAATAATTTATAAACATTTGACTAATATTCAAAATAATTTATAGTAATAGCACAAGTGTGTAAATTTCTCAGTAAAGCTCACTTAAAATATTCACTACTTGTAAGCCACTGATTGTACTTTATCTTTCACCACTTCAAGCATATTGCATTGTTTTTCCTTAAAATTCACAGTTTCAGACTTAGCTGATCAGCTTGTATAAATGAATAATCATGCAAATAGATACTTGTGTGCATTTACCATTTTTTTCCCCTCAAAAAATGCTTATTACAAAAAAACATATTTATATGAGGATTCCCCTAAAGGGTGAACAATATTAGTCAGAAATGCCTTCAGATCATGTTTGATTTTTATTTGAATCAATGTTTCTAAAACAGTTTTCATGCAAAAGTGTTTGAGGGTTGATTAACATGCAAGAACCAAGCTTTCATGAGCTTTCTTTTTCAATTTCAATTTATTGGCCACTGAGTTTTACGCTGGGAATATCTTCTGCCTTTTAATTAGGTCTTTAATATGGGGAACAGAACAGCCTGGCAGACTACAGTCTGAGCTAACAAAAGTAAACACAGACAACATTCCAGGTCCTAGCTTCTGATAAAAAAAGGATGATGAGAAATATGATTTTGTGTGCATGTCAAACTATGGATCAGCAAACTATGTCTGCTTCTTGTGGTCTACGTCATACATGTTTTCACTCACTCAAGTTCAGGGTTTTTTCTGAACAGTGAGCTAGCAAACAACCTTTGAACACCTCAGAAATGCTTGTTATAGCTGTCCAATAATTTAAAATTTGATTGTTTTCCTAGAACATCTTTCCCACATGCACTGCAAAGCATTTTTTGTTGTTTTGTTGTTCTTTTTTTTCCCCATCTTTTAATGTAACAGGCTTTTCAAGGTCTTAAATGACCAAGGTCTTGTGTGCCACTGGCATCTATGACAGGAGTAGAATAGCGTGGCACAGGCACCTATGGAAAAGATGTTATGAAGGCTTCAGGCATTTATCTGAGACATCTAATAGACGAATGTAATTATAATTTTGAGCCAGCTGGTCTAGTGGAAGGTGTCCCTTCCCATGGCAGGGGGGCTGGAATGGGACAATCTCTAAGATCCCTTCCAACCTAAACCATTCTATGATTCCATGATCATAGAAACCTTCTGTAGTCAACAAAGGCAGAAGCCTTCCTAGCTGCTGAACAAACTACTCTGCTACATGTCTGCTGAACCAACTACTCTGCTACATGTCCCTTTCATTGCATGTTTTGCTTCAGAGCAATCCAATCCCTTCACAATTATGCTGGCTGTGAATTTCACTTCTACTAAAAAAATAAATTTACCTTGGAATCAACTGGTGTCCTACAGAAGCCCTGCAAGGGATGCAGACAGTAGGCACTGAGAACAGAAACAATTGCGAAGTAGAGAAGAGTCACTGGGAGAGTGCTTCAGATGGCACTGCTGGGATTTCCTCCTACTCTCTGATGACCAAACACTGCAGAAGGTTATGAGAGTGAAATTTACTTAGTGCTACTTTACCACAGCACAATTGCTATTTCTCAGCAGCATCAGAACATGAAAATAAAGCAGAGAGTCATGCACAAGATTGCTAAGAAGGCCATTGTGAAGACCTTCATATTTTTATTGCTAATAATGAAACATTGTTCTTCATACAAATGCCTCATCAACTCATTATCCAGGCAAGGGACAAGTTCATATAATGCACAAATTATGTTATTTCAATAATAGCTGTGGATGCTAGAATGGAAACACTTTAATCTTGCACAGGGAAATGTCATGACAACAATCACTAATGCAGTCTTCACTGCATTAAGCCAAAAGCTATGCTGGAAAATGAATATGCTCCATATGCTGGTAGGCATGCCAAGTGCCACAAGCAGCAATCTTTTTTAAAGAAGGTTTTAAGGGTGACATTTATGCAAAACTCTTTTTTTTTAACTCAAAATTTTGTTATGAAACTTCCAGCATATTTTGCAGATAAGTGAAAACTTTTTTTTTTTTAATCCAAAATTGTGAGCTTTTGGACCCAAATGTCACAAGTTCTGTTTCTAGGGCTAGTATTTTGTATTTTACAGGTTTATAATCCTGCATAGATCCAGTTCATGTTTCTGGAGTTTTATTATGAGAATCTGTGAACACAGAAATTAATAATAACAAAAATCTAGTATGTTTTGGCTTTGATTTTGTCCTCTTGGACCAGGTCACTTTCTCTTATCCTCACTTAGATCATTCTTTATTTTCCATTTATAATTGTGTCCATTTCTGTCAAAAATGATTTTGGGAATTTATTTTATGGATGTTGGGATACGCTAATAGTTCCATAGCATTCTACAGCTTGACCTGGTCCATGGTTTCATTACAAACTTCCCTGATAATGTGGCACACCTCAGAACCCAGCTTTTTTCTCCCAGCAGCAAACGATTCTCTGGATAGATAAAGTCTGGAATTCTGTGTATCCACCTGGTTACAGGCAAATACCGTTGGATTTTGGAGTCTGGTGTCCAATATGCATGTATTTAAAGCTGGTGTTTTTTGGAGTAAAAGGGTCAAATTCCTGTGGTTATTAGGACACTGCATGGGCTATGATGCCATCTTAGCTGAAAAGTTTTATATTATTTGCTATCAAACTTAACTCAACACTGTGTCTGTAATTACTCGGGTCCTCTTTTGGACCCTTCTTATAGGTGGGGGTGACATCATCCTTCCTCCAGTCCTCAGGGATGTCTCCCAATCTCCATGACTTCTCAAAGATTATGGAGAGTGGCTTTGCGATGACATCAGCCAGCTATCCCAGCATCCTAGGGTGGATGGCATCCCAACCCATCAATCTGTACAGGTCAGTCTTCTGTATGTATCTGTATCTGTACCAAGCCATCAGTAGTAATGGGAAAGAAAGGAATGGTAGATAATTTGTAGGAGGAATAACAATGGAATTTTGGATAGTTTACAGAAAGTATCGTATTTACTAAAGAAAGAAAAGCAATGTTAGAGTTAAGTAAGATACTATAATCTCAAATAACTTTTATGAGCTCTGTCAGCAGGACAAATTGTGCTGAACTAAAATGGGGAGACCTGGAGACTGCATTATCATGAGCTAGGCATGAATCCGAGAGCTGGCAGCTTACAGAAGAGTTACTCAAGTACAAGCACTGCTTCACCTCCCGTGCTTGGTGGCACCTGGTGTATTTGTGCTCCTGCCTTGGAGAACCTGGGCCCATGCAGCACGTACTCAGGTGGTACATGATTCTCTGATTCTCTAAAGACTGAGATTGCCACCTGGATCTAGGTGATAAGTACTTCTAGGCAACCCTTCTTTACAACGGTGGGAACCATGAAAACCCTTAATTCTTTGTCTTGAGATGGTGACATCCAGCTAATACACTTGAAAGAAGGATTTAAGTGAAGTGATAAGCTGCTGGCATTTGACTAGCCTGTTACTTTTAAACACTACAGGTTAATCTCTTTGATTGCAAAGCTTTAGCATTCACTTCCCAGTGGGAATCTGTAGAAAAGTAAAATCCACTCAAATTGTATCTCCTGAAAGCCTGAAATGAATGAAGAACATGCTCTGAACTCTGCATCTGTAAGAATACAGCAAAAAAGAACGAAAAAGGTAAACATTCATGTTTTCTCTATAGTTTTTCTCAGTGAGCTATTAATTCCTTTTTACAAAAAGCTGAGTTTAGGTGTAAAAAACTAAAGCAGAATTTGTATTAAAAATGCTATTGGAATTTGAGGGAAACTTCTACTCAACTACAGCAAGAAAGGTAACCTTATGAGACTAGGAATAGATTCTTTGTGTGTCTTTATCAAATCTGATTCTTAGAGTCTTGTTAAAATGAGAGTTTGAAGGGAAATTCAAGACTGTACACCAGAGGAATCTCAGTCTCTAATGCAGACATTTTAAAGTACTAATAAATCAAGTTAAAGAAGGCAAAAAAAATTGCCACAATGATAAAAAAACATGCTTCAAATATCCTGCATGCCTTTTAATATTTGGGTGTAAAATGTTACGGGGATTTGGATCCTATTTCCAAGTAGATTAGAGTAAATCTTATAACAGGTCAGCAAGTTATTAGAATATAATTTAACTAGATTAAACATTGCCCATTAGTTAAAAGGCTGTATAACTTCAATTTTTTGTCTGTATGAATCTTCAGCTGGGATCAATTTTATAATCCCCAGTACCCATGACAAACTAAAACTGAAACTGAAACCTTTATAATGATGGCATTATGGTCACATGAAGTAAAGTCGAAACTTTGAATGGAAATATGTGTGAAAAGAATTTGTAGTCCCTAAAATAGAGAATGCTTGCTAGAGACAAACTTTTTTAAAATTATTTTTTACAAACTCGATATTTAACATGTGGCCAAGGATTGACTTTTTTCAGCCATGTAAATGTTCTGCAGATACTAGATGTTTTGCTTTTATGTTAGTCGCTAGGTACCTGGAGCCACACATTTCCTCTATGTACATAAACCAAAAGTGCTTCCCCTTTCTATCTCAATTGCTACTTATGTCCCTGGGTCATATTAAAAATACAAATGGAATCACCCATGCTGCTGATGAGAGGAAATGTAGTGGTGATAAATACATATCCATTGACTTTCTGTTGCTGTTCTGGAGAGGAAACAAATTGAGTGACAACCTAAATGCATCCTAACAATGCACCAAGGAAATAAATGTAGCTGACATACCATCCACAACGAATGTACTGTGCTCAGTAGAAAGGATAGGTTTTACACACTTCCTGGCATATTAGTTAGAAGTTGTAATATCTTTCCCAGATAGCTGTGTTAAGCTTATGACATGTTCATATGGTACCTGCGGAACCTAAATATGTTAAAAACTAATGTCAAGCACTCACACACCTACCAATCTGGCAGTGCAGGCAGACTGCAGATTTATCTAATCTAAAATATCTAACTCCAGGGATAATCGTCCTTTTGAGAAGGTATTTTCACATTTTTAAGATGTATGTGATTCCTGCCTCTCCCTTTGAGCAGAGTGTGGTGAAAAGTTAACAAACAACGGTCTTGGGCAACCTTGCTGCTGACATGTTTCCTTAGAGCAAAAGTGAATGTGGACTTGGTACTGCTTTCTGATGACATGGAAATGTGTCTCTGTACATTCATAGTCTTTCTTTAAAGTACTTCACATGATTTTAAAGATACAACATCTATGTAGAGTATAAGTGTATGCATTTTCTTGCTTACTTCCTAGGAAAGATCCAAGTGATAAGTAACAAATGAGGAGATGACAATCCATGCAACAAATCTACAGATAATACAGATAAGTAACAAATTACTGGGAATCCTTTTATTGAAATTTGATTTTATTTTCACTATTTAAGTCCTATGGCACACAAATGTTAGTTTTGTGTTGAGAATAAGATCAAACTGAAATTGAAAAAGCAAAGAGAAACATTCAACTGCCTTGATAATCACAGGTTAATGGCAGGGAAAACTCATGATACTAGGTTTCTGTTTTAACACAGACTTTATTTTTTTCCCCTTCTACCCTTGCCTTAGTCTTAGTCTCGGTCCAGGGGTCCTGTGTTCCCTCTCACTGCTTCTCCTTAATGATAGCAGCACTTTTTGAGTCTTTATGCCTTCCCTTCTTTGTAGGGATGCTAAGAAATTTACATTTTTCTGAACAGAGAAGGCAGCTGTGTCTGTACCAGAAACAAACTAAGGATTTGTGACTCATGTGACTGTGGAGAGAAACTATAAGAGGTGTGAAAGGTGGAAGTGGATGTTGTAGAATCTGAGAAAGGAAGATGTGAAAGATATGAAGAAGAGTAGTCAGGGAAGTATCCTTCAGCACCATAACTCAGACACTCCTAAGCAGGTGCTGATCTTTCCAAGTATGGCACGTAGGAGGTAGTTTAATGCCTGAGGGGTTGCAATAAAACTTTCAGCTATACCAGGTAATAATAGCCTTCATCAGTGTCATGCAGTGACAAGATAGAGTACCATCAAGCTGGATTTAACAGATTTTTCTTATTACAATGCAGTACCATACATGCTGGGAACAAGCTGAAATGTTTAAAAGGGCAAGAAAATAGAATTAATATGCATTTCTTGTTTTAAGTTACATGAAGGAGGTGAGATTCTCAGTGTAAATGTAAACCAGTATCATTCTAGTGAGTCTAGTAAAACTCTGCTGTCAGTTGCAAAGTCAGTATCAGCAGCCACATTTGCAAAGACATTTATGCATCTGGTTCCCATTAAAGCAAAAAAGATGCCTCAGTGCCCTTAAAATCTGTTCTTTGGGCTTTTAAAACAGAATGATCTGTGAAAAGGCAGTGCCTTTTCAAAGTACTTTTACTTCTATAAAATGGATTCTGTATAAAGCAGTGGAAAAGCAAACTTTGAAAATTAAGATTACAAACTGCAAACACATTAGCTTTTAGTGTTTCCTGTAATTTAGAGATTCCTAGGACAGAGTGACCTATTTTTTGGCTTTAAAGGAAAAAAAAAGCCAACTCCTGTCAAGATTAAAACTAATTTATTTGTTATGATCTTTTTCTTTACAAACACACTGATCATCTTTTTTCGTGATCTTGCCTACAGTCCTTGAAAGTCACATGGAGAGGAGGAGATGATGCACAGGTACATGTACACACATGGACATTGTCTATCAACAAAGCTCCCTGCTGAGTGCATTAGTATACTGCTGGTTTCTGTATTTTCCAACTTCCATTAATGGTCTAAATGTATGTGCTACATTGAGAAGTATGTGCTCTGTCAAGATGTGTTTTGATTTCTCTGTGCTTTTGTTAAATTACTTCTTCTTTCTCAGCCCTGCACAATAAGCCATGCAAGTAGTTCAGGGTTTGATTTACTTCCCAATCCCCTTCCTTTTCCACATCCACAAGCCTGCCTTTGGAATTTCCAGCACTGAGTTTCATTTCTGTGAGAAATGGACATTTTAGAAGGTAATTGGAAAAAAAATATATTTAAAAACAATCCAACAAAGCAGACAGTCTGTACTCTTAAATCTCATTAGAGGTGTTCCAGGCTGTGCCATAGTGGCCTGGAAGTCACTGATACACAGCTTTAACTGTGGTCAAGGAAGAAATAACATACAGGCACATTTTATTTGGCTTTTACATATAAAATACATAAAAGAGTAGAATGTGCTTGGATCCTCTTAAATGCAATTCTGTTAGTGAAAATCAAAGAAACAACTGAAATTTCTTTCCAATTACTAGCAATTATTATTATTTATTATTTCCTTTTCTCTTTCTGTAGTATCTTGCATGACCTAAAGAACTCAGAACAGCAATAAAAATCATGAATGAAGCCTTAAGAGCAGATAACAGTTTAGCAACAGGGAGTTGAAGTTAAGGTGGTTGCTGGGAGTAACATCACAAGTAGTAGATCTGGGTGCTTGATCTTCTGTTTTAATCTTTCCTAAACTGTAGAAAGTGTTAAAGTGCTGTTTTCAAGAATATATGTAGATCTCCCTGTAGTGTCTGAGCCAGCAGAGTAAAGATGCAACCTTGAAGACCCAGCAGTTAGAAAAACATTCCACTCTTATCAGCCTTAATTGGAATGCACTGGTGCTAGTTCAAAGAGAGCTTACTGAAGAGGAAAAATAAAAAACAACAAACAAACAAAACAAACAAAAACAAACAAACAAACAAAAACAGTAAAAGGAAAATTGGGTTCATCCTGGCTCAAACCAGGACACATGTCTAGTCTAAGCTGGTTGTCCAAGATCCCTTTCTGTTCAGTGAAGAGAAGCAGACATTTCCAGGAAGTGGCTCACCCTACCTGAAGATAAGGGTCCAGGCTAATGTAGCAACTCACTCTGTGGAGTACTTGCCTCTCCTGACTGCAGTCCTGACTGTCGACTTGCAAACTGGAGTCCTGAGGGAGGAGTCACTTCCTTAGGTGAGGGCATTCCAAACATTCCTGTCCCAAATGAGAATTGCCCATAGACATTGTTTCAGTTATTTCTCTCCACTGAGTCAGGTCAGCACTTAGGAAGTAAGCAACTAGATCAGAATCATAGAATCATAGAATCATCCAGGTTGGAAAAGACCTTCAAGATCATCAAGTCTAACCATCCACCCTACAACCCTTAACCACTAAACCATCTTATGAAACACCGTGTCTATCCCTTTTTTGAACATCTCCAGGGATGTCTCCACCACCTCCTTGGGCAGCTTGTTCCAATGTCTCACCACTCTTCCCATGAAGAAATTTTTTCTAATATCCAGCTTGAACCTCCCTGGTGCAGCTTTACCCCATTTCTTCTTATTGCTGAGGCCAACATCCACTTCACTACAACCTCCTTTCAGGTAGTTGTAGAGGGCAGTTTTTACAAACTCAATTCAAATTTCTACAAGAAAGCAACGTCCTGAGCTATGTTTCACTAACACTCAAATTTAATTTCATTATGGTAAAGAGATGGGTCAACAAAACCTAGTGCATCCAAAAGAGAACTAAGGAAAGTTTGGAATTATTTAGTCACAGCAGTTGCTATAACAAGGGGAATATTGTCATGTCCAGTTTTCCTAAATCTGTCTGTTAATGACATCCCAGCTAGAAACTTCTTCCAGCTCTATACAGTGTGGCTGGCTGCAATTCTCATGATACATAAAGCCAATAGTATGCTGGGCATCATAGTGGAACAATGTAAAATTTCTCTGAGGATAAGTACACAGCAGACAAGAGCTATTTGAGGCTTGGAAAGTTGGTGTTCTCCAGGTTCTATTATGATCTTTCAAAGTTATGCTTACAAATTCAGGCTTATCATTTTTAAAAGTTTTTTAAAACTTGATTTAAAATTTAGCTTAGGAGGCTTAGAATCTAAGAAATTAATCATAAGGAAAAATTTCTAAGAGGTGAAGAACTGATAAGGTTGCTACAAATCTAGGAAATCTGCTTTTCTAGTTAAAATATCAAGGTGCTGGCACTTAGCCTGCATATTATAACCAGCTGGTTGGCAGCCATAGGAATCATCTCATTTCATAACAAATCTGAAAACTTGGAAATTTTCTTTTTAACCCAAATAATTAAATCACTTTATTTTTAACAAAATTTTCACCTTCCAGGTCTCCTGGTTTGAAGTTACATTATCTTAGGACGTTGCCATTTAATAGCAACTTTTGCATAAAAACACAATAAGGTCTGAGAACCTTGCTTTTGTTACCTATCCATGATGCAATCTTAATTACTAGAAAAACATACTACTTCAGACCTGTAAAGCAAAAACTCGTGTTTTCCTATGGAAACACATCAGCTCCAATTTTCCAGACTGTAATGGTTACTCAAGACAGGGGAACAGTGTGATTTTAATTTCTGATGAGGTTATTTTATGCTAGCCAAGGCAAGATTATGTCTGTAAACTGCCACAAGGGACATCTTTGTTTAAGAAAGATTTTGGCTGTCATGAGTATCATTGCATGTCTCCCACAGAGCCATTCAAGCTGATTACAACTATCACAGCCTGAGCCCTGATTTGCCTTCCTCTTTCTCTCCACCTAGTCTTCTGTCTCTCCCCCTCTTTTTGTTTATCAGGAACTGCTTGGAAGTTTTCTTAAATTAAGGGGCTGGCTCCAGCTGTGTCAAGTGTTGTTAAATAACAAAGAAAATAGTGAGCACTGCAGCTTTGAATTCTGTTTTGGGAGGCCTATGCCTAACTTTAGAATATCCTTACCCTTTTTATCCAAGCATGTTATTTAGTTCTCTTGGCTTGTTCCAAATCTGTGTACAAAAATATATGACTCAAGTATTTGAAGATTTATTGTTTTAGCACTTCCACCTACATACTAGATTATGACTCCTGACTATCATCTTCTTAAGTACTGTACTTAAGTACTGTACTTACGTACTAAGTACTCAAGTATTTTGCAAAATTTGGTAAAATAGCACATTCTAATTGTTTACTTTTCACCTTTGTCAGGCAGCAAAATATAAAGCAAAGCTCCAACATTTCCTTTCTGAATCTGGGCTTAATTGCCAGCATGATGACACATAAAGTCTTTCTGTCCAGCAACATAACTATACTCAGTAGAAACTTGGAAATTATATTTATTCATTAAAAAGAAAATGTTAACATTTAAAAAGCCAATTATGACATATTTTAAGAATTATAATTTTAGCTTTAATAGCAAGTTATGTGCTTGCCAAAAAAGCTTTCATCTGTCATTTAAGTATTCTTTATTTTCTGTTTTAATTACTTATTTAAGGCAATACTTCACAATATTCTAGGGCAGAGTGATATATTCATTAAATGAGCAGGAGTTCATTGCATCACAATGAGTCATCTGTGATTGCTCCTGTCCCTGCCTTCGGATAATCTCCCTAACCTTTGTGGCTGTGTCTTTCTGGGAATGTCATCTTCTACTGGGTGTTGAAGGTTATATTTAACAGGGAGGTGTCCCTGTTTATGGCAGAAGGGTTGGAACTAGAAGATCTTTAAGGTCCCTTCCAACCCAAACCGTTCTATGATTCTGTTGTGTAGCATATAACCAGGGCAGCTGGAAATGTAATGTGCATGCAGGACTTTAGAGGAAAGGAAGTGTCAGAGGCTGTGATTGTGTGGGTGTCAGTACAGAAGCCCTTGCTCCAGAGGTAGGTAGGAGGTTTCCTAAACACTGAGGTTTGGAAGCTAAGGGAGTGAAAGGAGCATCATTTCTGAGCAATGCTGTTGACAAATAACTCCCCAGTGGGGGTTGAAATCCAAACAGTACACATAGTACTTCCTTGGATCTCCCTGCTTGGAAGTAAAGCAGGAGAAAAATAGTTTTCTCATTTAAAAAGAGTTTTAACTTATGAAGTTTTCACCCTCCCACCAAAAGAAAGTAATTGTGAATCTGTAGTTCTCACAGGTAGTTAATTAGAGCCAGAGGGAACTGACCCTAGGGATCTGCAAATTTTACTGTACTTTTGATCTCAGGTAATTGCCCCTTTCTTTTCATTTATATAGAAAAAACACAATCCAAAATCATAGACTTTCTTAAATAAGGAATAGAATCTTCATTTTGAAAATGTCCATATTGGTTGTTTTGACCACATAAACACTTTGCTCAAATTTTATTAAATTGTAAGTTTAATTGATTTTTCTTTTACAAGAAGGTTTAATCTTCATGAACTGTGCTTTACAATGTGTCTAGACATCTTTTTTGTTTATTTGTTCTGTTAGTCTAGATTTCTCTTCCTTGGAAATCCCTCGTTACCAATCTCATTTTTTTATGCTTTCTCTTTCCTGCCTACATTCTTCTTACTACTCAATGAGTCTTCACGTTCTAAAAATTTCTGCAAATGTTTTGAAATTCTGGTGGTGCCTCAGTGTGACTTATTTTAAATTAAAAGGTTAATACATTTACTTCAGAAAAGCACTTTAAGGTAAAAAAAAAAAAAAAGTGTAATTTTTGCAAAAAAAACCCATATTGGAACAATATTTTTTTTCCAGTCTGAACTTTTTCAGGCTTTCATTTAAGGGAAGATTATGAAACATGGACTGTTTGTCCACACTGGTATAAGACAACATTCTGATTTACCTCCCATAAAGTTTCATATGCAATATAGTTACACATGAACACATTGCTTACACTGGTCCCCTGAGTACAGTGATTATATTAATTTACCTGCAGGGCTGAATTAACAGCAAAATAAAAAATAATGAGGTCAGAGGAACCAATAACCAAGCTATTTTTGCTGTGGGCTGTCAAATTGATTTTCTTTTAGTATTTCTAATAGATTTTTCTCTAAAACATAGATTTTTCCCTAATTCTTATGATGTAGTCAGGTTTCAGTGTCTTCATTAGAAATCCTGTATTAGTAAAGAGACCAGGAACTTTTTTGACAAAAAAGCCAGAAAAAATGGACAGGAGGTATTGAAGTTGCTTTCAAGTATATTTTCCAAATCTGCTCTTTTATAAAAGGAACATTTGCCTTACAATAGTAAGGTGAGAGATTCAAAGCAATATGCAGTGGGATTCATAGCTATACCACATAAATCCACAGTGAGGACACAGGATAATGGACCAAATAATATCAATAGCCTAATCTGCATCTTGTTAAAGTCCACGAGGTCTTCCTATTGACTTCAGTGAGCTTTGAATCAGGACCATAAGAAATGTGTCCCTCTTGCCATCTCTTCACAACTTAGAATATAGCATTTTAATGTGGAATATATAGTTACCAAAAAAAAATCTCTAAGTTTTGCCTTTCTTTCTTCTTCTGTTTCTCTGTCCTTAAGCCAACACAAATGGAAAAGATGATTATGGGGCCCCCACTGCCTGTGTGCAATGAGGATTCAGGGGCTCTACAGCAGCACTGGCTTTGGGTTCAGGTGTTGGGGTGCACAACTCATCTTGAATATATGCACCAAGTGAATGGTTGATAGATGGGGAATTTACATTAGAGTTCGATGACACAAGGCTGGAGTGATTTCATGAGGAACAAATGCTGCTGTCTGGACCAAAACCTGTACTGCTGGACAGCATAGGGCTGAGGGATCAGGATTATAGCTGTATATGTTCCTAGTTCAATACAGAGTTTTGCCAATAACCAATAGTTTCCGTAGTCTTAAATTGCATACCTGCTTTAGGAGCTTTGAACTTTGACTACAGAAGGTGTGACTGGAGTTACTAAATTTGGAAAAGCAGAAAGAATTCTGCAGGAAGATAGTACAGTGTTCAAGGAGTAGTGTAAACATAATCTGTACATGTTGCCTCTCTGGGTACAATGGGGGGTTAGAAATGTCCAGTGATATACTATGCAAAAGATGAACACTCAGAAGTGGGGGAAGGTATTTTTCTATGGGGAAAAAAAAAGGAAAAAAAAAAGGGAAAAAAAAAAAAAAAGGAAAAAAAAAAGGGAAAAAAAAAAAAAAAGGAAAAAAAAAAGGGAAAAAAAAAAAAAAAGGAAAAAAAAAAGGGAAAAAAAAAAAAAAAGGAAAAAAAAAAGGGAAAAAAAAAAAAAAAGGAAAAAAAAAAGGGAAAAAAAAAAAAAAAGGAAAAAAAAAAGGGAAAAAAAAAAAAAAAGGAAAAAAAAAAGGGAAAAAAAAAAAAAAAGGAAAAAAAAAAGGGAAAAAAAAAAAAAAAGGAAAAAAAAAAGGGAAAAAAAAAAAAAAAGGAAAAAAAAAAGGGAAAAAAAAAAAAAAAGGAAAAAAAAAAGGGAAAAAAAAAAAAAAAGGAAAAAAAAAGGATGAGGTAGCTATTAGCATGGCTTTGATTACCCATGACTGCATCATTGAACCTCTTGATATTTTCTTCATGTTCTAACCTTGTCTCCATCTCCAAATCAAGCAGGAGAAAGAGACTGTCTTTCATTGCAGTACAGAAAACTAGATGGAATGCAGTTTAGCATAAAGCTATTTCTCTTTGCTCCTTTCCTTGTCTTTTCTCTGGTTTTAAACATCAGTGCTTAAATGTTTTAAATATATATCTCTGTGTAAAATGATCTATATCAGAGTATTTAGCAGCTGAACATGCATGCTCTGTATATTCATTAAACTTACCAGGTTACCAGCTGCCCCTTAGGAACACACACCTAGCAGATGGACAACACCACAAACATATGAAACTGTAAAAAAACCCCAAACCTCTAAACCCAGTTAAAACCTGTTAAATGCATTGTCACTGTTTGACTCAGGACTGGCAATTAAACCAATGACTAAAACGCTCTCAATTCCCTCCCCCTTCCACCCAGGTAGGGAATGAGACAGAGAATGAGAGAGAGACTTTCTGGATTGAAAACTAAGCTACACAGCTTCTTTAGCATCTGAGGCCACAGATTCAACAAGCAGAGCAAAGCATTCTTGATGTCTCACCAGTAACATAAACATTCCAGTGGCATCAGTCCACTAGTTGGAAAAGCTGCATACTTAAAAGAGTACACTGAAGAAAAAAAATCAGTAAAATGAAAATTTGCTTCATCCTGGCAAAGGAGGACACACATCTAAAATAGGACTCAGATCACTGAACCCTTTTTTAGATATGGTGTGTGATTTCATGATGGAGGTAACTGAATCCTTTTCCATACATTGAACTCACACTGCAGGCATCCTTCCCATTGTCAGTGTCTTGTTCTATAAACACAGCACCCTCCATTCTGCCTGTTTTGGTCTATATGGACTCTCCTACAACCTTTGTCACCACAGTATTTGAGTACCATTCACCAGTGCATTAAGCATCATAACTGCCATATGTTGTATATTTGTCCTCTGGCCCACTCTGTAGGGAGTGTAATGTGCTGAATAAAGTGCCTTGTTTTGATAGGATACTTGTTGTGATAAATTTTTACAGGTATGTAAATGTAGATGGGAATCTGTGTTGACCTTAGAGCAGAAGGTGAGGATGTCAGTGATATTCTATGTTTCCCATTCATGGGAGGGTTTATCCCACAGACTGGACCCTCTGAGAGACTGGAGCCTCTGAGAAAATGATGTTTTCCTGAGAGGACAACATGCACTTGTAGAGGGTACTGCTGGGTCTTTCAAAATCTTGGTAGATAGTTTAGATATCCTGGGCCCAAACCAAAATGCACTTCAAACAAAAATTCAAGACTTTCAATTTGAAACGCGTGATTTTGAGATCCTGCAGCTCAACTTTGCAGTGCTCCTGGTAGCTCTTGTTCCTGAAGAAACAGTTCTTACTCTTGACTCTTTCTTCTGTCCCAGACTAGTGGTCCAGCTGAGTTTGCCAATCTGTCAGGGCATTTTTAAATGCTGCCTTAATAACAAAGGCATTGCTTTTGTCTGCAGTCTATCAGCCAGATCTTTCTAGGGAAACATAATGTATTTTCATTCCTTTTCAGAAGCCTCCAGCACTTTTTAAAAACTTCTCTCTAGTCTTGCCCAAGTTTCTGTTGGTCATCTTTGATTCCAGAAAATGCTTTCATTACACATATTGTTTTGGTTTGAGAGAAATTCAGAAACTCCAGAAATGTAAAAATAATGATTGGTAATGCTCTCATAGATTCCTGTTTGTTAATATCAGAGCGTGTGCTGTTTCATTCTCTAGCTAAATTAGATTTTTGTAAATTTTCTGTAGCATAGACTGATATGCAAAGAACTGAAATCCTGCATTTATCATAAAAAAAATTCCATGACCTGCAAAGACCAGCTAGTGAATAAAGTTAGTTGATGAATAGTGGGTTTCCATGTTTTTGTCTCTAAACTAAAGGTTTGTTCTGTTCCCTTCAGCAGCCTGTCACTAAGGCACCTGCTATAATGAATAACTTTGAAGTGGTGTAATTGATTTTAGTCTGAAGAAGTAATGGGTGAATGAATAAGGCAATAAAAGAAAAGTATACATCTAGAGGTGAGGTGAAGCATGGAGTTTAAAAACCTACAAGTTGCAAGGCTTGCTGTAAGATTCCTGATGTTAGATGGAAGAAAAGTACAGCATGTTCCATGACTGTTTAAAAAAAACCCAGAAGAATCTTGAAGAACTAATGCTGGGGCTTCTTATTACACCTTCAGATAGTTCTGACCCTCTGAACCTTCTGACAGGTTTCTGTAAGGATATGGTTCTTAAACATATGTAGTGAGACCTGGCAATACAACCAGGGCAAATTTGTCCTAATTAAACTCACAAAGTTGACAAGTTGACATTCTGAATACCAGCTGATCTCCAGTGTTGAAAAACACAGAGCCCAGCCTGGCCACAACTAGGCCCAAAACAGATTCAAAACAAGAATGAACAGATAAACAAAAAAGTTTGCTTGGTGGGAACAGAGTCTTCATGGGTTTTCTACTGTTTTCCTTTCTTTCTCCAACAAGAGATTTTGGAGGTATGGCTAAATAGTTAACTGACAGTGGTCAATCCACTTTATTCTGTAAAAGCCTGGTCCCATCTTTGATCAAGGGGACTTCCTGTACACTTTCCCAGGAGGTTGCTGGACCTTCTCCTCTCCAATGGGGACGCCTGCCAGAGAGACTAATCCTCAAGAATTATGATCTACCCAGGGACACCCAGCTGCATCTGGGAAGCGGGGAGAGATATTAACTCCTTTATTGTCTTTGTTTGCGAACTTAATGTTAAGTAATTTTCATCATTAAGTTTAAAGATTATAGAATCCTTCAAGATTGATAATTAATATTCTAGGCCTAGTATAAAACTTGATAATAAGCAAGTTTCTAGAATTTAAATGGTTAACCTTTGTTGTCTGATCTAACTACAAGTAGTAAATTTCATTGTTAAGATACATTTTGTATTCAAACTTCAACTTCTGTTCTGATCTCCCAACTTCCCTACAATTTGACTGTGCTTGTGCCTTCTACTTTAAGGAGTTAAGACCCCAACATTATATGCAATACATCCTGATCTGTGCATGTATGTCTCATCTGCCATCCTGTCCTGTTCCTGACAGGTCAGTGAAATGCAAATTGATGTCTACTCTGGAGGATAAGAGATGTGATCTGGAGGTTCAGCTTAGTGCAGAATTAAAGAACTGCTTTTCTGACAACTAGATCTGGAATTCCTTGCCACAGACTCCAAAGGAAAAGGGTCAGTGGCAAGGGAATTTATTAGGTTGTAAATTGAGTCAGTTGATTAGTGATCTGTAACTAAGAGATGCTTTATCCAACTAATGGTATTGTCTCAACATCAGTTCTCTGTTGAGTCACCTACTGAGAAACAGAGGACAAATTTAGAGGGAGTTCTCCAACAAGTATACTTACTATAGGAAATAAACTGGAACAAAGAGCTTCTTAGGATGTTTTAAATGGAAAGAGATGCTGCCCATAGTATAAAAATAACTATGAAGAAAATTAATAAAGAAGGAGGGACAAAAATTGTCCTATTTGCCACTTGTAAAAGCATGGAAATGTAAGTATTGTTGGATGGGATGATCAGTAAGGCAAATCTTGCTCTGCTGAAAATAGAAATTAGAACTGAAAACATTATGTGGAACAGCACAAATAAAGGTGTGGAAGGTACAGAAGGCAAGCAAAGAAGATAAAAGTTCAAGTGACCTTTATGGTTTTATGAGTAACAGATGAGAGAACATCTTGAAGATGGGTGGTTGGACAGCTGACTGGTGGAAACCAAAGGTTTTGGATTTGTGGAGCACTGAATTTTGTCATAGCTTACTTGGAATTGGTACCACCACTCAGAACAGGCTGTATCTTATGGATAGGGAGCTAGTTTTCCCAGCTGGAGACCAGCTTGAAAAAGTCGGAACTGAAGTAGCAGTACGAACCAGGGGTATAGAGACAGCAAAGGCAGTAGCCCTATAAACTCAGTTTGTCATAAACAAAGTGGTCTGATGTGACAAGGAATCTGAAGACAAGATATTTTTTCACTAAATCATTTACCCATGCTACAAGAATGATTAATGAGCAAGAGGAACAGGTAATTCTCACTGATGAGCAGAAATGGCATTACTGAAACCGGGTGGGAGGGAGGATCTGCACTCCTAGAATGCTAAAATTTCTGCCTGTAACCTGCTTAGGAAATAAAAATAAAATTAAATTATATACTAAAGATACCCTTTATAACTCAGAACTAGCATCTGGAATGCATATTAATTCAAATGCTCGGGAGGAAATACAGGTGGGCTCTGCAATAGATCGTAAATCTGCATCAGCGAATTAGATGAATATCTGTGTGTGCACTTGCTTTGATAATGTGTGGCTAGAAAAAACATAGCCCAGAGGCCCTCAGTCTTGAAGGTGTAGACAGATGGTGACAAGCATTGCTGCAAAGTATCATTAGAATTCTAAAAATTGGGAAAAAAGAGAGAAAAAATTCTGATTAAATGGTGTCTGCCCTTCTGTACTTTATTTTGCTTAGAGCTTCATTGCATTAAGCAAAAAGGAAGTTGCAGCTAGACTGGGAAGTCATTACTGTGTAATAGACCTGATAGTATTCAGTATGGGCAAATGGAGGATAGAGACATGCAGGATTATATGTTGCTTAAAATGGCCAAATTCAGGGCAAACAGTGAGTAAAACTGAGTATACTTGATTAGGAGGAAAGAAAAAAGCTGCCAGGAAAAAAATAGGATTTTGAAAGACCAGAGTATTGTAGGAACAACAAATTCTAACTTCACAGTCAAGAAAAAGAACATTTAAAATTATAAGCTTAGTTCTGGGTCAGTGAGAAACAAAATCAGCAGAAATAAGAAACTGCTATGTTGGAAATAGAAAGTGAGTCTAGAATAGAAACTAGAAGTTACAACTGATAAAAATTTACAAGAAAACTCAAGACAATATTAACTCCTTTATCCACAGCAGGTTAGGACAACTAGTAAATGCTGAATTTAAAACAAAAAAAAATGCTTCTAGTAGTGCTCTTCTCTGAGCAGGCTGATATGGAGATCAAGGAAAAACAGAATGTTCAGTAACGAATCCTGAGAGAAACAAGAACCCACTCTTGTTTCTCAAGGACACCAGAGGCCTGGGGAGAGGGATACAATTAGTATCTACCAGAAGAGTAGTATGGACAATAGATGTCATAGGAGATTCTTTAAGAAGATTGTAATTAGGACAGATGAAGGTAACCACAAAGATGTAGTAGAACCGATGAGTGAAACAACAAATTGTTTTACACTACACTTAAACTTCTATATAAACAGGGAAAGAAAGTACCTGGAAAATACTTTATGGATTTATCACCAGGTACACCTTACTGTGACAAGCACTGAACAGCCCTGTTGGCTGGTCCAATGCTGGATCCAGATCAGTGATCTCTGTAACTTTTCTTCTCCTGTTCTCTCTTCCTCTCTTTTGCTCTATCTTTTCCTTCCTAAAATAATTAAGTACCACAAAGCATATTGCAATTTTTAACATACATGTAGAGTGACTGTTATAGCCAAAACATCAGCCTTTAAGATCATGCAGCCTGAGTATATGTAATAACTGAGGTATCAGTCTTTATGAGATTCCTCCCCTAGGCATGCTCATAGCTGTGCATCAGGCACATAAGAACA
The DNA here is from genome assembly GCF_000747805.2 of Chaetura pelagica. Classification (NCBI taxonomy): domain Eukaryota; kingdom Metazoa; phylum Chordata; class Aves; order Apodiformes; family Apodidae; genus Chaetura; species Chaetura pelagica. The sequence continues at coordinate 3,878,560 of NW_009952694.1, forward strand.
AGGTATTTTGCAGAGGCCAGCAAAATGTTCTCTTCCTCTTCTATGCTTTTATTGCTCTGTGCACCACTCTGCAAGAGTAACTCAAGTTTATGAGAAGAAACTTCCTTAAAAAGACTTTATTTACTTCTCTAAATGTAGACTTGACCATTTCAATAAGCCATGGGAGCCTTATTCAGTGACATGAACAAATAACCCAAACGGCACGTAACTTACTCTCCTGAGAATTAAACTAAACCAGATTTCATAAAAGGAAAAAAAAACTTCCCCCCCCCCCTTTCTTTTCTCTCAAAGATGCTTATCGCTAGATATCTAAAACCCCTGCCATGGGATAAACCCCATATTATTAGATGTAGTAGCAGATGAATACCTCCTACCTAAACCATACAGAGCAATACAGTACAGCTACAGTACTCTGTCTCTGGTGAATTCACCATGCAGCATGTTTCAGTTTCTTCCTCTCTTCCTCTCTTCCTCTCTTCCTCTCTTCCTCTCTTCCTCTCTTCCTCTCTTCCTCTCTTCCTCTCTTCCTCTCTTCCTCTCTTCCTCTCTTCCTCTCTTCCTCTCTTCCTCTCTTCCTCTCTTCCTCTCTTCCTCTCTTCCTCTCTTCCTCTCTTCCTCTCTTCCTCTCTTCCTCTCTTCCTCTCTTCCTCTCTTCCTCTCTTCCTCTCTTCCTCTCTTCCTCTCTTCCTCTCTTCCTCTCTTCCTCTCTTCCTCTCTTCCTCTCTTCCTCTCTTCCTCTCTTCCTCTCTTCCTCTCTTCCTCTCTTCCTCTCTTCCTCTCTTCCTCTCTTCCTCTCTTCCTCTCTTCCTCTCTTCCTCTCTTCCTCTCTTCCTCTCTTCCTCTCTTCCTCTCTTCCTCTCTTCCTCTCTTCCTCTCTTCCTCTCTTCCTCTCTTCCTCTCTTCCTCTCTTCCTCTCTTCCTCTCTTCCTCTCTTCCTCTCTTCCTCTCTTCCTCTCTTCCTCTCTTCCTCTCTTCCTCTCTTCCTCTCTTCCTCTCTTCCTCTCTTCCTCTCTTCCTCTCTTCCTCTCCCTCTCTCCCTCCCTCTCTCCCTCCCTCCCTTCCTTCCCCTCCCTTCCTTCCTCTCTCTTTCTCTTCCTTTCTCTTTTTTTCTCTCTCTTTCTTCCTCTCTCTCTTTGTCTCTTTCCTCTCCTCTTGGTGTTATCAGCTTGTTAAAATATTGGCAAGCTAAACGGGAAAGCTCAGGACATATGTTAGCAGAGGGGAAGCGGATAACTTGACAGGTTTTTAAAGGCAGAATACTATTAGCAGAACACAACACTCCAATTTAAACAAGACTCTCTTCCTTTTTACTATGGAATCATGAGTGTTGTTTAAAAGGGGTACATTTTAATGCATATGGCAGGAGAAAAACTGTGGAACAACGAACCTGTACATCTCCTGGCTCCCATTGGAGGTCAGTAGCAACCCAGGGTGTTAAACGTCCTCCAGGATCAGGCCTTATACGAATCACATCAGCTTTTCTTAACAGTATTAATTCCTTCTCTCAGACCTAAACAAATTACTTTCTGCTTTTTAGTCACACAATGATCAATGTAACAGGAATAAATTCATGTCAGCAGTAGGACTGGATGGATTTTTGTTTCATGGTTTTACATGTGGACTTCCTTCCCTTTACTTGGTCATGAAATGAAAACTCTTTCCATTCTTAGTTTCAGAGGAGCTTCATGCACTTAAAAGAACCTGTTTCCACTCCTCAAGGATGCAGATTAAAGAGTAGAGGGAAGAGTAGCATCAGGAAATATGGTAAGAGTATCCTGAAAGAACAAGAAAGACATGGAAGAAAAGCAAATATGGTAAGGGTAATTTTGTCATGCATCTGTCTCCACTTTGCCCATGTTTTATTCTAGGAGTGAAGGGTTACTCTGTAAAAGAGACAGGATCTACCCCAGAGAGAACAATCCATGAAGAAAGATGACGCCTCTTTGATGACACATGGAGGTCTGTTGCAGATGAGATTCTGTTCTAAACCTATTCTATTCTATTCTATTCTATTCTATTCTATTCTATTCTATTCTATTCTATTCCGTTCCACTCTTTAATCAAATCCAGACAGACCCTGAACATCCGCAACTCCCTTTTCTCATTGGGGTTTGGTCATTCTTGTAAGATTGGTATATATTTAAAACATATCTAATCCTGAAAATACTGAAATTCTTCAGACACTGTTCACTGGTTTTCTGGATAAAAAAATCACTGCTGGAATCCAGCTCCTTCCTTTGGTGGTGTCCTCATTGTAAAGGAGGGAAGTGTTGCCATCTTTTGAATTTTTCTGTTGTGAAACTGATTGCAAGAACCTTCTAAAACAATATTTTTTAACACACATAATTCTGAGCTACCATATATATTATATTTCAACAGGTACAAATATAGCACTATGAGTAATCCACCAAAGAGAAAGGACTGCATAATAAAAGAGGTGGTACTTGAGAACAATAAGAGATTTTCTGTACCTAAGAGTTCAAAATCTATGAAGATGCTATGGCAGGTGGATGAAAATATCCCTGTGCTCACATGCTCAGTCACACAACACATCTGTTACAGAGGAAAGAGATCAATATGGAGTACAAAACCAGTTCCTCAATCAACTAGATTAATCTTTATTTTTCTGTGGTACACTTCCTGTGCACACTGTGGTTCATATTTCTGTGATGATTTTCTCATAACTAATCTGAATATAAAACACGTTTTCTTGCCCTGACTGATTATCAGAAGTTATACCTTTTATGTAACAAACTGTGATCACAAATTTGAAGAGCTCTATTGTTACAACTGGGTCTTGTATTTGTTACGTTTTGGGAAATATTACTGACTACTGATTTATTGAAGACAGTAAAGAAATACGGAACCTGTTAACAGCAGCCCTCATCAATAACCTGTCTGAACACACAGCATGCAGAAGAGATATTATGGAAATAGTAACTTTAAGATAATGCTGAAGCTGCTAGCACATGAGTTTAACTGGTACGGAGGATGTGGGCTGAGATTTCATTTACAGTTGTTTCAACTTGTCATGGCTTAGGCCTAACACAACCACAAAGAACCAGCCATGTGGCTGCTCACTCAACTCCACCCACCCCCAACCCCCTCCACTGTGGGGTGGGGAGGACAAAGGCCAACCAGAAGTTTGTGGGTTGAGACAAAGACAAGGAGGGTTCACTTACCAACTTAACACTTACAGTCCCAGGCAAAACAGACTCAACTTGGGGAAAAATAACACTTTAATCAAATGCACACAGGACACAGACAACACATAAAACATGTTATCCCCACCTCCTCCTTCTTACAGGGCCCAAATCACTTTGTTCCCAGTTTCTCTTCCTCCTTCCCCCAGCAGCACAGGGGGACAGTGGATGAGGTTTAGAGTCAGTTCACAGGCTGGTGGTTCCTGTCACTCCTTTCTTCTCAGGAAGAGGGATTCCTTAGAGTCCTATTCTGTTTCCCCATGGGGTCATTCCCATGGGAGAGAGTCCTTGCTGAACCTCTCCATGAGTCCTTGTCATGAGGTCAAGAGCAAGCTGCTCCAGCCTGGGCTTCCCACAGAGTCACAGGCTGCTTCAGGAACAGTCACCTCCCCTGGCATAGGGTGCTCCCCTGGCATGGGGTGCAGACCTAAGTCCGCAGGCTGCAAGTCCACATTCTCCCCTACTGGTGAATTCAGGGAAGGCTTCACCACGGTCCTCCATGAATGCAGGGGGACAGCTGCCATCTCGCCACAGGTTGCAGGGGAACTTCTGCTTGGGCACCTTCTTCCTCACCAACCTCAGGATCCTCACCAATGTGCTGCCTTTCACCTCTCCAGCACAACTCTTCTGCTTACTCTCTGCTAAGGTCTTAAATCAGTTCTTTCATATGTTAATCATGGAGGTGCATCTATTGCCTTTCTAACGACCTGGCCTCCAATACCTGAGCTGGGAGAGTTTTAGTGGCTTCTTATATGAGCCACTCTTGGGGTTCCTCCCCCACTACCAAAACCATGACAGAACCAAAACAGCACACATCTCCATCTTGTAGTGTGGCCAATCCAAGAGCTATATCTGTCCTTATTAAGGACAGTGGAATAAAAGAAAGTTATAGTAATGAATAATATAGAAGTGATCAGAATAAATCTCATACTTATTAAAATTATTAAATAAGACTCTAGGTGAGAAAGGTTTTTATTTGTTTTCTGTGTTTTCATGTGGTGCTTTTGCAGAGCAGCTGCTGTGAACTGAGAAGCATTAAAAGGTAGAGCACATTGCTCTTTAATGGTAGGAAGGGTATGAGGCCAGGCCAACGCACACAGTACTTTGCTGGGCAACTTGAACGATCTTTATTATCATATATAGAAAAGCATACACATTTTTATCAGTATTTATTTGACTGTTTCAGAGAAGTCAGATAAGCCCTTTCCAAAGCTTTCCTGGAGATGTGTGCCAAAATGTCACGTGATCAGCAACCTGCGCAAATTAAAATGGATCAAGTCTGAGCAAATGATGAGGGAAGACATTCTTTCCCTCCAGTATACTCCTGAACTACCGTGGCCTACTCTGGCTGTTCCTCTGCAAGGAAGACTTCCTGAAAAAAGAAAAAAGTTTTTCTTGGACGAAATACCCAAAAATGACCCTGAAACCAAGGGGAGAAAAATTAAGTGTGCTTAACCTGAGTTTCTCTTCCTCTTACAGTTAACATGAAACTATTTCACAGAAGATAAAACAGCTCCCACAAGAAGTCCTGAAAGTCGGGTTACAAATAGCTTTGGGTGTCAGCCCTGCATATCAGCAAGTATGACAAGATTATTCGTGCCCACTGCGCTAGCTCAGGTTTCTGAGAGCAGGCTGCTCATAGGCCTGCCTTGCTCTCTGCTGCCCGAGTACAGAGGTGTGCTCTGGCTATGACTATCAGAGCATGTCTACCAGTTGAAAAAAACAAAAAGCCAGAAAAATGGCTGCCTCTGACACTTGAACTTGTGGTAAACATCCTTTTAACACATGATTTTGTACTCCTTATAGCTAACTTTAACCCTGTTATAATTGCTTTAATCTTTAAGATTAGTTATACTTCCTGTAATCATCACAGAATCATAAAATGGTTTGAGTTGGAAGGGATCTTAAAGATCATCTAGTTCCAACATCCCTGCCACAGGCAGGGACATCTTCCACTAGACTAGGTTGCTCCAAGCCCCAGCTAACATGGCCTTGAACACTTCTAGGGAGGAGGCATCCGTAACTTCCCTGGGCAACCTGTTTGAGCACCTCACTACTAAAGTATTTCCTCCTAATATCTAACCTAAATCTACCCTCTTCCAGTTTAAAACCATTATCTCTCATCCTATGACTACATGCCCGTGTGAAACGTCCCTTCCCAGCTTTTTTATAGGCCCCTTTCAGGTACTTGAAGACCACAATATAATCCTGTTGACTCATGAGTTGATTTTACATCCGCCAATGAATATTTAGGAAACTCCATCAGCTCAGTGTTTTGTTCCTGTGTCTTTATAGGAAATGTTAAAGGGACTCAGTGCTTCCACATAGCCTTAAGGAATATCAAAAGGAAATCCATTTTAACCAGTGTGCTCTGTTTGTGATGGCTTTTATTATCTGCCAATTAGTTCTTGACCTGCTTTACAGTCTTTGCATAATCTTTCCCCTGAGAGCTTTGCTTACGGTTTTCTGGCCCTATATTAAAGGAATGACTGCCTTTATTTTAGATCAATCACTATGTTTCCCAAATCGAGAAAATCATTGGTGTTATAAAAAAAAATATGAAAAAAGCTAAAGCTACTCTGGTTTCCTGGTACTGCTATGAATTGCTTTTTCATGACTGATAAGCTGAGCTGGTGGCATAAAGATAATTTATAACATGACTTAATTCATTTACTGGTCAATGTTATCCATAGTTATGCCATTAAAGGATATACTGTCTATTAGCTTTATTGACCGCAGCCTTAATATTATACATTGGTTTTCATTAAATTACATTTTCCATTTCTGTGCCAAAAAATAGAGAAGATTAAAATCTGACCACAATATGCCTTAGTAGTAGATGCACCTCAAATTACTATTGCTGAATTTGATACAAGCTTTAGATAGCTGCATGAAAATGGTTATACATTATTCAAATAAGATACGTTCCCAAAATTACCTAAAATTTACTCGTTAATAATAATAGAAAATGCCAACACCTTTCCAGTTCAGTAGGTTAGTCACTGTTACTTTATAGTCACTGTTACATTTTTAATGTAACAGTGTACAATTTTAATTTTAACCCTGATGCAAATTTGTCATTAAAGCTAAGCCTTTTTTCTCCTAGGTGAAAACTAAGCTCATGGCAAAATTTATACTTTGATGTTTGGTTACTCTAGAATTTTGATCCAAAGTGGCATTTGCTAAGTAAGTTGGAATATATTTTCTAGGCTAGAAATGCAAAAATGATGAAGTTCTTGTCCACCTGTTGTTCAGTAGAAAATGGAATTCAGGATTCAGTGCAAGTTCTAAATCTTACCCGCACTTCCTCTCAAGAGGACAACAGCTAAGCCACTAGTATTCGGGTGTTAATATAGCAGAAAATGGATGATTTCACACTGTCTCTTGTTTGAGCTGTTTCCTTTAGTAACCACAATTAAACCTTCCCTAGAATACTTGGGTGTTTCATCTCCTTGCTGAGTGGCTGATCTTCCAAGTTGCCACCATTCTTTTGAGCTGAATCAGGGGCAAAATCAGTATTTTGTACAAATCAGAAAAAATGTAGCAGCTGAGACTGACTGGGTGCTATATCTGCCCAGTTGCTGAGTGGTTAGGGCATGCATATAGACAGTTGTGTTTAGATCTCCTCAGCCTGCAACAAACTCAGAATTCCTCCTCTCTGGTTAAGTTTGGTCAGCCTCAAATGAATGTTAACTGCAAATTATGGTGTTTCTGTCAATATTTTTGTGAATCCTATGCATAGGATTAGGATAGGATATCCTATGCATATCCTTTGCTTATTTTTCCCCATACATACACTTGAAATTATTCTCATACAAAAGTGTCAGTGAAAGAAAATAGTTTTGGCTGGTTTTCCTCAAAAAAGGAAAATTTGGTCTGGAATTAATCTTTCCAGTTTTTTTTGGGGGGGGGGGTTGTTTGTTTGTTTGTTTGTTTTATTTAATCTGTGGAATTGGAAAATCTGTTATGAGCACAATGTTAATCACCAGTCCTGAACTGTGCTGATGGGTTTTCTACCATGGGGCTAGTAGAACACTTCCCCATCCCTTGACAGGTTGCATACATTTCCTTTGCAGAATATTATTGAATTTCTGGCTATAGGTACCACTGAGGTGAAGAGAAAACCTGGTTACTAAAGAACAAATCCAAGCCCTTTCACTGTCTCCATTAATTTGAGGAGGCTTTCAGAAAAGGGACCAACCCTCATGGTGAGTTCTTTAGTTCTGTTAGGTCATTTCACCATCATGTCTAATGGCCAGATGGAAGTGGGTCTTGGAAAAGCAGAGTGAAAATTGCAGCAGAGATGCTGATTTACTCATTCTGTGACTTCCTAAGAGAAATGGAGAATCTAAGGTCATGCTGGAGTAAAGGTCTTGTCAGATTAATACCACTGTTTCTGAGTCACATCTGAGTACTTCCATTTAATCAGCAAGTTGGCAGCAGTTAGTCAGAATGTTTGTTTTCCATCAATAAATGGTTATCTTGCAACATCCTAGACTTTGAATTTGTTTAACCAAGGACAAAACTGTGTAACTGCTCCACAGGATCATCAGAGGTTTGGGATTCTATCAAATGCAATTTGGCAGTGTAAAATAGACATCAGAAGAAAACAGAAGTAGATTTAGAAGTACAGTCCCCCCACTTGAAAAGCCAACTGTAACCTCAACAGAGCAGTTTAGAAAACAGGGAAAAACATTAGTGAAACTGGTCGTAATTTCAAAGAAATAAATCACAATTCATCATGAATAAGGGTGTGACAGTCTGGCAGCAAATTAGTACAATTTTGTGATACTTCCAACACACTTTTTGGGACCTATACATAGGAAAATACATAGACTGCAACAAAACTTTCACTGTTTAAGTTCTTATGTACGTAAGTTTAAACCTGAGCTTTTCTGTTTGTAAAGAGTTTGTCTAATGGCACACTGTACTACTGGTAGAGATAGTAACATTCTCAAAAGGTAAGCAGGTGGTTGCCCAGTTTACTCTCAGCAAGGGCATGGGACATCTTCTTAGGCTACCCTTACTCTCTAAATCAGTAAGCAGTTTTTTTTACATATGTCATATGCAAGCTGCTCTTTGAATGCCCCACAGCCCAGTGAATCCATGTCACCAGGTAGTAGTCAAAAAAGGTTCAGGACAAACCTTTTATGACCAATTAGCAAAGAGGTTCCTTAAAATCTAAGTCAGGCTGTCTGAGGCTTTTCTGCATTCATGCTATAGTCAAGGAAACATGTCTTCTTCTCTTTGTCCATCCTACTGTTCACTACTTCATTATTTACATCAATGCAGCTGTAAACATGGCCAGGGAGATGATCCAAGACCAGAAAAATATTATGCTTGCATTGTCTCAGCAAGAAATGTAAAAGGCCTTGCCACCCTTCATGTTGTGTAAGGCCTGTGACAATTTAGCCCAAAGGCTTTTATATGTTTTTAATATTTCTTAAAATTTTCTTTCCCTTTCCCTGTGATTGTTTCATGATTCTGCTGTAATCCTTCCAAGACAGATTAAAGACAATGCATCAAGTGCAATCAAGGTAACATGTAAATTACATAGATGGCTCTAAAAGAGAAAGAGTGATCACATACAACACAATAAAGAGGTAGGTAGTAAGGGGAGATGGAGTTCATTAGTCTATAAATTCTGAATTTAATGAAGAAGCAGTTTGCTTCTACCCATCCTGCCATTTCACAAAGCTGAGCCGAAAGATAAAGGTTACCAGTCAAGCATGTAAATAAGTATGTCAAGAACTGTGAAGCAATGTTTTTGGAATATACTGAATTTTTGGTTCAAGGAACATAAACTTCTCCAAGAGCTAAGAGCAGCAAGCCTCAGTGGAGATGCCAGAGTTTTTTAAAATAATTGGCTGAATTTGGATGTTGCTTCTCACAGTTATGACTGTAACCTAGGCAAAAAGATGCAATTATTTTAATTATGGTCGACTCTATTATCATGATTTGTACTTGTTACTACTGGTTATACCCAGATGGGCATTTGCAATGTGTTTGCAAGTTCTACAGTCTCCAGTATTAAAATTTTATCTCATTATTCAGCTTTGAAATATATATACCCTAGCTTTAGTTTCATATGTTTTGGTGGCATGCTTTGTGTAAATACTTTTTGTGTTACTATGCAAATAAGATATAAATCAAAACCCTTCACTGTTTACAGAGGGAAATCCTGCTCAAAAAACCTTGATGGTACAGTACCTCACAATACAGGCACAACTTGGCAGTTCTCATCCTAAGATTTACTATGTGCATATATTTAACCTGATGAACAAGGATTGTTCCATTGTGACTACTCTTCAGTTTGAAAATGTTTGCAGTGCAAGTACTTGTATTGAGGTTAATGCATAATGTAAAGGAGAAATGGAAATCTTGCAGCTAAGCCACTGAACTAAAAGTCTGTTTTTCTTCCTGCTCTTTGATTAAGGTACAGAGCTAATTTATGCCACTGATATTTTAGGACCATTCATCAAGGCTATGCCATTGTACTAGCAATTCTTATCTCATCTGCTAAATAAGATTATTCTGTTGAGGCAGAGCTTTTCACTCTTTATATACTTTGCATCTTGTGTGGATAATGACCCAAACAGCAACACAGGGTCATAGCTTTTCAGAAGAGATGACCTTGGTAGGGTCTTGTGAAGCATACTAAATTGATATTGACATTTTCCACAACTCTTGGAAGAAAAACACAGTACTCTGAATTATAATGATGCTTATTATTGCTCTTAACACCTATTTGATAAGCACCTTAGCTAAGTGTACTTAGTGTACTTTAGGTCTACTGTAAAAATGTTATCCATGTTAGTGTTTGCAATCTAAATATAAAACAATTTCAATATTCAACTGAATATATTCAAGTAAGTATGATGATGCATTTCATCCTTATTGTTATGCCTCTGACAAAATTCATAGAATCATAGAATCATTAGGGTTGGAAGAGACCTTCAAGACCATTGAGTCCAACTGCAATCCAACTACCACAACAATTAAAATATATCCTGCAGTGCCACATTTAAACACTTCTTGAACACCTTCAGGGATGATGACTCCACCACCTCCCTGGGCAGCCCACTCCAACACCTCACTAGTCTTTCAGTGAAGAAATTCTTCCTAATATCCAACTTAAACCTCCCCTGGCACAACTTAAACCAGTTTCCTCTCATCCTATCACTAGTTACTTGGGAGAAGAGACCAATAGCAGCCTCTCTAAAAACCTTCCTTCAGATAGTTGTAGAGAACAATAAGATCTCCCCTAAGCCTTCTCTTCTTCAGACTAAAATACCCCAGTTCCCTCAGCCTCTCCTCTTATGACGTGCCCTCCAAACCCCTCACCAGCCTCATTACTCTTCTCTGGACACACTCCAGGACCTCAGTGTCTTATACTGTGGCACCCAGAACTGAACACAGTATTCAAGCTGTGGCCTCACCACTGCCAAGTACAGGGACACAATCACTTCCCTACCCTTTTGGACTTGCACAAAATGGACATTGTAAAGAGATAGGCACTGGTCTCTTCTCACACGTAACTGGTGATAGAGCTGTGCCACATGAGGTTTAGACTACACATTAGGAAAAAAATTTCACCGAGGGTTGTCAGACATTGGAATATGCTGCCCAGGGAGGTGGTTGAGTCACCATCCCTGGATCTGTTTAAAAGTTGTCTAGATGTGGCGCTTGGGAATATGGCTTAGTGCTGGACTTGGTAGAGTAGGGTTAGTGGTTGGACTCGATGATCTTTACAGTCTTTTCCAGCCTAAGGGATTCTGTGATTCTGTGATTCTGAGAAAATTGGAAACGTTCCACTATTCCCAAATCAGAGTGTGAGGAAAATCACCTTGTTTGGAGTTCAGGAAGTGTGTGATAAAATACTAAGATGTTTTGCCACATAAATAGCACACTGTTCACAAAGTGATTGCAGAGTAGATTGCATGGCTGCCAGACTTTTAAGAGAATAATTGGAGGCTGAAGACTGTCAAATTTTGCTTGGCTTGGATGGATGTACTCCATCTCCAGTTACTGGTACTATATACCTAATTGATTCAACATAAACTTCAAGTAAAAACCACATAATTCTGTGAAAACCATATTGAACCTTCATTTGTACTTTGTACTATGAGAGCTCATTATGGCTGAAAAAACTCCTATGATTAAAAACCTTAGGGAAAGTCTCATCCTGTTCCCTTCAAAATGCTTACCAGTTATATAGGAAATGATCTGAGGTATTTAGAGAACAAAAGACAACTAGCAAATGAAAGGAATATCCTGAAATTAAGATTTGGTCTTGAAAGTTTGTTCTCAGGCAAGCTGCATTTACAAAAAATGGTGCAATTTCAAGTATGTGTTTCAAAGCACACCTCTGTAAAAACATAAAGCTGCCAGACAATCATATCTTTTTAGACACAAGATAGAAGAATGATATATTGTTTCTCATAAAGAACTCTCTCAGTTATTCAATGTGTTAAACAGCTCAGAGTAGATGTGTATGTTTAGTATGGCGTGCAGGAACAGTATAATATGCCATATCAATCAGTCCCTCACACACACTGGGCCCAATTCTGATGTAACAGATGAGCTTTTTGCTGCAAATGGGTTTGCTGAAGTGTAATGTAGGAATCCGGTGCATCCAGTCTAGGTAAGGTGGTATTGCCAAAGGTGCTTCACAAAGCTGAAGTGCCTCTAAGCTTCTTAAAAGCAGTGTTAGAAACTGAGGGATTATATACCAAGAATACTGAATTAGTGCACTGAGTACAGCTATAATTCACTTAGAGTCGTTCACCTGCAGCCAAAGGCAGGGGAAAAATAAAATTGTATTGTGTCTGCATCTTTCACTTTAAGGCAGAAATTGTGTGCATATTCTGTATCTAGAAAACTGCACAAGATACAAAACCACGTAGTTAGATGACCCCATCATGGATTTTACATTGTAACAATCCTTCAAAATAGGTTTTAAATATTCCCAACAGGATATATATTTTAATACATACTATTTGGCATTGTTGCATGCTCTCTGCTGATTTCCACAGGCCTGAACTGTAGATAGAAATAGAAAAATTTGTTGTGTCCTACTTCCTGGATTTTGTGTGGATAATGCTTTATGTATCTAAGACAGTGACACTCCTTCTTTTACACCTGAAATGAAGGGGGGGGCTGGCTTATGTATTAAAACCCAGAATTTGGTAATGGACCTGCAATTCAGGAACACTCATTGGTGTTCAGTTGTTCTGCTCATATTATGATAGAACAACCTACAGACAGATGTAATCTGTGCCATTTGATTGTTTTTTAGTTTAGAGGAATCTAATTATGTCCACCACAAACAGTAGATCTCATTGGTTTCTCTTTATTTTGTGTAATTTTGAAGTAGCTTGTATATTTTAATTAAAAGAACATGTTAAATTTTCATCTGTAGTTCTGGTATCAGTGTCATACTGGTCGTTTTCTTTTATGCTGTGTATGAATAGCCACTTTGTGATTAACTTGCAGTAAGACCTGCAGCAGGATATACAGAACCAGGGCAAAAAGGAAATTAAAATTATGCAAACTGCAGAATAAAAATTTCTGCTCTCTGAGGTTATATAGTTGTGTTCCATTCATATGAAAGCTTCTAGCTATGTTGAATATTTATGCACCAAAGCCTTTCCTAGCAAAACCATCAGAGGTGATGTGGGGTCATTTTACAGTATTGTTCTCAAGATCAACACTTGGAGTGGTGTATAGGACTGCACCAGTTGTCAGTGTGGTAATATGCTGGAAGCAATCAAATCCTTAGGAAATCAGAGGTACTGTCAGTGCTCATTAGCAGGGGTGTGAAATAATGATGTGGTTTTAATCAAGAGGTCTCACTAGGAGGTAAGCTTATGCATATATTTTATAGCCTTTATATTGTGTTTAATTGGGACACCTCTGAGGCCAGTTGCTGGATAACTGGGACAGCTGGAATTGGGTCTGGTGGCTGATTAACTCTCAGTTAGTGGTAATTATGAGAGGAAGGCCCAAGTGTTCAAATAAGCCTTGCACCACACTGTGCTGTGATACACTTTGCTGTGCATGTCTCACTGTGCTCTCGTAACACAAAGAGTGTCCCTCAGCCAAGAAAAATGGCCTGAGAGCTGGGGTAGCTGCTCCAACTTCAGCTCCAAAGGCTCATCATGTTTAAGTGCAATGGTAAAGGCTGAAAGCCTTTGTCCTTCTACACATCTTATTCCTTGAGAAATGGATTTCCTGTGTGAAAAGTCTTTATTTTTTTCTTTCAAAGTCCTAATCAATGCTGTGGAAAAAGTTGGTAGGGGTTTTTTGGATGTCTGCAGGAAGCTTTGCCACTCATGGGGAAGCCAGGAATGGAGCAGTTGGGCTGGCAGCTGGCAATGGGAGATGGCAGCAGATACAAGCAGCTAACAAAAAAATCAAAGTTGTTAGTGAAATTAGAAATCAACTAGGTATGGGAGAAAGGGAAGCTATTCCATCAGAAGAAAGCAAAATAGGGAAGGACTTAGGGTATCAAAGAGGATGGGACCGCTGTTGAGAGACCAGCAAATCAGATTTGAGAGATGTGAAGTGCTTTTAGGAAGTATGAAGAGCTCTGGGTGAACTGGAAGGCACTTGGAGATCTGTGGCTCTGGAGAAGTTTGGTAAGAAGGTAAGAGAATCTAGAGAAAACGAAGTGGGAAAAGGGAAACTCACACAGTTGGAGTTAGGAGTCACACAGGTATCCAAAGAATCACCATGGGACATCTACACAGAAATGCATTTGTGAGTGAAATCTCTCTCCTCTTATACAGCTGAGATACTCTGTGTCCCTTTACTGTGTTCCTTTAACATGTTCCTGAATTAGCGTGAACATGTGGTAGGGAGAAGGAAGAGTAAGCAAGACAGGAGAAGGAGGATGTATCTGTACCATGCTAACAGCAAAATAATCACTTAAAACTTCATATTCAACTAGAAACTACATAAAATCCTTTGAAGAACCAGAGTATGGGCAGCCAAAGAATGACGTGAAAACAACAAGGAACGTGGGTGACAGAATATCTCTTAACTACTTCTATGACAAAAGGACTCATACACAGCTCAGCAGCAAGCCTAGGAGGAACATTAAATGGTAGTAAAGTATGAGTGTCAAAACAGCAGGAAGCAAGATGAACCTCTGCAATCAACAGAAAGAATTGTTCAGTGTACTTAACCCAAAATAGAAAATCCTCCTGGAAACTGAAATGAAGAGTTCCTCCTACACCACTGCACTGCTGTCTTCATTAAAAGAATGACAACAGCAAATAGTGATGAGAAGCCTGTGAGGTAGCATTTTTGATTGTGTTATGTGCAGTTAATATGAGAAGAGCCAGTTAATTTTCTTTGGACGTTCCTGCTTACAGTTGACACTTTGAATCTATGTTTTATATTTATGTGCTTCTGCCTTTACACTATACATGTGTCTCAAATCCTAAAAGCTTTGGTTTATGGAAATGTCAGTCCTCCATTTTAAGACTAAAACGGTGGGTTTTGTGGTTTATTTTGTTTGATTTTCAGGGTTTCTCTGAGTTTTGTATCTTTTGATAAAAAAATAGATGTTAAAATCCCAAACAATTGTTAGGTCTCACTCTGGAGAGCAGTGATGCTGTCATTTATTTTAAATTCTCTTGGAAGTCTTAGTTCCCTATGTCATACCCCTCACTAAGATCCTTACACTTTCTTATATCGTAATCAAACTTAATTCCCCCAGGCTTCATCTGTTTCTCTGTATCCCTTTGTTCTTACCATAGTGTAGAGTGCTACATAGGGAGTATTTCTACAGTTTCTAAAGGATGTGCTCTCAGCTGACCTCCAGCCATCTTGTAAGCAAGAGGTGCTAACTGCTGAGCTGCTTGTCTGACAGACAGGGCAGGCTCAAACACAACCCCTCGCTTTGCTATTACCCATGTGGACTAAGTATATAACAAGTACAAATGAGCAGGAGCCCAGGAACACAGGAACAGGTTAGACACATTGTGCAGGTTGCTTTTTCTTTTTTTCTTCTAAAGACTTCTGTGTTGAAAAGCTAATCTACTTGTCCCATAATCCGTTATTTACTGTCATTCTATGTAGTTTTATGTTGTGTAGTCTGTTTAACAGACAAGTGAGCAAGAGATGATGCAGAAAACCAAAGCAGCAAGTACATGACCTCCAGGTTTCTGAGGCTTTATCAAGATGAGCGGCATCAAGGCAGGAGACGAGAGAGCGTTGCAATCCCCTCTCCTCTAAGCCAAGCAGCTTTACCTTGGCCATGCCCTCTGTTTTCAAATAGACCCCACTTTAGGCTATTGTTGGTCAGCAAACAAATACTTGTTCAGGTGAAAACACTGAAGGAACTTGTTATTGTGTCATACACCTCCCTTTCTTCCTGGATCCTGTTTGTGGTCAAACTGGGCACTAAAAAAACACCTATTTTGAATTATTTGCCAATATTTTAGTCTATGTCTGCAGCATGGTGCACTATAGCTTAGCCAGATTTTCGTACCAATTTAAGTCAACTTGGGTTCTGTTCTCATGCCACTGACTTGCCTCTAGACACCAAACATGTTCAGGCACCCTAAACTGTGCAGAGATGTGAGGAACAAAACTACCTTTGTAGTAAAGGCCTTGTAGAAACCTTCTTGGAGATAAATTTTATGTAATGTTTTTAAAGAAAGCTGTTAAGTTTGGAAGTATAACCTATTGACTTTATATAGTTCATGTTTATTACTTCTAGGCTGAATTTAAGAAAGCCTTCATCTTTCTACTGTAGTTATTCAGTAATTGCTATGAGATTAGTATCTCAAAATAAGAAATTAGTTACATTTAAGCGTAGACAGTAGAGACAACATAATGCCTACTTACCTTTAATACTAAAATAAAATGTCATTGAAATACACCTTTACCTCTAATAAAATACCTTCTAGTGTTTTTAATAACCATATTTTTTGCACTGGATCTATTGTATCTAACACTTTAGAATCAATTTTGTAGATGATAAAATACTAATAATATTTTTTCCATGTCAAAGCATTTTGAAAAATGTGGACAACTACAATACAAATATTGTTTTATGTCTAACCCAAACAATTTTTTTTAAAAAACGTCTATTGTGTTGACATTTAAAATGGACTAGAAATAGAACCATGGGGAAAAAAAGAAAACCACTTCTGTAATGCAAGGTGGATCGAAGAGATATTGCATTGCAATCTTGTGATTAGGATATGTTTGCCTTAGGGTTTGCTGAGGTTATAAAACATTTGGGAAAGTAACTATTTATTTCTAGCATCCTGAACTTGTTTAAAGAAATCTAGGCTGAAGTTAGTATTCCACACCAAAAAAACCTCAGTGTTTTTTTGGATTCATGAGCCCTCAAGACTTCCCAAAGCAGATAAAAAATTACTCCTTAGGAACAACGACTTGCATTTTGATTTTCCAGAAATTTGCCTGTATCAAATGGATAAATTATATTAAAATCTCAGCAAAACTAGTAATACTTAGTACAGTAACTCCTTACAGATTCTCTAGTCATCACTTGCACAGCTGAATGAGATCTTTATTTCACTTGCATCATTCTTTCATAATCATCTCTGCTTATAGAACTATGTTGTCTCAAAATTTTTCAGGTTTCTTACAAAGTGGCCCTCAGAATTTTATTTCCAGTGCCATGTTCACTTTCTGCTGTGCCTTGTGGTACAGCAATAAGACAATGCTCTCTGTCATTGCTTGGATCTCTGCCAGTGACCCATGCAGTCTCTGCTGCTCTGCGGAGCCCCATCCCTTAATAGCACTAACTTTCATAATCTGATTGTACTTACGAATTTGGATGCAACACAGATTTTTTGTTCACTTACTGTACTTGGAATTGTGCATATAAATTACCTGACGGGCCTTACTGCTTGAATAGCCATCATTTGGAGCTATTCAGTAGGTCTAAGACACAGCCAGATTTTTAGGAGGGAGACAAAAACTTCTGATATAAAAGCAAAGCACTGCCAAATTGCACATCTCTGCTGCAACACACAGGATCAGCAGAGTTGTTCAAAAGTAAAAGCAGACTGAATTTTGAGGGCTGAGCACTTTATTTTCACTGACTTTAGTCTGGAAAATAGTATAAAAAGGGAAAGATTCAATCACTCCATTTTCTCTTTGCAATTCCTTGTATGTAATTTTCTTGTATGTAATTTTTGTTTCTGGGAATAATTGGAAAGAAGGATAACTTTAGTCTGTGAAAATTATGTATTTTTCTTGGCAATGAGAGACTCTGTCAAGATTATGAAGAGCCACAAAGCACTTTTTCTGTGAGGTATAGGGGGAAAAAAAGGAAATAACACCAGAAGTCTGATGCTGTTCCTGCAAGCTCTGTTTTTGACTCCTTTGCTGTTCTGTGCAATCTCAGATCCTGACTAGGACCTTCACCTCAACCCTCCTTCTAGATCCATACATCTGTTCTCTGTATAAAAAAAATGCAAACAGCAAATTATTATTCCCTTACAGAATGCAAATATTCAGGATGAGATTGAGCTCCTAGCTTAGTACCACCACTGTACTGATATTCTCAAAAGATGGTCTGTGCTTACATGTAAAATCCTGAGTTAGCCTCAGCTCTAGTAATTATTGATCTAACCTAAAGCTATTAAGTCAATGGGAACCTTCTAATGGGCTTCAGAGGACTTTGGGTCAGGATTTTTTAACATATCAAGTCCAGTGATCCATTAAGACATCCCTTAAATTTTGCTTTGGACACTGACATTTGAAAAGATCAGTCTGAAAGAACATTTGAACTGATGATTAAGATGAAGCAGAGATAAAATAATAAAATATTATCTCACAATGAGCTTACAGTATGCTTTAGCATATTTAAAGTAAGATATTTATGTTCTCCAAGGATGGCAAAAGGAGATATAAAATGCCTCTCAAGACTTACATATCTCTATGAATGTTTTCAGAGTGTGATTATTGTTGTTGATTTTTCTAAGTTGAACACTGAAATGAAGCTTTTAGCCTCAGTGATTTTTGGAAAAGAATAGTTTCATCCTTCTGCTAATTCTTTTCTGTCATGTCTAAGGAGTCAGCACAGCCAAGAAAATTAGGAAACAAAATACCTCAGTTAGGACATTCAGTATCCATTGCTCAACAAAAGCAGCAATCAGATGAAGCAGCTCTTAGTATCAGTGATAAGATTCTCTAACATTTACAGTGCTCTGGTGCAGCTGCTGTTCCGTCAAGAGCTCCCATTTCAAGTTTTATCACTTAGTACATTTACATACCATTTTTAATTCCATAAACTCCAAAACAAGCTGATTTTTTAATGTGATACTAGGACATGAACTTACTGGATCTTGAACTGCATAGCGTGTAAAAGGTTGCATAGCTATGTGAAAAAGAAATAGTTTGCCTTAGAAAAGGCATTAACAAGCATAAGAGAGATTATGAGATTCATCCTCTAGGAGAAGGGGAAAATCTGCCTCCAGTGCCTGTGCTGAATAAAGTTGTCTTTCTTATAAAAAGAAGCAAACCAAAGAGGACAGACTCTGTAATTACAAATGTCACTTTTCAAGACAAACTAGATAAAACAATTCTTGTGCTTTAGTGGGTGTTACTACACAAAGGAGAATTAAATGGCAAGTCTGTACAGTTAGTTTGCATTCATTAGCTACTCCTTCAAATCTATCCATAACAGGAGTGATTTTGTTGTTAGAAAGAGTACTTAATCTCATCTTCAGCCTCATGACTGATGGATACCTGGAAAGGAAATGCTAACAAAGACATAAAGGTAGCCTTAATATTTCTGGGTAACCACTAAAACCAGATTTAATTACCTTTTAACTTTCTGTAACTTAGTTTTCAATATTGTTGTGGAAAG
>NW_009952694.1:3898414-3916031 GCF_000747805.2 Chaetura pelagica
GAAAGAGTGACCTCCTATAGTGACAAAAGAAACTGGACAGGTTCCTACCCGTAAACTCTACCTGCTAATAAGCATGGCCTTGAGTTTGGGCTGAGGATTGCTGTGCTGCTGTAGGAACAGCTGATTGTCACTGATGGCTCTGGGAGGAGCCATTACCCAAAACACATTACAGAATAGTAAAGAACTGAAATATGCGTTTTCCATGGAGCTGCAAGAACCAGCTCAAGGTCTAATGATGCCAAATGCTGCATCTCTGGGAGGAAATTTCCTTTGTCAGATATAATCCAGTGACTGTTGACAAGTGGAAAGAGGGGTGTGATATAAAAAGTGTTCTGAAACACTATCAATTATACTCCGAAAAATAGCTGTGGTGAGGCAGAAATTGTTTTGGGCAGACTTTTCAATAGTTAACATGCTACAGAGCCAGAGGCTGTCCTTGGCTATGGAAAATAATGGGCAATGTGTATGCTGGCTTGTAAATTCAGCAGATGCTGCCTTTTACAACTAAAATCAAAGAGACAGGAGTTAACTGTGCTTTCACTCAGAAGGACCAGCCTGCTTTGTATTTGGAAAGGGGTGGTGCCAAGGTGGCAAACTTCCCCCAGGATTTTATGGCCAATTGTTCACTCCAGGTGACAGATATCAATTTCTAAAACAGAGAAAGAGAAAGCCCATATGCTTTGGACAAGGCAGACCCAAAAGCCCAAATGTAGGAAGCGAAAACTGATAAGAACTTTGGCAGATCAGGTTATATCTAAATAATGCAGACAAAATTACAGTCTGTCATCTTGTAATATCATGAAAACTGAACTGAAAGAGAAAAGAGATTTCTGATGGTTTATTTACTGCTTAATCCAAGAATGAGTTTCTATCTCTGAGTGCCAAAAAGTTCTTGTCAAAGAGAAGTAATGGGAAACCAAAGTCTAAAAGATGGAACATACTGCCATCAAAGGAAATATGACAGCTTAAGCAATTACATGATAGAAAACCATGTTTAAAACAAAGATAAAAAGATATCATGAAGGTGAAAGTGCAAAGGGAGGGTAAAACTTAGGGAGTCTCACTATATAAATAAATACTCAGAGCTCACAAAACCCCAAAAAAACAGAAGCAAGAAAACTGTTAATTAACAACTGCACCTGTAATTTAATTGTACGTGTGTCTGGGTACAGCACTGCAAAAATATTTTTCTATTCTAGCAATAATTCCCTGCAGCTCTCTTTCATGTGAGCCCTGTTCATCCCCCAGGTATGACCAGACACAGGCTACATCTGACAAAGGAGGTTCCTCTCCAAAGAGGTGCTGTATCTTGTGCTACTAAGACTTAAGTTTGTCCTTGTAGCCTATGGAAGTGCTCAAAAACACATGCAAAATCTCTGTCCTGTCAGATGATCAGCTGTCCTGCAAGAAAGATGACATCCAGCTCAGCTAGGCAACTGAATGCTTGGATGTGTCACATCACATGGTCAGATGGCCACCAGGTGATATGTACCTCATGCAGTTGTCCTTCCCTGTGATACAGATATGTCAATGACAGCCACATGACTAAGGAAGATGGGAACATCTTGTCAGATGAGGTGGCTTCCACTGCTGGAAGACATCCATGTTTTGATATAAGACAAGGAAGTCCCTAGTCAAGGGAGAGAATGTGCACATACCTTCTCCACATTTACACTATTACTCCTATTTCATATAAGCAGTAGGACTGTACTATTTCAGAGCCTAAACCAGTGAAATTCTTCCCACTCCCAACTGCAGCTCACATCTAATGTCACATCACTAATCAGGTGAGATCTGTGTGGGTTGAGTTGAATCCATGAAGTTTAATAGCAGAGAACCTCACTTTTGATATACACTTCTGATGTTAACAGCAGTCAGACAAATGTAGTTCATTTGTTCCCACCAAAGCTAATGGAGCTGCACAGCAGGACCTGGAAGCATAATTAGGACCATTATCTCTTTTCTGGTGAAAGCAAAAGCAATTATCTTAAGCTGTATTCTTCTGTCTCAGAGACAACACTGTAACCAAAATATATACTTGAATGGCTTGGCTCAGCACCTAGTCCGAGAGTGCTGTGGCTACCTTAACTCAGTCAAAGAGTTCTTCAGCATGCATAAACTGTGTGTAGGTGACCACCATTTCTGTTTGCATAAATCTGTGGGCATTTCTGATGGGTTTATGCTCCAGATGTTCTGGAAACTAAGTCACACAAGGCCAAGTGAGTTGTCATGACATCAGGTTTTATTTGCTCACCCAGCATATGAGGGGATCAGGAAGGCTTTTGTTTTAAAAGACTTGGCACAGAGTGCAGTAAATCATCTAAATGGTTATTATGTATTCATTGTTTAATTGCCCTGAAGGGGAGTCTTTTCAGCCTGTACAAAAAAGTCAATTAAAAAAAACTCCAACACCCAAAAGCCAATTTTTTATGATGCTGATGTTAACATTCTAGTTCAGAAAAACAGCTCAATGTGTTGAGGGTTATCACACAGCCACTGTGAGAGGCCATGGAATTGTGCTTGTGTGTTCTGTGTGCAGCCTTCCAACACCAAGGATATGGTGATGTGTTTTCTCTAGCAGGAGAATATAGCAAAAATTTAACTTAATCCTTTCTGGTCTTGTCCTTCAGATGGGAATGTTAATGTAGACAGTATTCTGAAGTTACAAGAAGCAGTGAGTCCATACTGTATTTAAGAAAGTCGTGTGACCTTGTGCGGGGAGAATGCAATATTTATTTATGGGGTCTCTAAGTAAGTTGTTAAAATCAACTTGCATGCATTTGGTCCCAGATTGCATTCACTCACAGTCTCACATCCACACACCCACAAGCATCAGGACACATGCACCCCAGTGCTCTGGCCAGTGTGTGCTACACTGGGACATGAGTTACTGTGTCCCCGTTACATTGCTGATGTTCTTCTGACTGGCAATGGTGAAATACTTTGGGGACAGATCTTTTGCACTCTTAAAGAGTTCTTAAGGGACAGTCCTTTGCTTCAGAATCTTACTTACTTCAGTCACTACAAGTTGCAAGCAAAGTCACGTCTCATTATCTGTTCTTCCTTGTCTGTTGGAAAGCTTGTGTGTTTTCCTGGTGGACTCATAAGGCAAGCGTATGTGATTTGCTGCAACCTGGTTGCAGCCATCCAGTTGAAAAGTCATCTGTGCTGCCATTTTGTCAGTGCACAGGCCTTTGCATCCTGGCAAACACAATACATGCCTCAATTTTGCTTCTGGGAAAAGCTTTCTGGTAATATTGTCCTGGCAACAGCATCCTTCAGTGTTAGTTTAGGTGGTTCTCTTAACCACTGTCCTACTGTTTCTGGTGCTCTCATGCCCATATTCTCATTCATAGTTCACTTTTATGATTCTTCTATTTCTGTTACAAAACTACAAGCTGGTCCTAAAATTTTTTGCCAATTTTTTTTTTGTTCAGGGTTTTTACATTTTCATCTCCAGTTGATTAGGCTATTTGTAAATGGTGAGTTTCTTCTCCTTTTCTACTTGCTTGCAAAACACATTACAAACATTTTTGTTTCCAACACTTCTCATCCAAATGCCAGTAATAATATATATTCTTCTCTGCTGTGACTCAGTCTCAATACTGGGAAACAGGCAAGCTCCTTCATGTCTGAAAGTCATGTTAGCATTCCAATAGAAACATTGCCTCCATCTGAACTGTAATCAGCAACTTTGAACAAGCAGCAGTGCCAGATGGTCAGATGACAATTTAGCGCTTGAACTAGATATGTCAGAAAGCAGAAACAAATCAATAAAACTATTTAGAAGAGATACGCAATGTGAGTTTTGTGATAACTAGCTTTGCTCCTCCCCCATCCCCTTTACCCACCCCTTCCCAGACTGACAGATTTAATTGAAGCTGTATGAATTAAAAGAAGAAACAACAGAACAGATACTGAAAATCAAGAAAAGAAAAGAAAAAAAAAAAAAAAAAAGATGTATAAATACTCTATCTACATGTTAATAGAAACTCTCATATAGTCACTGTCATTGCACTTGGTCTTTTTCATCCAAAGTGTCTATTCAGATAAGTTAACCTACCAAAGTATCTTAGGGTGAAATGCAGTAATATGTTTTAGACCTGCTTGGTGATGAAGCTCTGCTGTCAATATGCTAGACAAAGAGCAAAATTCAAGGACACATTTGCAAATAGTAATACTGGAAAACTGGCAATGGAATAGTTCTCTTTGAATCAGTACTTCTAAGAACAGCCTGATTTTCGAGCCAAGTTTGTGCTGGCCTTAAGCTACCTGTCTGCAGCTCTGCACTGAGGTTGCAAGAGGAGCTCATTCTTGGCAGCTCAGCATTGTCCATAGCTCAGAGAGGAAAGCACAATTGTGAACCTCCTATATGGCATCTCTTGGCCCTCTCCATGTAGGAACTACCTTAGCAACAATGTACACAATAAAAATACATATGGATGAGTGAAAGCCAGAACCAGAGTGCATGGTGTTCTGTTCAACCTGGAGCTGCTCCAGCAAATTCAGCCATGCTGATGTCTCCAGATAGCCCATGGTCATGGAAGCAGTGAGTGGCCTCAGTGTTTATGTGCCAGTGCAGGAGGGCCTACACACCTGACCTTTGCTCTAGCTAGCAAGGTTAGTGCAGGCTTCAGCATAGACATGCACTAGTGATCTGAGGAAAACCAGATGGCCTACCTTGGTAGAAAGGACTAACACATAAGGAGTAAACAGGATGGCACTGCTTAGCATAGATAAGGCTTGGAATGTATAGATAAGGCCTGAATTGTGAGGGAAGGTATTGTGTGGGAGGATGCTCCCACAGAAACTTGCAGAGAAGACAAGACCCTGGTGCAGACCCCAGAAAGGAATGCCAAGAGGTGAAAAGTGCACAGCGAGGAAGACATACGGCCTTCATCCCAAAGACCCCTGCCCACGACCACCAGAAGATACTGCGCAAGTGCAACAAGGAGGAGCTCGGGGGGGCAACTATGCTAATGATTAATTGTAATAACCCCTCCCTATCCTCGGACACCTAATGTATATGCAGCAGTATAGATGAATATGTATTACTTTGTGGCATATAATGACCTTGCCAATAGTCCTAGGGTGTGCACGCTTGTGGAGGAGCGATCCCCCGTGCACCCAGCGCTGAATAAACATACCTTCTTTATAACCTTATTGGTTCTAAAGTCGTTATTCCGCACGTCACTAGCAGTCCTAAGCCTCTGAAAATATTTCTAGACTGCACCACCTCCTCCATAATTCCTTTCTGGTGTTAATCTGATGTAGCTGAAGACTGAAATCTTTGTCTACCTATGCAGGCAATCTAGGGCATATCTGTTAGATGAGGGTTAGAACTCTGATTTATATGTATTCAAATGGGAGCTGAAAAAAAATACGAAAGCCACGTTTCAGGAATCAAATAAAGTGTTAATTGTAGGTAGGCTATATAGCAACGGTGCTGCCTAATATTTTTATTCAAAGAAAACTCTTAATTCCCTTTGCCTTTAGAAAAGACTTGTGCTGGTTTGGTTTGCTGGGTTTTTTGGTAGCAGGGGAAGGGTCCCACAGGTGGCTCTGGTAGGAAGCTGAGAAGCTCCCCCAGCTCTAAAACCAGCCAAGGAGCCATTAGAGAGACAATAGATGTGCCTCAGCGATTAACATATGAAAGAACTGATTTAAGACCTGAGCAGAGTGAGCAGTACAAGAAGCTGAGCTGGAGAGGTAGAGCAGTACCAGTGCTTGGTGAGGAAGAAGGGGAAGAAGATGGCCAAGCAGAAGTTTCCCTGCAATCCATGGCGAGATGGCAGCTGTCCCCCTGCACTCATGGAGGAACATGGTAGAACATTCCTCGAAGGCACCAGGAGGGCTGAACTTGGATTTGCTGCCAGTGGACTTGGATTATGCATCTTGGAAGATCCTGTGCCAGGGGTCGTGACTGCTCCTGAAGCAGCCTGTGACTCTGTGGGACTCTGATGGAGCAGCTTGCTCCTGATCTCGTGGGAAGAACTCATAAAGGACAGTTTTGTGGAGGACTCTTCCATGGGAGGGGCCCCGTGGGGAAGCAAGGGAATTCTCCTGTGGAGGAAGCAGTGGCAAGAACCACCAGCCTGTGAACTGACTCTAAACCCCATCCCCTGTCCCCCTGTGCTGCTGGGGGGAAGGGGCAAGAGAAATTGGAAAAAAAGTGATTTGGTCCCAGGAAGAAGGGAGAGGTGGAGGTAACATTTGTAAGCCCTGCTCTTCGTGTTGTCTGTGTCCTGGGTGTGTTTGATTAGTGTGAAATTAAATTATTATTTTTCCCCCAAGTTGAGTCTGTTTTGCCTGGACCTTAATAAAGCCTCCTTGTCCTTTGTCTCTACCCATGAGCTACTGGTTGGTCTTTGTCCTCTCCATCCCGGAGTGTTTGTGTGTATGTGGAGAATTGAGTGAGAAGCCACAGGGCTGGTTCTTAGCTGTCATGTTAGGCCTAAACCACACCAACAACTAATAAAGCCGTATTGTCCCTAACATGCTGTAGATTCAACAATTCAAACCCAAAGTCTCACTGGTTGTACCTAACAAGGGTACTTGAAATTCAGACAGTGGCACCACACAAAATGGAACAAAGCCAAACTTTCATGATGGTTCACAAGCCTGTAACACCAAATAGTATTTACATATATAATTTTATCAGCCCTTGCCCCTTCTGGAATAAAATCTGAGGAGAACAGGACTAGAGTCTCAACACCAGTGTAGCAAATGCACTTTAAGAGATTTGCATTAGCACAAGTGTGATAAGGCACTGGTTCAAAAGCCTTAAAATACATATTTTTTAAATCTTAGCATTGAAATGCTATATTTTATGACCATTTACATGTGCAAAGAGATGTCTGAGCTGAAAGCTAACAGATGCATGTTTAATTGTTTAGCCTGCCTACACAAATAACAGTTTTCAAATATGACAAGCTTGCATATAGGAAATGAGATTTCATTAATTTTATTCCTAGTCATGAATTTGTTTTTTAAAAAGTGTCTCTTTCAGATTAGCTCTTGCTTCCTTAGAAATCTTTCTGTTAGCAGAATTAATTCCAGTCTTGCAAATATGCATATATATAAAAAGGAAGGAGGTATTATTGAACAGAAGAACTCCTTTTATCAAGTTGCCAAAAAAGAATTCTGAAATTCTTGCACCTATAAAATCAGTGAATTCCTTCCTGAAGAAATTTCATTTTTCATTGAATCATAGAATGCCAGGTTGGAAGGGACCTCTGGAACCATCTGATTGAATCTTTCTTCGTAGAAAAGCTGTTTAGATGAGAGGGCCCAGCACCTTGTCATTCTGGGTCTTAAAATTGTGCAGTGAGTTACTCTCCAGCCAGGTGGATCCCAGAGCGTTTCTGTCTCTGTGAGCAGAGCTGTTATCAAAGAAGCTGTTGATCATACTGTCATTATTAAAATATTCTGTTCATTCAGGAAATTATCTATTGCTTTTAGCCCCATCCTGTCTCAGAATTTGTTGCAACACTGTCACTTAGATGTGGGTTTGGGGTCAGCATAGGCAGACATAGAATGGCTCTCCATACCTTCTGCGTAGAAGTGCCTTTAAACACAAGAGGTGGTGGTCTGCCTGAAGATTAGGAGTAACCAAATCAGGGATTTGGGCTTTCTCTTTTGATGAGCCTTCCTAATTGGATTTGTGCCAAAAAGGATGGCTAGACAATATGTAGAATTCTGAGTTAATGGGCAAGACCTTGGTGACTTGAATGCTTTTTACATGTGGTTTGAGAGCAAGAAGTCACATGCATCTTAATTTTTTTCTGCATGTTGTAAAAATAGTGGATAATGTTAATAGTATTATTTTGTGATACACATTGTGATCAGAGTTAATTCTTTCATAAAAAATTACCTATTAGGAATTTCAGAAAGATATGTTGGTACTCATTGTTGACATAAAAATCAAGCTGATGTTCATAAAAAATGTATAGAAGCGTGTTCGTGTAAGAGGGCACAAAACACACCTTTTTTTTCTCTCAGCCTGCACTTTCAGGTCTCTTTTTTCTTCAGAAGCAAGAACAAGATGAAATAAACTTTTCTTCACTTTGCAAAACAAAAGAACAGAACTCTATTGCATCATTTATCCTTCTAACTTCATAAATGTTGGGAGCAAATGTTAATTACAAATTTATCTTGTGATAGTTTCATAATTTTTTATCATTAAGGTAATTGTGCTTAGATAGTCTTTCAGTCATTACTAGTTTTATATTTGGCTGACTTTTTTTCTTGCATTTAAATAAGATGTGTGTGCATTTTGGTCTTTAAAGATTGCATGTATTATGTTTGTGTAATTCAGACATGTTTAGCTAAATAGACTTAATCTTATTCTCTGACTGACTTATTTTTCTTCTGTTTTTAGTGAGTCTGCTGTCTACTTGATAGCATATCTCCTTTTTCAGGAGGCTAAACATTGATTTAAACATAAAATATTACAGTTCTTAGGAAAAAAAAAATCAACTCTTTAAATAAGAAACATATAGTGGACTGAGTCTTGCTTTGTATCCCATCAGATGTCTAGTCCTGGTGTTTAGAGAGAGGACTCCCAGCATGGTTTGCTTCTTTGGCATATGGGCTTGGTCAACCAGCAGTGTTCATTCTGCACTCTTGTTTTGTCGTAGGAATCCTGCAGAAAAAATTGGCCCAGCCAACTCCTACATTTCACAGTGCCTTGACAGATCAGCTCTAATGCCCCAAGCACACAAGTCCTCACATTGTTTTCCTTTTGGGACATGTCTTGGAGGAACTAAATTTAAAAAATCCTGAATTTTAAATTCCAGAAGGAAAGTCTGCTGAAGATTCAGTAAGAAAGTACAGTCCAGAGGTCTCAAGGGATTTATTATCTTTTTCTGTTTTTCTTTGTTTGTTTGGGGGGTTTTTGTGCTGTTTTTTGTTTTTTTTTAACTGAAGATACTTTACCTGCTCCAAGTTCAGCCTCCTGGGAAAATGAAACAAAACCCAAAACCCAAAACCAAAACCAAAACAGAAAACAAAACTTCCTGGTCTGTATAGCTAAGCACCTGGGTCTCAATGGAACAAATATAAAAGTACATCATTATTATATCTGGACATCTATCTAGGAAGAAGCTTATAAATATAATAATATAATCTAGCAAACATAGAAAAAGCCAAGAGCTGGAATATAAAGCTCTGCAAAGTTGAGGTAAAAATCATGTGCACATTTTAAGAACAGAGGCAACTGGTCGTTGTCTTAGCAATGTAACGTGGTAGGGTCTTCATTATTTGTTTTCTTTAAAATCATGATGGCTTTCTCTGGAAGATGTATCTGTCAAAAACATAGGAATTCATATGGTATGAAGGACAGATTCATCAAGGGCATTAGTTGTAGTGGTCCGTGTGTGACTTTCATGACAGGCTCTCTTGAAACTGCTAAATATGAGAAACAGAGTCTGTAAAAAGTATTTCTCTGCACATGTTGTCCTCCCCTACGTATTTTTTTATAGGTTATTTTAAGAGATGTTATTTAATACATGTAGCAGGCCTTATGTCCTTAAGAGATAACATACAAGAAATTGAAAGAAGAAAAAGGAAATTCTATTGGATGCTCGATAGGATCACAACATTAATTGCTGTGATGGTTATTTCTGGACTTCAAATGTCTGAATAAAACTTCCTTGTGTTGTATGAAAATTGCAACACTGTTGAGACTGAGAAACTTCATTCATTAGCCCATTTTTTAAATTGGCCCTCATAAATTATATGATGTGTCTCCAATGATGAAGTGGTAAGACTGAGAGATGGAGAGTGATGAGTATAACTCAGAAAAAAAAAAAAAAAAAAATTAAAAAATGTCATCTATTGAGAATATTCACCTGTTTTTAGTGCACAGTTCTAGAATACGCTGGCAGTCAAGTCAAGATGGAAGGATGACAACAACTTCCTAACAAATCAAAGCAAAGCAGCTTCCCCCTCAAGTAAACAGGATTTGGGAATGAAATACTGTAACATAATGTTCTTGTGTTAATAGCCTTTGGCAAGTAGGCATCCAAGAATGTTTTCATGTTGTACTGACTTACTTTAAGATATCAGTTCCCCCACAGAAGGCAATAGCACTAAGGAGAACACAAAATAGCACTGGGACGCTGATGTCAAATGCATTTTAAAAATTGAAGCATAGTCATTACCTTCATTTTTCCACTTACCCAAACTGACAAGAGCTGTGGTCTTTTTAACTCAGCACTGACAGATGAAAAGAAACTTGATATTCAGTTCTTTTGTTAAGATGAAAGAGACTGTCAAGCTACATGAATGTCAGGCATATTCTAATAGCTATTAATTCTACCAGTATTGGCTGTAGTGTAACTACCAAACTGAAAGTGGTCCAACAGTAATCTGCAGCTCCTGTCAGGTACGTCAGGACAAATGTGTTTAGGATGAGGTTCAGAAAGATTAAGTTTCAGCTGCGAGAAATAAAGCAAGCAAGCCGTGTGCAACAATTTAGAATGAAAAATAACTATCCTCAAGATAATGTGCTGGATTTATCAAAAGTGGCTAATCTGCAAGTCTTAAGAGCAATAATCCATAAAAGGCAATTTGGTTCATAAATCAATATGAACTGAGGATGGCAAAAAATTTATATGAATACATATGAATTTCAAAGGAAATTAAGAAAAGGTTGGAAGGACCATATACAACAGCCCCAACTCAAATTTTTAAATCCCTAAGTGCCTTTTTGGTAGAGTGAAAGTTAGGCTCTAACAGAGGCAGATGCTCTAAGGAACATTCAGCAGTAAAGCTGCAAAGCAGGACTCTGCTTGGATACTAAGGCAAGGAATGTCTACAGACAAAGGCAAGAAGACAGATTGTCTTGTTCTGTCAGAAGAACTGTAGAAAAAATAGGCAAAAGCAAAATCACCAAATGAGAAGTATCCTGTTTTATTTTTATTTCAGCCTTCCCCTTTACCTCTTTCTATCAATATTATTTTGTGTGTAGAAATGTTTATAATCACCTTGTAGGGAGGACACCTACTTACCTACTTTCCCCTCAGTTCAAGAAGGACAGGGAAGTGCTTGAAAGAGTCCAGCGCAGAGCTACCAAGATGATTAAGGGAGTGGAACATCTCCCTTATGAGGAAAGGCTGAGGGAGCTGGGTCTCTTTAGCTTGGAGAAAAGGAGACTGAGGGGTGACCTCATCAATGTTTACAAATATGTAAGGGGTGAGTGTCAGGGGGATGGAGTTAGGCTTTTCTCAGTGATGACCAGTGATAGGACAAGGGGTAATGGGTGTAAATTGGAGCATAGGAGGTTTAAGGTGAATATCTGAAAAAAATTTTTTACTGTGAGAGTGACAGAGCACTGGAACAGGCCGCCCAGGGAGGTTGTGGAGTCTCCTTCACTGGAGACATTCAAAACCCACCTGGATGCATTCCTGTGTGATGTACTCTAGGTGACCCTGCTCTGGCAGGGGGGTTGGACTAGATGATCTTTTGAGGTCCCTTCCAACCCCTAGGATTCTGTGATTCTATGATTCTATGATTATGGTTGTAACTGCATCAATTAATGTGTCATTGTCTGCAACTTGTCTGAAATGCCTTCCCTGTTACTGCAGAGGAAATCTGGAAGAAGGAGTTACAAGGCTTAACTCTTTTATCTTTTGCTTCATTTTCTGCCTGGTCATCTGTGAATAAAGCACTCACAAGACTAAATGCTTAACTAACCCTTTCACACTTCCTCTGTTCCTTGCCCCTTAGCTCCTCCTTTCTAGGCTGCAGTGAATGGGTACCCAGTTGGGTTATGGAAAGATGAATATATGACCACCCATTAATGCCCAAGCCACTGAGACTGTTTTAGGCCTGAGCATGTTTCCAGTCTATCTGTAACATTATGGAATAGTCTTAATTTAAAGACCAAGTTGACAAATTAATGACACAGTCTCATCGGCTTTTAAAATACCATTACTTTTTGAAAGCTATTACTTTGTGCTGTCAATGGGATACCACCATCATTAATATAAAATTGAGTAAATATATAAATGGAGCCAATAAATGAAGGAAATTTTTAGTTTATACCTTTTGCTTCTAGAGAAGCAGTTTTGATTTGGCTGTGCACAAATTCTGGGGGTTAAAAATCTTCTGGTTTTTATTGTTATTTACTACTAATGTATAATAAATATACCACACAAACTGGAAGATGACAGAACAATATACCTGTAATGTTTTATCCTGTCTGCTGCAGCAAAGAACAGAATCTCTCTGGATCTCTGATAACCTCTTCACAGTCTTTGAAAATCATCAAGTAATGCATGGGATGCAAATATGGGGTGAAATAAATGAGAATTCCTGTGTTGATCATGGGTACAGCATATTATGTGGCTGTTTTTCATCAGCTATAATAATGTCTAATAATGTCTTCTAAAACATGAAGAAGAAATTGGTTGAAAACCAAGACATTTTTCTAAAAAGTGTGTGTGCACATACAAACACACACACCCCCACACAAATACCCACAACCACATACTCCCCTTTTCTATATTGCTATAGATACTGTGGTGTTCCAAAATTCAGGAAAAGTACTTCTAAGGGAGTTGCATTTTTTTTTGTTCTTTCTCCTTCATTACTGATGTCAGCAGTTTTTGTAAAAGCCACATTATCAAAATGATGGTAGAGAGAAGGTCTGGCATAGTTAAATGGTTTATAACAAATTTTCCCATTTTTTTTTCACTTGATAATGCTGCTTTTCAGAATTATTCACTGTAACAGAGAGAAAAAACAGCCTGCAGGATAAAACAGACCAGACTCACTCTCTTTCTTCACAGATGACCAGAATGATTATTCACTTTGAAGTCATGTAACTGAAAAATACAGTGCTTGCTTAAATATACTTATCAGATTTGATTTGGTAATGGCTTCTTTCTTAGGGTAATTGGCCCTTCTGGGAATAGTATTTCTTATATTTTCCATTTATTTCTTCTTTGCATGATGGGAATCTTTAGTTTCCAGTTCCAGGGAAATTTACCCTTACTAGGCTTCGTTGTTGGTTTTAACTGTCTTTTGCAGAAAATAGTTGCATTTCTAAGGATTAGGGTTGGGATTTCTGGATTTTATTACTAGATATGTAACTTCCTTACATTATACTTCTGTCATTCAAATGTTATGTGTGTCCTGGTTTGAGCCAGGATGAAGCCAATTTTTCTTTTTACTGATTTTTTTTCCTTCAGTAAGCTTTCTTTTAACTAGCAACAGTGTGTTCTGCTAGGCTGATAAGACAGTGGAATGTTTTTCTACCTACTGAGGCTTCAAGGTCACACCTTCACTCTGCAGGCTCAGACACTATGGGGAGATCTGTGACCCCCCCGTAGGAGGCTGAGTTAGACAGACAGCAAAATTGGCCAAAGATATTCCATTCCATATACCTACGTAAGCTCAAAGGAAGGTCAGAGATCACAGAAGACAACTTCCTTCCTTCTTTTTTTTCCCTTCTCTTCCGTCCATGGCCGGCGTCCGGGGAGGACTCTGTTCATCCATCACCGTCGACCCTTAGGCTCGAGCTCTTGTGACCCTCATCACTCTGCGCTTTCTCCAGCAGCAGCTCCGGGATTCCTCGGGACTCTTCCCAGTTCAGAGAAGTGCTGTGGGAGTTGCTGGGGGGAGGTGAGAGGCTTTTGCCCATACCTGAATATATCTGTATATAATTGTATATATTTTCTTGTATCATTCATTAGTGTTTTAATTAAAGCTGTGTAGTTTAGTTTTCAATCCAGCCAAGTCTCTCTCTTTTTCTCTCTCTCCTTCCCTACCTGGGTGGGGGGGGAGGAGATCGAGAGCATTGTTGTCAGACCTGAGTCAAACAGTGACAATGTGCTTTTACTTGCCCACCCACTAAAGAGAGGAAGCAGTCAGAATCCTGTAACTGATTATATAAGATCACATTTATAAAGCTCTTTTCACATTTTACATTTGCATCTAGTATATTTTCAAGGAGATTATAAATTGTGTTGACTAGAAGGGGGGAATATGAAGAACTGAAATAACCTCATCTGGTATCCTTCTTATTCTCTGATGTTCTGATAAACCAGGACAGAAGCAGTAGCCTGCATGCCCATCTATCTCAAATGTCCAGAAGAAACTAATCCTTGTTCTTAAATGCAGACTTTATCAAGCTTGTATCTCACTATCTTCATACAAGACTCCTGGAAGTTATATCAGTAAGCTCCAGCTGTGGAGATAACCACATTTTTTGAAGTTCGTTATCAAAGTCTCCATCAAGACTCTGAGGGAATCAGAAGACAGGCTGGTCTGGGATAGGGACAACTGGCCACCACCATCTCACAGGAGACTGTAAAACCCATAGCATTAAGTTTTAATT
This sequence comes from Chaetura pelagica, assembly GCF_000747805.2. Taxonomy (NCBI): domain Eukaryota; kingdom Metazoa; phylum Chordata; class Aves; order Apodiformes; family Apodidae; genus Chaetura; species Chaetura pelagica. The sequence continues at coordinate 3,912,759 of NW_009952694.1, forward strand.
TAAAAGCAAGTTGAATTTCTGAAACTGGGTTTGCAAGGTTAGTTTAGCCTTTCATAAACAGGTGCCCCCCGTTGGGTTTTTGTCAGTAAGTGACCCACAAAATCACTGATGCTTGTGTAGAGCATGAAGTGTATCTATTGTACAATTACATGTTTAATATAGAAAATGGATCCTCAGACCTTTCTGCTGGGTCTCAAAATTCGGCCTTGTAACAAAGCTAGTTTTGGCTGGCAAAGCAAATTAGGACACTAGTGTACAGCCTCTGAAGTTTTCAAGTTGAGAAACTGCATTAACTCGCAAGCTAAAATATTTGTTTGGTGACCTCATCCTCCTCTCCAGGGTATCATATTGCGAATAAAGATGACCTGTTAGATCAGTGGAACAATAGAAAAGGCATGATTTGGGTGAAATCTCAAGAAAATACTCTTTTAACACAGATACTTCCTCAGCAATGACAAGAACAGAGAAAATAGCAACAACAAAGGTCTCAACTGCAAAAATGGAAAGTACAAGCTTTTCCAGGATGAGGCTTAAACTCCTGAACTGTTTCCCTTTCTGTAGCTTTCAGCTGTCAACATGAAAGTTTGTACAAGCAAAACAGTGGAATGCTGGCAAATGGACCTTATGTGGGTGAACTGGTTTCAGTCAAAGTGGTTTGAATAACCAATCTTAACCTTCTCTTAAATTGGTAAGCAAAAAATCTTAAGTTAATAAGTAATTTTAATGTTATTTTGCAGATATACCTTTCTTCTGTACTCCTAGGAGATCCAGGAGTTCTTTCTTTTTCTTTTATTTTTCTTTTTTCCTTCTTCGTTTTTCTTTTGTCTTTTTCTTTGGAATAATCACTAATAACTGTCAGCTATAAATTAAATATAATTACATTTGCAACAAGTTAGGAATTTCCTTTTGCTAAGCAAACATACTTACCTCTCCATGTATCCACATGACTGCAACACATTCTGAGAACTATGAGTTTCAGAAAAGTCTTTTCCTTGTCCTCCTGTCTGCCAATGAAATTCCAAGTAGGACTACTCACAAGAAATTGTATTTTCATCACTGACATCTACACTACCTGCTCCCAAACTACACAGCTACGGGGGGAGTGTTAACCCTCTTGTCCTTAACACTTTCATACTACTGAAGAGTGATCTACAGAACTAGCAACCTGAAAGCTCTGTCAGTGCCCTAGTTTTAACAGTTACTATGTTTCTAGGTATAGAGCTCTTTACTGTTTACCAGATGTCTTTTAATTTCCCTGAGACACAAACCAAAGTGAAGTTTGTATTTTTGTAAGCTCAAGAAGGACAACAGCTATACCAGGTTTAGAGAAAAGTGCACCGAAATACTGAAAAAAAATCACAGCTCTTGAATACACTTTACCTGCATTACTATTAAGTCAAATATATTTCATTTTTCATTTCTATGCATTGTCAGTTTTCACTGATCATCAAAAGGTAATGGTTTAAAACTGAAAGGTGGGAAATTGAGATTAGACATTAGGAGGAAATTCTTCACTATGAGGGTGGTTATAGATTGGAACAGGCTGCCCATAGGATTTGTGGAGCTACGCTGTGGGGTGTCTGTGTGCAATCCCATCTCACATATGCACCCCTCAGACCTGTGTTGCAGCCATGTCTTCTGTCCTGTCTCCTGCCCCATCTCTTGCTGCTTCTGAAGAGACTCTCTGGATAGGGCTGTGAATGACCCTGTTTCCAGCCTCTGCCCATCATGCTCAGGTACTTCAGGACCATGCCCTGGTCAGTGAGGACACTGCCTGGCTGGGATCCCTCTCAGCTCCTGGATAAGTGTCCCTTAGGACAAGCCTGTCCTCACTGTCCCCTGATAATCTAAGACAGGACATTTTTTCTTCTTGCTTTCATAAATTGGAATGTGAGCTGTACTTAATACTCAGAAAAGGACAAAAAGCTGATTGTAAGCACATCTAGAATACCCAGTGCTCAAGGGAAAGGCAATCCACCTGCTGCTGAGCCTAGAAGCCTGCATGTGATAATACTGTCCCTGGAAAACCAGAGATAGATGAAAGAGAGAATCAGGATAATCCTCTCAACTGCTAAGAGACCTTGATCATGTAACACAAGTTACCCAAACAGCTGAAAATGTTCTTTATTCTTGGTTAATGTTTAAAGAATTTAAACTGCAATACAGCTATGAGTGTAATTGAAAAGGACAAATTCTGCTCATAAACATTATCTCAAGGTTTTCCTTCTTATTTCCTAGTCAACACATTATTTGCTCAAGATATAGACAAAGCTGTTGCTTTGAGAGACAATGACAGTAACCAAAAATGGTTTGATTGACTCTAGGATCTCAAGCCCTTTAACATAATACAAAAATCTTTACCTTATCTTATGTGAGTTGTAACATTTGGGTGTGTGAAAAACACACTCCTGGTAGTGTAAAGATGGGAGGACTCCAGCTTGCACAGCTTCTTTTAATGCCTAGTTTCCATTTCCAGGAAATATTGGCACTAGCAAATATATAGTTTATTTGGGAATGTAATCGATAATTTTTTTAAAAAATTTGCTACAGGGACAAATTTCTGGAAGTGCTCTCTTTTGGAAAAGCCAAGCAGTTTCTTTCATTTGTTAGGTTATTTCTCTAAGAGAACAGATGTAGCTATAATGATCCTTGGATGTTCTTGGCCAAGAAGCTCCTTTAGATTCCCTGTGATGTTCTCCAGTCTTGAGACCAGCCCTGGCTTTCATCTTCCACGGAGGAACTAGCATGCTGAGATTTGCTGTGGTATCCCAGGAGAAGGAGTTTCAGAAACTCCCTGGAACTAGCTGGTATTTCAGTAATGGTTTAAGGAAGTAAAAATTATTTGTAAAGATGCATTTCCTAAAAAACCCAACTAACAACTACTGAGTGGAGCCTCTGCCCCATCTCCACTGGCTCTGTAATTCCCACAGGTCTGGCATGATTATGCTGGTGTTCACAGCTGCTCCTTTAGAGGGCTGTAATAGCTGGCCTCCAAGATGTGCTCTCCAGAAACTACATAACTACCTGAATCTGTACTACTTTGTTGATTCCCTTCATGCTTATTGAGAAGGACACCCTCTCCCCAGGCTTTATATTCCCCTCCTAGAGCTCTTGGTAGAAAGAAGCAACTAGTAAGAAACTATCAAAGATATATCAAGAGGGTGACTTAAAACCTGACTGTCCCTAGGTTAGTATCTTAGTTAACACATATGTCAATTTTGTATGTTTTCTTAGCTGGAGGAGTTCATTATTTATAATGAGTGGAATAGTTTC
>NW_009952694.1:3916117-3926261 GCF_000747805.2 Chaetura pelagica
CAGCAGGAGATACTCTGGTCTCAGAATACAAGGTGGACTGGGACTGAATTTGAACACAAAGTTTGGAAGGTTTGAAAGAGGGTCTGTTGTTTTCCCATGACACACTTTAATCCCTGTGAAACAAGACATTCTGAGGAGGATTCCAGCTTCTGAAAAAGGGGTTTTTGCCTTCCCAGAAAGGACTTGAGTAGGTGATGCTTGAGTGGCAATGGGCATACCCTCTGGGTTTACGGTTGATGAGTACCTACCTTCCAGAGACAAGACTTGCCATATTGCTCCCGAGTGCCCCTGGCTGGTAACCTCAGTGTTTCTTCCTCAGCACACTGGCTTCTGGAAATCCTTTTCTTTCATTGCATGTGCTTCACTCTCTATTGTCCAAGGTACTTGGACACCTATCCCAAATTACACTAAGCCCCAGGACAGCAGCTCTACTAGTGTTAAGCACCTCACTATGTCATCCTGAGAAACTAAACCAAATTTTCTTGCAGAGCAGTCTAGGTCCAGACCTACTAGGGAACATAGAAAATCCCTGGAGAAGTCAGGTTACCCGGTATCTTCTTGAATATGAGAGAGTAGTAACAAATTACACTGCACTTCCCCTCAGGCACACCACATAAGCAGATAAAGTGCAATAGGTAGTTGTAGATTAATGAAGTTCAGCTGGAATATCAAAGAGAGGATTTTCCCTTGGGGACTGTGACTAGGCTTTGTATACTTTCAGTATAGCAAATCCATAGCACTTCACTCTTTTAGTAGTCACGAGATCTAATATTGACGATATTGAGTGGTGGTAGATAATTAGGCAAGAAGTAGAAATATGTGTACATCTGTGCAAATCATTTTCCCAAGAAATTAAAAATACCTTTCTTCACTCATCCAATTTGCTTGCACTTTTATACAGTCTCATTACCATTATTTGCACTTTCCACATAAATGCAGAGAATAACATCTGCACCGGAAGGTGCTGCTGCTGCCTTTTACACTACTTCCTGGTATTTCAGAAGCAGTTTGTTATTCAAATATTCAAATAACAGAACAGTGGTGAGACTTAACACCACTGGGTGATATTTCAAGCTTCAGAACATTTTATGCTTTTTTAGTGGTCTAATTTTCAAGGTGATTTGATTCATTTTTGCTCTGTATTCCCATAGCAACTGTAGCCAGAAATGCCTTTTTGCCCTTTGGGCAGGCTAAAAGGCTGCAGCCTTTTTCCTAAGATGCAAGAAAACATACTGGGATTGATATGACATCTTTGTCACAGGAGGTGGTGATGCCTGCTAAGACCATGCTTGCAGGCTGCATGAAAATTGTAGCTGATTGCAAATGCAGTGGTCTGCTAGAACAGAAAGATGAAAAACATTATACTAATCTCCAGATTGTACATTGGCCACCCATTGCAGCCAGGTTTTAATCCAATACGCTGGTCCTTATCTCTAAAGCTTTCAGATTTGGCTGACTCTAAGAACATCTATTTTCTGCCTGCTCCCATGAACTCTGCAGTTGATGAATTTTTTTAGGCTTTTCAGCTCTAGTCTGAAAGACAAAAGGGGCAGGGGCACAATGTACCAGTTACTTCTTCCCATTTCCTGAGTTCATTTTTTTTCCTTTTCAGACTGCAATATCCTAATTCAGATTTCCCAGTTACAGAATATGGCTAGCAAAATTCTCTTACACGTGCAGTTAGGACAGGTTTTTTTCATTACTTTCCTATTAAAGAAAGCCCACTGTTGTCACTGGTGAACATATTATCAACTTTTTTTATCAAGATGTCTGTTAGATGTGATGTCAATAAGAGTTTTTAAAATGTCTCTAATAATAAAGCAGCAGAGATGGAACAGAAGCATTTTCTTGCACTTTAGCCAGACATCCAATAAAGCCTAGTGTTGACATGTGTCTGATACACTTATGCCATCCAGCAGCTCTTTTACTTCTTAAAGAAAAGTTACCAGCTGGACACAACAAAAGGAAAACTGTACCTCAGGGTTCGTTTGGCCAGAGCATACAGTATGCCTGGAATGCCTTACTGATACCACACTTTTCTTCTGCAAGCAATAATAGATACTAATGTAGTTGTCATTTCTGGATTTCAGCCTCACTCCTGCAATTAACATAAGTGTGGTTCATGTTGTTCAAACCTCTAATCATAAGGAAAACAGTGTACTTATTAAAATAAATGACATGTGCTTAAATGGTTGCAACAGCAAAGCCTTGAAGATCAATAAGCTGTTTATTACCTCTATTTCTTCAGGGTTTTGTCTTCAGATGTTTTCAATTACTCTTTGTATGCATGAATCTTTATTTAGCATGGTTTGTTTCATGCAAATACAAAGGTATGCTAAAAATATAAACAGCAGCAGCTAAAAAGGCAGAGAGCCAAAGACTGATAAGGAAATGTAGACAGATAAAAGCTCACATTTGAATTGAACCCACATCTGCCTTACAAGTGGAACCACATTAATATGCAGAAAAGAGGCTTTGTGTGAGTAATAAAGCAACCTACCCCTCTGACAAATTCTGTTCTTTAGACTATGCTGAAATCAACTGAGATTACAGCAGTAATTAACCATTTCCTTCCAAGCATCCCTAAAACTAAGTGAACACCTAGCCACAGTGTTATACATCTACATAGGTGTCTTGTTAGAAGATGATATTTCATATTACTCTAGGCTCAAGCCAGAGGATTTCCACTTCTTGTGCAAGGATTTTCTCTATATGGCTGTGTTTTAAAGCAGGTTGGTCTCTCTGGAAAACTCAGTCTTATCAGCACATATTGGATTTTTCTCTCATTATGTTTGGTTAATGTCTATGTCCTTGTCCAGAGATCTCAAGAGGTCTAAATAAGAGAACATCTGAGTTGTGGAACTCTGCCAGCCTGGGTACCAAGCTGGGTGGGTGCTGGTCCAAAGAGGCAGGCAAGTTCTGTACATTTGAACAAAAAAGCTTCTTTGTGTCTGCGGATTTTTAATAACAATTTGGATGGTACCTAGTGATTTTTTAGTTCCCCTAGATAGTCATAGAGCAGCTGAGGAAACTTAATTTACAAGTTTGGTCTTTGTGCTATTATTTCTGCTTCTGGATTCAGTTTTAGCATCTGAACGCTTTTCTTTGTCAAGTCATTAAATTAAGAGAACCAAAACCCCGCCCAGTTGGCACCTAGCCTGGAAGAAGCCTAAAATTTATGCATAAGTGAGTTTTATTGTTAAATTTCCCCACTGTATCTGAGCACACTCACTCTGTGCTCCCCTTAACTGGTGAGATCTGGTGCTAGTCAGGTTTAATTGTAACAGCTTTGGACAGCCATAATATTTTTTATTTCATTTGGCTTGAACTAATCTCCACTAACAAGCACTCAGAACAGCTCTTTTCCCTCTAAGTATGTTGGCTACAGAGCTATTGTTGCAACTTATTATTGAGTCATTTTTCTGCTTAGCAATATGAAGACAAAGGAATGCCTCATCAAATTTTCACTGTTCTGCTGCTTTGCATTTATAAAGCTCATATGACTGGCCTATATGCAAAAGTCCTTACTGTAAAAGGTCACCAACTTAACAGCTATTGCACAGAACAATAAAGTTTTATTAATACAATACTTTGATTTAAACTTCTTTAATCTAAAAGCTTTTTTAAATTGCTAGTATTATTTCTGAAGATAATTGCAATTCATTTACAGTTATCAGAGAAATTATGGCTCTGAGTGTTGTGTTCCTATGTATTCCTTAGCTCACCTATATTTCACTGTATAAACATCAACATATCAACATATCTTCTAAAATCCAGCCTTTATTCTCTTTATTTCTCCAGATTGTAATGCTTCACCACCCCTCCCACCCCACACCCTCATCTTCTGTAATTTTACATTGTAATTTAGGTAGGGCTGAGTATTCTGTTTTATTATGTCTCTACTCAGGACAAAGTGGTTATTAAAACAGTTGAGGGAAGACCACAGACATAAACTGTGATGGATGGCTGGTCATTTTTCTCCATCCAGACCATGTGTTGCAGTGGAAGGTGCAGTGAAAGGTACTTTGCTCACCCGTTTCCTCCTCTCCCTTTTCATCTCTATTGTGATGGGAGCTCTGCATAGTAAAGCACAATTGATGCTAGTAGAGAGGACACAGTACATTATTTTAATAGATCCATAGAGATTACTCCTCACAGGGATCATCCAGTCAGACCTCTTGCTAAGTAAGTAAGATGTCTACACTCAAATCACAAGTGTAATTGAACTGAAGTCTTTCTTTTCTTGGAAGATTTCACTGTTACATGCTATGGGCAAAGAACAGGAAAATACCAAGGACTGCCAGTACTGGAGTTTATTGTAGCAGGGAGGTACTCAGGTGATCACAGCAGAGAACACCAACATGTAATGCAGAAAACACATACAAAAAAAAACCCAAACAAAATAATCCAAAATATAAACAACAACAAAAAACCCAACCTAACAAAAAGCCTAAAAAAATATATCTATTTTTTCCTCTTTGCTTCCACTTCTGTAAAAATATTATGTCACTCATCAGGTATGGACAGTATACAAAAACAAGGTTTGTAATCTCAGATCTCAGGAAAGCTGGGCTGTTCTACTCCATGTTCTGTATGTGCCTACAGAAATATGGGGAAAAATATCTTAGAATGCATGTACACTGTCATGGGAGAAAAGTGTAATTTCTGATCTTAGTCTAGAGGGACCTGGTGAGAGTTAAGATTTGGAGGACATTTTAATAATACATTTAACTTCTTATTTCATTTACAGGTAGTAAAGGTCACTTGAATGATCACGCATGCTTATCTCCCCTAGTTGCCCTCACATGGATAGCACAATGCTGGAATATAGTCACTCTTTATCAACGCTAAAGCATGCTGTCTTTTAAAATTATTATTTATAATTAAGGATTTGGTGAAACAGTTGTAAGGGCATGCTGACAGCAGTTAACTTGGTAGCAAACCTGAAATTGGCTGTAATTGCTGTAATAAATCAATTTCACCAGACTTATTGCTATTGTAAAACTAATAGTCTGTAAGAGTAGTATGTGATTGAAGAAGGCTCCCTGTCAGATCTTAACAACTAGGAAATTAGAACATAAAACTGAATTCCTAATGCAGGATTTAAAATGAATAGAGCTGCTCATCAAAAAATGAGGTTAAATCTCTCCCAATGTGTCAAAAATCAAGGACCAAATGAAGATTAATAAAATGAAAGCTTGATCAAATTTTGAGGCTGACAAGAAAACACTAAATAGCATGCATACTACCACACAAAGCTGGAAACCTGAATTCCCTGAGCAGTCATGATATCATTGAGATCCCTGCCCTTGTAATGCTTTGGGAGTTGTGCTTGCACATCATTGATGAAAGAACAAGGGAGACTTCTGGGATCATGCCACAATCAAACAAGCCTGGGTCTTTCAGCTGGTCTAACCAAAACACTTCACTAAAACAAATGTCAAGATCAACCAGTGAAGTAGTCAAACTGTAGCTTCAAATTTGTGTTTGTTCCAAACAGGCTTTTACTGCACTATAGCTGCACTTAATGCCAGGACAGTCATGACTTCTGCTCATGAAAGCATGTGCAGAACTTTTGGTCAGTTTTGGTCATGAGATGATCCATATTACTTTTGTCTTCAAGGAGCCAGTCTCAAGAAATGAAGGGTGGCTGGTTTCACACCAGCTTGGTCGTGTTCCTTGCTTGTATCCTGGCTCTAACTGGGGAAATATTCTTTTTCACATTGCCTAAGCAACACTGGATACTGAGGGCTTTCCTGTGGTGTAAAGATTTCTGAATATGTCAAAAAGATGAGTGATCAACCAAAGTGACAGCTTCCATGACAACTTATGTAACACATTTCACAGACTTGTTTTTTTCCCCACCCCTTAGAATACAAGGTACACTTCAACGCACTATCCGCTTATAAAGTGGAGGGGGGAATATATCTATCTTTAAATACTTTGAAGGTACTGACACATTTGTTTGTAGTGCTTGTGGTTTATTCATATTCAATAGACCAACTAGCTCATAGTAAAGGTAAAATTATTTTGAGTAAGCCTTTCAGATGAGTACAACAGGAAAATATTAATATGGTTTTGTACCTGCATGTGAATACAAAGCACACTTCGGAGAATTATTTACTGCTTTTCTTATGAGAAAGAAAATAAATTCACACAAACCATAAAATCATAAGAGTAAAATTAATGCTAAAATTAGGGACTGAATATAAAAGAAATATGCATAGAGCAAAAATCACTACTACAGTGTTCAGCTGATTCATTAAACTGCAAGGGAGAAAGGAGAATGAAGGTTAATGGTTGCTGCTGCAAAATCTATTTCCCTGTTACTTTATTCATAACTTTGTGAAGAATGACTCTTCGTATTCTTAGCTGCTACTATAGCACATATCCTTCTATCTCACCAGCCTCTGTCTCTATGCATCCTAAAATGCTGACAACAAGAGATTACCATCCAGTCCAGCTCAAAATAAGGTCCACAAATAATGAGACTGCAGTACTAAAACCATGTAAGTGCAAAGAATGTGTCGGAGTTTTACTTAAAATTTTGACAGAATCTGCAGATGACATCCTCTTTTAATTCTTGAGGTGGGAAAGCAAGAAATGTTGCAGCTACCTCCATCTTGTTTTCTTGAGGAACTGGCAACACACAGAAAGGATGGAAATCTCACAACTCCCTGGGAAGCTTGTGTGAGTTATGACTGCTGAAACATGCTGAGCAGGAAACTTGAACCCTGGCAGTAGAGCCCAGGTGCCTTCACTAGCTCTCTGCATAGCTGCAGAAAGAAAAAGCATTTCTTTACAATGAGCTTTAATTAACCAGACCTGGAAAAAAGTGGGCTGCATATTTTAGAAACTCTTCAGCACTGTGACCTGAGTGCACAAAAATTAGGACCAAACTGAGGAGCTTAGGTAGCCCGGTCAAGTTACAGATACCTGAAGAAAAGGACGTCAAGTACGATGTCAATCACTGTTCATCTAGATTTATTCCCTTCCTCTTGCCTGGAAGCCTTTGTGTGAATCCTGAAAAAAAGCAAACCAAAACAGTTAGTGTGATCTGGATATGATTTATATGTCTGCATCTTAAAAACCAGGTCCTCCAGTTCTTATCTCCTGTGTAGGATGCCTACAGAACACAGAGAAAGACCTCAGCTCTCAAAGTCCAGCCTTCTCGTTTCTGCAGGAGCTTAGAGGCTGGCAGCAGGGTTAGCTGGCAGCTGTGAGCAGGGACTGCTGGCTACTAAACTGCAGACTGACACAGCAGGCAGGCCCACAGCTTAGGCACCTAACTCGGGAAATTTGGTGCCTAAACAACCCCCAGGTGTCAGCTCTCAGACACTGCAATAATGGTTGCCGTTATCCATTTGGAGAGCAAAATACTAGATTAAGTGGACTATTCCTATGGCTGCTGACACACTGCACAGTTCTATTTTTCTCTAATATCAATGTGTTTGATCTCAGAAGCATCAGTAACAAAGGCATTTGGGAGAAATGAGGGCATAGCATCCTATGGACAAGCAGGTTTCACAGGATGAGACATTAAATATCTGGTTTGACCTATAACCCAGTAGATCCAAGACTCCAAACCTTACAAACTGCTTGGCATGAAAAAGGGAATGATGATAAATACTAGGGAAGAGATGCAGTGAGTGGTAGCAAAACAGGAAAACAGATAAAAATTGAAGAAGCTAAATCTGGCTGATGCTGTAAAACTTTCTCAGCACACACTATTTGAAAGATTGGGAGAAACAAAGAGGACTTCTCGTCCCTTTAACACATTCTTAACAAACTTCACACTCCAAGTAGTGTTCTGTATATATAAGAAACAGGGCCACCACAAACAGGCACTAAATCCATGGACCAGATTTGTGCTAGTCTAAAATTTAAAATAACCTGCAATGTGACATCTAGACCTCAGCACAAGTTCTTTCACTACATATCTACTGCTATGGGTCTGTACTGCTTGCTAATGTAATGTTGACCTCAGATACCACTTTTTGCAAGTGTCAGCAAATGCTGAAAAAGTGAAAGAGGCTACTAAAGTGGTTCTGGCTTCATCCAGCAAGGGAAGACAAGAGAAAGGGAGAGAGAAGAGAGGGAGAGAAAAGGGCTGAGGTAGAGAGAGTCCTACCAGCATAGCTCACAAAGAGGCTGACTAAGTGATGTGATGCTCTGAAGCTCTGAGAAAAGCCAGCAAAAACAGTGGAAAGATGCAGTTTTTCTCCCACTACCAAAGGATAAGGTCTGAAAGGACTCAGAAGTATGTGAGTAAACAGGAAGGTAAACATGGATGCTGTCTATAACTTTTCTTTTCTTTGCACAAACTCTTGTTAATCCAAGAGTTCAAGCCTGAATATCTTCTAACCAAATGCACATATTTTAAAACTCTCCTCTTTCCTCTACTTCACTGCTGCATTAACACACTCAGCTTGCATTCTGAGATGATGGATGATATGTGGTACGTTATTGACCGTGATACAGAGATGAAACAACCATTTACCATCCCTGCCTGCTTCATGACCTTCACCTAGTCATGTTTTCCTTCAACAGGTTTGGATATTGCAAAATGCCTGTCCTATCTGAACATTACAGCAATCAAACAAATAAGATGCTAGACAGTAGATATCATGAAGGAAGTGAACAAAAATTTGTAGTTCTTATGTCAAAATAAGATAGGTGAGAAATAGGTGAGAATTTAAAACAAGTAGCTTGGGTTTTAAATAGAGATGAAAATAAAATTACAGATAGAGATGGACACTTACTTTGGGCAAATGGCCTGTGGAAATGTCTTAATAGTATGTTTAGTCATGACATGCAGATGAGTTTTCAGTCTACATGCAGATTCCCTTTGACCCCTGTCCACATTATGAGGCAGTGATGCAAGTATGTGTTACATACCATGATACACTTTGTTGTCTCACACTCCACAGACTCCAAGTTCAGGAAGAATCAATGAAGATGTTGAATTACTGCAGGGTTTAGATCTGGAGCATCTGCATGGGGCTAGATTTCAACTCAGAAGAGAGGCAACAACTGAAATATTTATATTGTTGATATTATTTAGAATCTTCTGGGGTTTTTTTTAGGTGAATTTTTTCCTAACACATTGAGCGTAGGTGACTATTGCAATAAATCTGTATTACAATTCTATTTACTCAGCTGTAACTTTTTATTCTGTAACTGCATTTTACACTTCTAAGCTCTATTTTAAAACAAAACCAAAACTAGCCTTTGGCTTTTTTTTCTGGTAATTTAGAAAATTTTTAAAATGTCCTTCAACTCAATAATATATGCAAGATAAGATTGCAACAAATCTTTGATCTTGTCAGAATGGAAGGGATTGTCTTCTTGTTTACTGCATGTTATACCATCAGGGACTACATCAAATGCCTTAACGGGAGTGGGATTTGGAGGTGGATATCACAGTACTTACTCAAACATACTTTCTAGCACTTCCTTTGCACAATACAGGATATACATGATAGCATGTTACATATATGCTGGGACAATTTCCTCATTTTTGTAAGCTGTGTAACTTTCAGAATCCCTTTATGAGAACCATTTGTGTAACTAAATAAAAGAAATACAAAATAAGGAGTTTTGTTCAAGTGAGGTTGAATGCCAAAGAAGGACAAGCTCTTAAATACAAAATTCATCACCACGCTCAGCACAGCTTTCTGGTGCAAGAGCTCAGTGACACATTTTTGTAATTAAAAAAATTAATTTCTTCAAATGCACTTTTACTCATATTGAGATGCTGGTGATTTGTGATGTTTTAAGAAACTTCAGTATCTTAGGTTACTCTAGAAAAATGTGGATATTTAAAAATAATTCATGACGTATTACATCTTGCTTCTATTGCATATTAAAGGAGCAGAAAATGAAGCTCCCCACCTAAAAATTCTCAATGTTAAGTTCAGGTTTCAAAGAAGATTAAAAGTCATAAGGAAATGTAAACACTAGATGCCTGTACATAGTAAAATATAATTGTATGAGTTTTGCTGGAGTGGGAATTTTAAGTGTGCCCTTCAATTTGAAGTAAATGGCAGTATTTACAAATCTTGTACCTGCACTTTATCTTCATGAATGGAAAATTCTATTTATACAGTTTTAAAACCTGTAAGGTATTTTTTCTTACTATTTT
>NW_009952694.1:3926287-3935481 GCF_000747805.2 Chaetura pelagica
TTCCCTACAAAAACATGACAACACACCCTATTATATGAAAACTATTTGAATATGTTGGCAATTATTATTCATCACTGATGAAGAAAACACTATTGAAACACTATTTCGCACTGTATTATATTTAAGATCATAGCAGCATCTTTGTATAACCATTTGGTGGTAGCATTGGTGGCTACTCAAAGTACATCAAAATACCAAAGAAACAGATAAAAAGAGAAAAATCTGAAGTATTTTCAGTGACTGTCAGATGTACAAAATAGTGTGTTGCAAATGCTGAACAGTCTTCACAGACGTGAAGTACCATAAATAGCCAAAGCTAACTTGAAGATTATGCTTTTCATCAGCCACTCTTGTGCAGGTGGACTTGAACAACTTAAACTAGGCCTGTGCTGTCACTGTCAGACTCATACTGCTACTTCAGTTGTTAGGAGTCATATTTGGCTTTAACTGGGTAGTGTGATTTCTAAGATAAAAATAGCTTCCCATTGGCCCCAAGTAAAAACCAACAATTACATGCCAGATTATTATGAGATATCAATTTTTAACAGGATTTACTTTGAATTAAATGATTGTTGTATAAATATGTTTCAGAAGGATAGGAAGTTATGCAGCAGGAAGATCTGTATCATTTATTCATATGACTTTTAAATGAAAACTCACAGACTGAGAACTCTTCCCACAAACTAGATTAAATAAGTAATAATTTCAATGGATATGATACAATAGCTATGGTTATCCTATACATTTACTTTGCTCTCTGCAATCTTAATAATATTTCCTAATTTGTTTAAAGCTATTTTCATGCAAACACACCTCCTTTCTCCCTAGCCCACCTCAATGATAATTGACCACCTTCTCATTTTGCTCATACAGTCAGTGCAATATTTACTCTCCAACTGTATCCAGCCCTGCCAAAATCAATATTTAGCACCAGCAAACATATCTGACCAGCATATATTTAAACATAGCAATTACTGTAAAGAGGCTTGTGAAGACTAGTAACTGAACCATTTCAAAACTAGGCTGGATGAACACCAGAGAACAGTGTCTGCTGTAGGGAAGCATTTCACTTCAAGACAAGGGGCAGAAGACCTAACACTTCTTTCCTCAACTAGATTTCGCAATCATTATTTGCCATTATATGTGCTTACTGACTAATACAATCCAACACAATGAAAATCATAAATGTCACAGGTGCTTTTGTTTACATCAGTTGTGAAATAATTCAAGGAGTTACCTCCATCAAATTATTGTGAAAATTCTCTTTTACAGACATTTTTCAAGCCCAAAATTTTTCAATGTATTTACATAGTCTTTGAAAGCACATTTCCATCTCTGCTCGAATGATGAAAAATTCCCGTTCTTCTTGTAACTTAGATGAATACAGCTATTGAAAGATTAAGCAGTTCTTCAAAAGAGAGTTTGTAGTGAGTCACTTATACCACATGAAACAGTTCCAAGACCTTTAAGATTACACAGCAGTGAATCAGTAAAATTATAGCAACACTTCGAAGGAAACAAGAACAAGCGGGGTATTAAAAATTGCATAGAATTGCCCACAGAATTAAAAAGATGGTTGTACAATACAATTGGCATTGGAATTATAATATCAATTTGAGAATAAATTGCAAGCTTGCCCCATCAGCAGGCATTTTCTGACATTTCTGTTTGACAATGACAATTTTAACAAGTTTTTATTTACTTCCATTTTGTTATTATCTCTTACAGTAAAAAGACAATAGGCAAAAGCAACTCTATAGATGAAATGAGAGAAGTGTGCAGAATTTTCTTTAGGGGCAATGGATAAAGGCTGTCTTAGTCTCAGCAGAGTTTTTCCCATTTACCCATAAGTAATTTGAGACATTTTATCCTGCACAGCTACACAAAGTAAAGGAAACTGGTGTAAACAACACCCAAGTTTTTCACTGTGTGAAATGCCCTTTGAGATTACCTTTGTGTCAAGTCTAATTCTTTCAAATTTTATTTATTTATTTTTTAAAGACAGTGGTATCTGTCAAGCATTTTGAAGTGCTGCAGTTTTATAGGAGCTAAATGTGAAGACAATAAATTACATTCTTTCAAACCACTGTGGAAGCTTCACAGCCATTTCTGTGAGGAATATGCTGTGTCCCTAGAAGACAAGTCTCCATACTCAGATCTGCACAGATCAGTTTTGACTGAGATCAAGAGAATTGGTAGGTACCAGTTGCAAACCAGCGGCTCTCTTATTGTTTTATAAAGTGCTTTGGCTAGCTGGGCTTCTAAATGCAACTGGATCCTAATTTTCTCCTCCCGTCTTGCCAAGGCAACATAATTAGAGGTGAAATCAGTTCTGACACCAGTGTTGCAATCTGAACTCTGAATGTTTTCAGATGCCAACAATGTCTGTAGGTACCAAATCTCAACTCCGTGCTTGTTTCCCTTTTGAGGAAACACACTGGGGTCCCATCTGTTCAGTTACACTGTAATAATCACTAGCAACTGAGTCATAAATATTCTGCCCCAGGATGGAGTATGTACCACTGTGAAACCTTGGAGGCAAGGCTCATTTAATATAATGATCCACACCCAGTGAAGTCAATAGAAATACAGCAATTTTCGCTAGATTAAGATGTTCCCCTTGGAAGGTACCCTACCTCCAAGTAAGAAATAAAGCAAGCAATTTTCCTGCTAGGAGCATTTGTTTGTTTTATGCCCTTCAAAGTGGCAAGACTAGTCGCCTTACTTTTTGAAAACATCAGGTGTTTCTATTGGAATATACATTTTAACATAGAACAAAGTACTGTTATTTGAGCATGACTTCTTAGATATTATTTATCCAACTAAAGCAACATACACAACTCCTTCATACTTTTCAAATATTCAAGTTGATCAAGCAGCAACAAGACCTTATGTACAGCTATCTGCAATGCTCCAGGCAGGTTTTCACTAGGCATGATGAAAATCTGCTAAATACAGTTTGTCCTTGGCTATGTTTACAGCCAAAACACACTCAGCAGCATTTCAGCTGCACCCATTGTTGATGACACTCGCCACCAAGGAACTTTTCAAAAGGAGACAAGGTTTGAAAACCAAGGTTCCAACTGTGGATAAACCAACACAGCCTAGTTAGTTACAAGTCAATAAATTACTCAGATTTGGAAAGTCTAAGATCAGATTCTGGCCCTATGTCTTATCTCCTTCTCTGGGCCAGCAACCTTGCCCTTGAGAACTTGTGTGTTGGGCCTTCAGCTTTCCTGAAAAAATTAATGGCACAGAGCAGTTTGTTGCATGACTCTGCCAGATAATTTATTTTAATAATGATACTCTCTATCAGTTATTAACTACTGCGGTAGAAAACACGATTGAGAGGGAAAATTGCAATGTAACACAGCTTTTTTAACTATCTGATTTTAATATTTTCAACAATTCTGTAATAAGTGCATCTGGATCAAGAGAGAAAAAATAATTTATGTGTTCACTAAGCAACAGCTTGACTCTTTCTCTGGTGAATGTGGTTTAAAACATCTGTTTTTATAGAATAGCTGTTAATTTCTCAATTAATTGTAAAGCTCAAATGACAAGATTTTCCTTTTAGGAGAAAATATTTTCTAACATACCATTATAATGAATCACCTCCATCTGTCTACTTGCACTGCATTTTCAACTATAACTAAAATTGATGTAAAGTTTTAGGCACTTTGCTAAAAGTAAAATGATAATGAGAATCATGACATCTAAAATGCAATACCTGTATTAAAAGGGAAACATTTTAAAATATGCTGACATTCTAACGAAAAGTTAAAATCTCCCCAGAGCACATTCAGTGACATCAGTCATACAGCAAGAACAGAATTTACATCTGAGTGAGGTTCAAGTGATCTGAAATTTCTATCTTAATCAAAAGGTCATGAAAAATGTATGACTCCCAAAAACATGCAATTGAAATGGGTACTGAATTATTTTAACAAAACTATAATAGATTACAACTCAACTGATAACCCAAACTATATAATCTTTTGCCATTTTGAAGAAATAAGTGGTTGCAAAAGAGCATTCACTCAAATTCTTGGCAAGATTTATGAAACATTTGGTTTGAATGGTGCACCAGGTGTCTACAGTTTGAATAGGAGACACTTTACTGAATTAGTCAGTGGGACCCCATTGAAACAACTCAACCTACCAAAACTCTTCAATTTTCTGAAGCTTCAGAGTGTGTACAAATTAGAGCACTTTCATGGGCCACTACATCACTACTGTGCTGAAAAGCTACAGTATACTAATGAAAAAGGTGAATATATTTTCCTGGATTTCAGATATTTAACAAATTATCATAGGCTTCCTTTTGAGTGTCTTGTCTGCATCCTGTTTCTTGCCACAATATTTGACACACAGTGACACCACATGAAATGCACCTTGACTGACAGAAAATGTATCAAATGTATCATCTGCCTTTATGAGCTGTTTGTAGGGTTTTTTAGGTGGGAGATTTGGAGATCCAGCCTCACCCTGTCATTAGGAGAAATGTTTGTCAGAAGACTGTTTCTAATTGCCACAGGCTTTCTTATCTCATACTTCAGATGGAGTTAACTGAGTTAGGATTCAACTGTAGGAAGAAAATTAGGGATCAGGGTCCCAATATCAGAGTGGAAAATGCTTAATCAGCTGGAGCTCTGGGCTTTGCTGCATGTAAGTCTAACTCTAAGATATTCTTGGGATGCAACTTACCCTGACACCCCAGCTATACCCTGGAGGAGAATGTGAACAGAGGAGAAGAGGTTGCACCATCTTCTCTTAAACCTTTGGCAGCCTCTCTTAACACTCAGCTCCCTCGGAGCTCTTGGCTTTGACTCTCTTCTAATCCTAATCCAAGGGTTATATAAGAGTAGTCATAGATTTTGTCCTGTCCAGAACACCCAACCTATGGCCCAGAGGAGAAAGTCATTAGGGGATAGCATCTCTGGCGTCTTTCCCTACCCTATGCAGCTTTTAAATCCCTTTCAGCTGAAGCTGTTAGTTGTGTCTCTCTCCTGACCTTAAACATAAGCCTAGGCATGGGATGAACCATACCCTGAGATGCCTGTCATTTACCCAGAGAAAACAACAAGTCTTCAGGCATGAGCTCTTTGCACACCCTCCCCCACCACAGATCCTCCTCCTTGCATCCCCACTATGCCTGGAGCTTTTTGGTTTGTGTCTCTCCTAACCCTAACTCTAACCCTAGGTATGGTCAGGGCCTTAGCTCTAGACTTCCAACTGTCCCAGAAGTAAGATTTTTTTTTGAGATAATTATTCTTCCACCCTTCTAGGGGAGGTAGGTGTTGCTACAAAAATGGAGCATTGAAAAGTATCTACGTATGCCTTTGGCCAACCTGCAGACTATCTTGAGAAGGTCAAGCTGCCTTTCCCTGTTTTGTGATAAGCTAAGACCTCTTGTCTTTTCTGTACAGGCAAATCCATAGACAGAAGAACAAACTGTAACAAAATTTAAATGTCTAACCATGTTGCCAAATCAAAGTTGGCTTGTGGCAAAATTTCTGCTTTAAAGGATATTTTGATTGTCATAACTATGAGGATGAAATGAGTCAGAGTTGGTATTTATAATGGCATTTCATCATTATTGGGATAATAAAATGCATTATTTCTAATCAAGCATTACTTCTTTATCAAATAGTTAGAAATGTATGCTTTTGAATGATGAGCAACAGGCAATTAAGCACTGATAGAGATCAGTAGTTAGAATTTCTCAGTAAATGAATACATTTAAACCATATCACAGCAATTGGCCTAAGCAACTAGGCAGGCATTCAAACAATTCCTTTTTGGAAAATGGTATCATTCTCTAATGTGAATGTAAATTTCCATACCCCAAAGGAAACTTCAATGAATGGAGGTAGAGAAATTCCCAGGCTTTCCGAGTAGGCCATATAGTACATGGTACCTCATTATAATTATGCCTATGATGGTTTTTGTTTTTTTTTTCCAGGCATGCACATCAAACAGGGATGTGACTGATGCCTAATGGGGTTAGTACCTTTGCAAGAGTTACAATTTACAGGTAATTCATTTCAAATCATTGCAGCAAGAAAGTATGTTATGCCCACATCTATTTCAGCAGACGAGCTTCTCCTGACACTTTTGGGTGCAGAGCATGGCCAAATGCTAGCATTGCAAAACAATTAATTAAAAGAGGCCAAAGCATGAATACAATGTCTAAAATGCTTCCATGAGTGACTGTATGTATGCAAGTGCAATGGAGGGGAATGCAATGACCTGAAATTTTGTGGTAACGCACTATTAATACTTTCAAAACCGATCCTTTTTGCTCTGATGTTTGTAAAGCGCAATCTAGAAGCATCCACATTTCTAGTCACACTATTTTTAAATGTCAGTTTATAAAGATATGAAACTCCACCAATGCTCCATTAGTAAATGCCCCTTAAAACAAATGCTCACGTAAACAAAAATTTGATTATCTTTGAACTATGGGTTTTCAAACAGACTAAAGTACTGCAATCAACCAGATGCTCTTGTTGATGGGTTTGCAGCTATTGACTTATGATCCTTCTCACACTAGTGACTGAAAGCTGATTCATATTCTCCCAGAATATAAATTTTAAAGGAAACAGTTCTCCAGCTGAATTTATATAACTGTGGTGTTTCAAGCAGTGCCCAACAGCACACAGCAAATAAAGATTTTGTACGTTGTATTTTAATACATTTTTTTCACTGTATACCAGGAGCTCTGATGCTAACATATCAGAATATGAAACCTCTAAAACCCCAAATGTAAGAATGAATTTTCTGAAAAAAAAATAAATAAAAATGACATCCATGAGTGCTCAAACACCTTGCTAAAACACAGATACAGCAAGAATCCTAGGAATAGTGAGATCATTTGCAAAGGCTGCTAACTAGATGCATTTCTATACTAAAACATAGATACAAAAGCCCTCAAAAATCATAGTTTCATCCAAATAGAACTTACTAAAAACTGAATGGGACTATTCTTGTATGTCTTTCAAATTATGTATAAGGATGTATAGATACATAGATACGTATTCACAATCTACTTTTTTATTTACAGAAGAAAAAGAAACAGCTTGCCTTAAGGGTCATCTGAAGGTGTCATTGACAAAGTGTCATAAAGCATATGCTGGTCACAAATGTATAAGATGTATAAGATACACAAATGTATACCTCTATGTATGAGAGGCGATGACTGGCATGAGGAAAATCAGAGAGGTGTCATGTATATATTGGAATAGCTGCTGGTGGTGATAAGGGGTGTAAGGATTTTTATGGTGGCAGATAATGGGTTGTAATTAATTGATGGTAGTGCTGCATGTATCTGCATATTAAAGTGGTTGGTAGTGATAATATGTATAATTGTGTTGGTGGGTAGACGATGATAACAAGCTGTGCAAACTGTAGGAGGTGATGGGTATGCATGGTAAAATGAGTAGGTTGTTAAGGATGCATGTGTGATGCTGAGTACAGTGATGCTGTTGGGGAGCATATAGCAGCATATGCACTATGGTGATATTTATGTGGTATGGAGCTGCTGCTCCTGATAAAATAGGTGGTGCTCACAGGGGAGTTTATGTGAAGAGGCAGGCTGGTGCCCACACAGGTGTGTTGTGCTCACATATATGAGTGGTTAGAGCCAGCAGAATAATCAGTCACTTAGTGTTTTATATGTATGCCTGTGCTGAGGGACTGTTGATGCAGTGAGCAAGTGTGGCATTGAGTAACCGTGTTTGGTTAGTACAGAATGGGCAGGGGGTATTGGTGTACGAAAATTGATTAAGTGGTTATGTATAAGAATGTAAGGAGAGACTATACGCACAGAACAATAGCATATAGGGAGATGAAACCTACTGACAAGAAGGAGAGATTTATGTGAAGGTCACATACTGAAATTAAAAAAAAAAAAAATAAAAAAAATAAATTTGTTTGCCAGGGTATAAAGATGCAGTACTAGGAGCATCTGCTGGTGTTCATGCGTGTAAGAGCAGTGTCCATCCAGGGATAACCTTACAAGTAGCTGTCTTGATGTATATCACTGTGTTTGTCCAGGATCAGGGTGTGTGTACAAACCAGTGCAGTATGGCTCAGTGTGCACAAGCAGTTTGTGGGTGTACAGGTGTACACGGGACAATTATTTTATGTAGTGATGGCTATGTATATGTAGAAGTAATGTATGAATGGAGATGGTGTCAATGGTTTGTGTCACTGATTAGTCCTGAGGAAGATTTATAGACTCAATATAGTTGTGCATAAAACCCTATCAGGGATATGCATATGCTTTAAGTACAAAATCAAGGGAAGGAGTTGTAGCTGGTGATGCAGCACATGACAGGTGAGCTTGAAATGATCCCGTGAATGGAAGCAGTATGTGAGGAGACAGCGAGTGGACAGATAGTGTGTTTGCATGGCAGCATGGCTAGGATGCTCTTGGCACCATTGTCGTCTAAGTAGTGATGGTGAACTGCAGTGTGAAGACTGGTGCCTGCACTGCTGGATGTGTGATGGACAGAAGCAGGGCATGTGCTGGTGGGGTTTTAGCATGGGACAGGGGGCATGTTTCAGGACAAAGGGTGTAGAGAGGGGCAAGGCTGTAAAGTGCTGTGATTGGTGGTGGTGGTGGTGGGTTGGGACAAGATTGGGGGCATGGAACTGCATGGTGGTAGAGGCATGGGTACTGCTGTTTTCAAGCATGCTGTGCACTGAGGGTGGAAGGTTGTGTGGTCCATCCTAGTCAGTGCCACGCCATGGGATTGGCAATGTGCATGGCAGGGTGACAGGAGAGGGTTGCAACAGCTCTGTAGGCGTGAGGCACACCTTCCCAGGTAACACTGCCCACCACCCATGACCCAGACTTTTTTCCCAAAGAGGAAAGGATCGTTCCTTTGCCTGAGGTGCCCGTGGCCCGGACCAAGGTGCCTTAGAGGGGCAGCAGTGCAGAATGGAAGCAGAGGAGGGGACGCTGGCTTGGGGGGCGGAAGGGGGAAGAAGGGAGAGGAATAGGGCGGGGCTGGAGGACGAAAACAATACTGGTTGCGGAGAGTAGTGTGGGGTGGGCAGCATTGCTGGGTGGGGACGGGGGGCGGTGGGGTCAGGGGTGAGGTTGCACTTCGGCAGCCCCGGAGCTGCCAGAGCTGCTAACAAGCGGAGGGCGGGGCGGGAGGCGGGGGCGCAGAGGCGGGGGGGGG
>NW_009952694.1:3935795-3936932 GCF_000747805.2 Chaetura pelagica
GGCAGCGCCTCGGCGGAGGCGGCGGCCGGGGGCATGGACTCGGGCGGCAGGAACTCCTCTGGCGCCCCAAACAGCACCCTGAGCGAGTCTCAGGGCAGCGCCATCCTCATCTCATTCATCTACTCCGTGGTATGCCTAGTGGGGCTGTGTGGCAACTCCATGGTCATCTACGTGATCCTGCGCTATGCCAAGATGAAGACTGCCACCAACATCTACATCCTCAACTTGGCCATCGCAGATGAGCTGCTGATGCTCAGCGTCCCCTTCCTGGTCACCTCCACCCTGCTGCACCACTGGCCTTTTGGCTCACTGCTCTGCCGCCTGGTGCTCAGCGTGGATGCCATCAACATGTTCACCAGCATCTACTGCCTGACGGTGCTCAGCGTGGACCGCTACATCGCTGTGGTGCACCCCATCAAGGCAGCTAGGTACCGCCGGCCCACTGTGGCTAAGATGGTCAATCTAGGTGTCTGGGTGCTTTCCATCCTCATCATCCTGCCCATCATCATCTTCTCCAACACAGCAGCTAACAGTGATGGAACGGTGGCTTGCAACATGCTCATGCCAGAGCCCACCCAAAGGTGGCTGGTGGTCTTTGTGGTCTACACCTTTCTGATGGGCTTCTTGCTGCCTGTGGTGGCCATCTGCCTCTGCTACATCCTCATCATTGCCAAGATGCGCATGGTGGCCCTGAAGGCTGGCTGGCAGCAACGCAAGCGCTCGGAGCGCAAGATCACCCTCATGGTCATGATGGTGGTGATGGTCTTTGTCATCTGCTGGATGCCCTTCTACATTGTGCAGCTTGTCAATGTCTTCGTAGAGCAGGATGATGCCACCATCAGCCAGCTCTCTGTCATCTTGGGGTACGCCAACAGCTGTGCCAACCCCATCCTCTATGGCTTCCTCTCAGACAACTTCAAGAGGTCCTTCCAGCGGCTGCTCTGTCTCAGTTGGATGGACAATGTTGCAGAGGAACCCATTGACTATTATGCCACTGCCCTCAAAAGCAGGGCATACAGCGTGGAGGACTTTCCCCCAGACAACTTGGAGTCAGGGAGCATGTACAGGAATGGCACTTGCACCTCCAGGATTACCACCCTCTGAGGAAGCATTACCGGCCCCACGCTCCCCCACTTC
>NW_009952694.1:3937423-3950860 GCF_000747805.2 Chaetura pelagica
GTGAATCCTCCCTGCCCCCCCGCTCCCCCACTGCGCCCCAGCAGGAGGGTGAGCGAGGCCAGGGCCATGGCATGGGGAGGCCGGGAGGGAGGGGTTTTGATCCTGCCCACCAACAGTGGTGTTTGGCACAAGAAAGAGTGAAGAAAACCCCACGCCTTCAGTCTGCTGCCCCATCATCCCCTTTGCTCCCCCATCTGCCTCCCTGGAGAGTGGATGCATTCCCTGATGCTTTGACACCTACTTAGCAAATTGCCGCACTCATGCGTCAACTTAGGGTCAGGCAGCCAGGCTCTGCCATCCCTCTGTCTGACGAGTGGCTGTATGGGTCCCTTCACCTTTTGTACAGGTTGTCCTCCTTTGTTGGGGGGATGCCCCAGGTCACTGATTTGAGCCTGCTTCAGCCAAGCCCCAGCATTCAGGCTCAGACTCCTACTAACTGAAAGCAACCCTGCTCAGCAGCTGTCAGTGTGTACCTTCCTTCCAAAGAGTAGAAAAGCTGGAAGAAGTGCCCTCATGACACTCATCTTGTCCTCCCACAGGAAGGAGAAAGTAGCCTCTCTCTCTGCCCTCCCCTTTCACCCCCAATAAAAAAAGAGCATGGGGAGAAAAAGGACCCCAGGAAAAGCAGCAGTATAGTCATGGAGCTGTTCTTTGCTTTGCAGACAGCTTCTACCACACGGGGTTCTGCCTTTCCATGTTACACTCAGGAGAAGCAGAGCAGAAAAGGTCTATGGAAAAAAATAATGGGATTAA
Organism: Chaetura pelagica; assembly: GCF_000747805.2. Classification (NCBI taxonomy): domain Eukaryota; kingdom Metazoa; phylum Chordata; class Aves; order Apodiformes; family Apodidae; genus Chaetura; species Chaetura pelagica. The sequence continues at coordinate 3,938,177 of NW_009952694.1, forward strand.
TGCTGTGCTTCAGGGCTGTGCAGCTGGCTGCTCATAATGGGAGATAAACAGCCCCGTGAGTCACAGGGAGCAGAGCACTGAGCCGAGAGTCAGGGGGAGCACTGAGCTGGGAAATGCTTGAATCTGTCCATACATACAATAAAGTGTGCTAATATTAAAGTTTAAAGGGAGCGCTAGACTGTGAAGTTATTGTCTTGAGCCTGCTCCATCTGCTGTGAAACAGTGATGAAGGGAGCTGGGACAGTTTTGAATGACCTGGGTGGCCACAAAGTCACTTTAGCCTACATGGAAAAAGAAGGATTAATTTCAAAATCTCCATCAGGCTCTGAAATAAATACTTGACAAATAAAAAATAGCTGTTTGAGAATAGCTATTACCCTAGCTCCAGTTTCTTGTGTCGCACTAAAAATGTAAAATGGGTTTCATATGTTGCCAATGTAATATACTGACCCAGAGCTTCTCCGTGTTTCATTTCTGAGAATTCCTATTTTCAGTGTGTGCCAGATGTCTTTTTGCTTTTTTTTTTTTATTTGATTCTTGTCACTGTGTTGTGAATATGTTTCTCTAAAGCAATTTATACTGTGTACTTATGTCTGTGGTGGCTGCTTGCAAGGTTGCATTTAAAATGGGTGATGCTCAAGAAGGCTCCTTTTCACATAAAGAGATTGTAACTTTTTCTAATTCTTTCATCTACATTGTCTCCTCCACAAAAATTATCTCTCTTGAATTTTTCCTCTTCCCCTCTAATGACAGAACAATTTTTGTATAGATGAACGAAGCTTTCTTGTTTAATAAATGGCAGCTGATTAAGCAACACCTCCTATCCCTGCTCCGTCTTACCCCAGACATAAGAGTTGGTACGGATTGTGTTGAAATAAGCAGCTATGGTTTCTGCTTCCTACCACCTATGTTAACAATGTCACACAGTGGCAGGTGTCCCAGTAGCTGGGACAAATAACTTCTCTAGCACAATACTGTGGTTGTATTAATGATAACTACTGGCAATCTGAAGCATAAGATGGGGAAAAATCTCTAGTAGCAGCACACTCCTAGCATTGTACTGGTAGAAATGGTGCTTAAGTACAGTGTTAAGTGTAAAGCTGACAATTAAGGCATCAGCATTTATGGTGGTGGACTTACGACAGGTCTTTGTTAAATTATACCCTTTAACTTTTCTCAGCAGCAAAAAGCAGGATCCTACTTTGTATGTTTCTTTCACCAAAAATTAGGCACTGTCAAATTAATGTATAAATTTAGTATTTCAAAGTTGTTTGGTTCAAAGCTTATTGAAATGAGATAAAAAATCCTAATTCACTTCAATGGAGTATGAGTCAGCTCCTTTTAGTTTAAAAACTGCTAATGTGGAAGCTGTTACATCCTTATTAAAATATTTTGTGAAAAGCTTTAGCAATTGTTCAGTTTCTTTTCTTTTACTTCCCACTGGACCTCACTTAAAGAAAACATGCAAATATTAATTTTGGTAATGTTTTACATGCACATATGGAAAAAAAAATAAATCTCTTTATAACCTTATTTAACTTTTCATAGAATCCAAATATCTGTCAAAACAGTAAAAGGCCCCATGATACTATGCAATGCTATTTGTAGAGCTTCACTTAAGTTCTCACTCACAATCTCTTCAAAAAGGTATAAATCTCATAATCTCACATGTTTTTTTCACCCAGGGTTATTGTTATGTATAGTCAGATTAAACAGAGAATCAGTCCACTTTCTAATTTTGGATTGCTTAACATCAGACATGATGAAGCAAAACTTAAGAAGCAGTAACTCTTACCCAAGACTCAGCTTTGACAAAAAGTTGAGCCCATTTTTTTTCTTTTCTCTTTTTATTTTTTTTCCCCACAAAGCTGTAATGGACGCCTGCACATCTACCAGCATATGCACTTTAATTTCAGTTCTCCCAGACAGAGCACAGAAGGGTGCTGCTCGTCCTTGGCTGAGGAGCTGGGTGCTGCGGCAGAGGCTGTGAGTGCCTCAGTAGATGGCAGGCTTCCTTCAGATGGATGCACTAATTAATTCACTCTGTGCCAGCCCTGCCTGTATGATTACTGGCTAACACACACTCTGTAGTTTCAGCTGGAAACAAAATCTGTTTATCCTAAAGTAACAGTTCTTCCTGCTATTTTTCACCCTGAGTTTAGTTTGACTTTGGCAATAGGAGAGGTGATCAACAGCTGTAAATCACTCTCAATTTGCTTTGGAAGAAAAAGTTACTTCGTGCTGTGTTATTATTCTAAACAGTGAAGAAAAAAAACCCAAACAAAACCACACACACACAAAAAAACAAACACAAAAAACCCAACACCAAACAGTTGTTCTCATAAGGTAATGTGTACCAGAAAACAAACAGAACTCTTCTGAATGCTTTCCAAAATTGCCAGTGAGAGTCTTCAGATTTCATATGGAATTTATTTGAACTAATGCTTAATTTACTGGAAAAGAGTGCAGTGACATATTTCTTGGTGACATTTTATGTCTTTATCCAGCTATAACATAATTCATCTACAAATGGGTAAACCATTTATAACCAGTATATTGCTGCATTTTCCCTATGAGTTTAACATTTTAAAAATACTGCATACAGTTTGTCATGGAAATTGGCTTTTGGTGTTCTTTGTTTAGCCTAGGACCTGTACCCAAAAAGTGTGATAGCTCTGAATAATATGAGTCAATGGACCAGACTATTTCACACAGTACACAAAGAAAGAGCATGTCTTCATGTGGCACAGACATCAGGTACCTCTGCAGCATTTTCCTGCTCAAAAAAGGGTGCTTAGGAAATCACTCTCATTTCTCACCAGGCTTCCCAGTGCAGCAGCTAAGAAGACACTTCTCATACTCCTTGAGGTGTCTGCTATGTGGGGTCGGGGGGCTTGAACCAGACCAGTCACAGAGGCACTTTCTCTCTGAGCTGTGCGTGAAAAACGTGATGGCCATGAGCAGATCCTCTGCCCCTTGAGATGTTTCCTACAGCAGAGATCATCACATGGTACATGGTTTCTTTGTGTTTGACACTTAAAGAACCCATTTGATTCCTTCACAGAGAAGGGGAATCAGATTTCTGAACATGACAAAAGTAATTCTGAAATGCCAGGTTTGCAGTGAATCTGAGTAAAATCAAAGGCTTTCTAGTTGTCTTTGAAAAACTGAAAGTCTGCATTTCAAATACATTTGGCGTGTTCTATTAATACTATGACCATATACTCCATTTCAACTAGTTTCCAAAAATCTGCAACCTAATTTTAAATATTAAACTAAATCTTACTGAAATAAAATTACCCCCTAATGAATATGTTATGTAAGATTTAACTTTTCTCGGCCATGTTTCCAGAACGGCAGCATAAATTACTGTCTTAAAATCCTGCCGAAAAAAAAAAAATCCAAGAAAAATAATTTTTAAAAAGCTGGAAGAAATTAGCCAAGAAACAACCATCCAATATTGTAGCATCTGTGATTTCAGCACCTGGAAACATTACCTGATTCCAGGGCTCTACAGACAAGAATGTGAATTATGAATCTCTAGAGGAGGATAAAATATTTCTACTGCATTGTGCATTCAGCACTTCTATCCTCTTCAACATAGAGCCCTGTTGGGCTGATAGCTGCAGGCTAAGCCACAGGAAGAAAGGGTAATTTACTAATTAAATTTCTTTCTTAGAATAATGCTTTCAGATATTATATTTTGTACCGAGAAATAGCTCAGAAAAACAGGTGAACCAGAGAGTATTTCAAAGTATGTAATGAAACAGTTACAAACCATGCACAATTTTTACAAGAAAGGTGCTTTTCAATAAGAGCTAACTGTGCCCCCTCCCTTCCAACTTTGTTTTCCCAAAAGCCTAAAATCTGGACCTGGCACAGCAGTAAGCAGCCATGAAACAGAGATAGCAAGGTGATGTATCCTACCTGAGATACGCATGTTTTAATTTCCAGTCTGGACAGAATACATTTGGCATTGTATCACACATTTTATCATGTCTGTGATGGGTAGAGTCACCCTGAAAGCAATCATAGAATCATAGAACTATTCAGATTGGAAAAGACACTGTTTTCAGTGTGTGTGTGGGCCCTACATAAAACCATAAGGCAACCCAGAGGGAAGCTGTGAGCTTCTGCAAGGGTGATGTAACACACTGCACTTCATAATACTGAACAACGCTCAGTAACATCGGCACCAGTGCCAACAGACTGATAAAAGCAAAGGGCCATAAGTTCAACTGACTCATGCAGGACTTGCAGGTACTCAAATTTGCAGTAGCAAGTTCCAATGATTGCTGGTCAGCTGAAGTAATTAAAAATGTGGCAAAGCTGTCCAAGGGAAGTATGTATGAGCACATACACACACAATGTATATGCCCATATATATGCTTTCTTCTTGTAAAACATATAAACATCCTATTTGGCCTGTTACAGGATCATAGAATCATAGAATGGTTAAGGTTGGAAGGGACCTTAAAGATCATCAGGTTACCACCACCCTGCTATGAACAGGGACACCTCCCACTAGAACAGGCTGCACAAGCCTCATCCAACCTGGCCTTGAAAACCTGAAGGGAGAGAGCATCCACAACCTCCATGGGCAACCTATTCCAGGACCTTACTACCCTCATGGTGAAGAATTTCTTCCTGATGTCTAACCTAAATCTACTTTAAAACCATTACCCTTTGTCCTATCACTGCTCTCTCTGGTGAAAAGCCCCTCCCCAGCTTTCCCTGTAGGCCCCTTCAGGTACTGGAAGGCCCCTATAAGGTTTCCCCAGAGCCCTCTTTTCTCCAGCTCCAACTCCCTCAGCCTGTCTTCATAGTAGAGGTGCTCCAACCCTTTGATCATCTTCGTGATCCTTCCCTGGACACTCTCCAACAGCTCCATGTCTTTCCTGTGCTGGGGCCTCCAGAGCTGTACACAGTACTCCAGTTATGGCCTCACCAGATCAGAGTAGAGGGGCAGAATCACCTTCCTGACCCTGCTGGCCACACTTCTTTTGATGCAGCCCAGGATGCAGTTGGCCCTCTGGGCTCCAGCACATACTGGCAGCTCATGTCGACCTCATCTATCCCCAAATCCTTTCCCTCGGGACTGCTCTCTAGCCATTCTCCCCCAGCCTGTATTTGTGCCTGGGGTTGTGCCAATCAAGGTGAACTTGGCCTTGTTGAACTTCATGAGGTTGGCACTGGCCCATCTCTCCAGCCTGTCAAGGTCCCTCTGGATGGCATCCCTTCCCTCCAAGGTGTCGACTGCTCCACACAGCTTGGTATTATCAGCAAACTTGCTGTGGATACACTCAATCACACTGTCTGTGTCTCCAACGAAGACATTAAATAGCACTGGTCCCAATACTCACCACTGAGGAACACCAATTGTGACCTGCCTCCACTTAAACACTGAACCATTGACCACAACTCCCTGGGTGCAGCAATCCAGCCAATTACTTACTCACTGAGTGATCCATCTGTCTAATCCATGTCTTGTCAGTTTGGAGACCAGGATTTGGGACACTGTCAAATGCCTTGCACAAATCCAGGTAGATGACATAAATTGCTCAACGATTATCCACCATCTCTGTAGCCTTGTCATAGAAGGCCACCAAATTTGTCAGGCATTATTTGCCCTTAGTGAAGCCATGTTGGCTGTTGCCTACTGCCCAGCAATTCAAGAAATAACTCCTCATGCCTACCACATGGACCAATGACACCCTTCTCCAGCTAGGAAAAGATGAGCATCTCTATCTAAGGTCTAAATCAGGAAGCAAATGGAGACTATGATTACGGTTCTTTTCACTATTTAATTGGGATAAACAAGTTATAGTACAGTGTACATGTATACAAAAAGTGTGTTACCTATCAGAGTACCAGCTAAAGTCAATGAGGTAAAAGTCATGGATAAGAGAAAAAATTTAAAAACACTGATTTTCGGAGCAGAAAATCAATACCAGTATTAGAGTTTATTTTCCCATTTTTATTATCTTATGCCTTGCATTTTCTATACCATTTTGTATTCTTCCACTCAAGTGTCTTCCTAAGCAAAGATGCTTATTTACCCACTGAAGACTCTTGGTTACTATCAGTAACTGATTTCAGTGACATTTTTAACAGCTACCTCAGCTAAAGCTTTCATCTATGGCTCATGCCTTAGATTTATACAAATTACACAAATGAACCTCAACACCGAGTGAATGGATGAGCGAGTGAATGAAAAAAACTCAGTGAAATTAAAGACAGGAAACACAGAGCATATATTTTTTGAGATGGCACAGGATATGCTTTGTTTTAATTTTTATGCCAGTAGCTGTTAACTGATCACACAATGAATCCAGAATAAATTTAATCTCATCTGCTACTTGTACTAATACAAGATTGTAGAAAATCGTCATCAGTTACTGGGAGGAAGAGTTATTATAATGGCTCTCTCAGATGCTTGAATGTGAAGGTTTTGCAGGTGTGAGGGACAGGTGGAGTTTTAATTGTCAGTGTTGTTCCTGTTATTTATGATGGAAAAGAAGGTGAAAGGGTTGCAGGGCTTTTTGGGGTGCCATAGAAGACACAGCAAAACATTAAAGATACATTCACATCAGGGCAAAAGGCTGGATATTTGGAGAGAATGGATATGAAACCAGGCAAAACTTGTGGATATCTGACACTGAACAGCCTTAGAAAGAAGGAATCTGAAATGGCAAAAAATCAAGGATGGGATTCCCAGGAGAGGCCATTTTGTTAAGAAAAGAGGACAAAAAAATTGGAGTCCAGTACAGACCATACTGTACCTGCATCTCCAACAATTTCTAAATTTGGATTTCACAAGGAATCTAACAGTATGAGAAAAGGTGCAAAAAATAATAACATTTTTTTAAAAAAAGATCTGTAGAATCTCAACTTGAGATAGAGGTGAGCAAAGGGGTGTATGGCAAAGGTATGGAAAATCAAGAGGATGAACTCATCTCCTTTTTTATATCACATGTAAATAAATTGTGGAAATAATTGATACAGGATGGTTGGACGCCAAAAGTAATAGATAAAATCCAAAGTCTGCTAGATGAATTGATGAAAGTCTACCAAGTGTGGCGTGAACTCAGTCTGAAAGTCTGAAGCTCAAAGTCTTGCAACTACAGAGTACCTAGAAGTGTCACTTAAAGATATTAGATTTTCTGTTCTATTTCCTAAAGCATTTGTGATTGTCAAAGAGAGATTACTGACTTAGATGACTTTTAATCTCACTCAAACTATCTGTTCTTATGTTCCTAGGTTGTATTCCAAGGAATAGTGTAAACCATTCTTATCAATTCAAAACATGAGACCTGCTGGTTACACTGTATAAACAAAACCATGCTTTTCTGACATATCAGTTCCCATGTGCTGTTCTTGGATTAATGACTGAAAATGTTTATTTGTTTGCAAACCACCATATTTCAAGCACCAAACATCTGAAAAAATATGCAGTGAGAGGGTGGTAAAGATGGATACCTGCTGGTGAAGACAGATACATGCCTGTCTTTCTTATATGTCCCTCCTCAGTTCATCCTCTCCCTGGACCTGCACTCTTTACATTATCTATGAAATACATGAGTTGTTTCCCCCATCCTTCTGCCTGAGACGTGCAATGTGAAGGGACTGGCAGTTGGCAGGAGGGAAAGGACATAATAAATGTGGTCCCACCACATCTCTGCCTTCCCCACCTCCACTGCTGCCTTCAGATTCTTCACCTACAGTGGGGCAGTCCTTCAAGCCTGCAACACAGAAGATTTGCTTGAGAACAGATGAATCACCATTTACTTTCCAGTCTCCCAATGCCAGAGCTCGATGAGTCCAGAGAAGAAAGGCAAGGCTTCATATGGGGGGAAGAAAGAAAGACATGAAGTTTAACATATTTTGAAGCCCTGGGAGTGTGTTTACTGCTGCTGCTGTGGTGTGTTCGCCTTTCAAGTCAGTTACGTACCACTAGTGAAATGTAGGAATTGCCACTCTACACCCTGGATAAATGCCCACATCCTGAAGAAATAGAATATATTATTTATAGAAGGAACTAAGTTGCATGTACCAGTGATTAAGCTACATACAAGAAATGAGGCAAGATAATGAGAGCTAAAAACATAAAACAAAATAAAAATTAAGTGATAGGAAATTATGCTTCCTGGTGGAAGCACAGAATATATTCATTTTTAATCCTCGTTCAACTCTATACAACATTTTAAAAAGGAGAGAAGTTCTTTGAAGTGTTTGAATTTTGGCCATGTCCACTTTAATCTCATAACACACTTAATCAAGCTCTCAGCAGTAAAAATTATTATTAAAATTTTGGCAGAAATTAACATTTTATTACTGATTATTTGATGATACAAACCATTAAAAATTCATCACATGATCGTGAATAAAATGTATCACTGTCAAATTACCTTTGGAGGAACTAAGGAAATCTAAAAATTAGATTTAGTAATTGGCAACAGGGGAAACTTTTTACCACTCTGATCGATACGAGGTTTGGACTTTCCTACTTTTTGAAAAAATGACCGTTTTAAAAAATGGATTCACAGATTTTTGTGTCCATTATATCATTAATATTACATTATTACATCCAGTCCTCTAGTCAAATCCAGGGCCAACAACAGTATGCATTACCCCAGGGAATTTGCAACTTTAAAAAAACCCACCTAATATGAACCACAAGAATTGAGAGTACCAAATTATTTAAAATCTTCTAGGTACCCATTATGAAACAGATTCAAAAGTTTGTATGTGATTTATATGGCTTTAATATCAGATGCAATGTTTTTCCTGTACTGGAGAAACGGTTGCAATAGAGTATGAATGTATAATGTGTTTAGTCAAACGACGTTTAAGTAGCACGAGGGAAAAGTTAAGATCTGTCTTTATCTCTGCTATGTTTTGGAAAAATATTTTCACATGACTGTGCACTTTACATGTGGTGTTACATAAGAATTAAAAGAAAGTTGCATCCACGTTCTTAACCAGACACTTTTATTAAGGCAATCTTTGTTATGATTATCTGTACTTATAATGACCTTACTTACTCTCCACCTACAGATGTAAACAGCAAATCCTGCACTGAGTCTGCCTGGAAGAACACTGAATCATCATTATTATATGAGCCAATAGTCCATGAGGCAGGGCAGTTATCTATTAGTTTCCTATTCAAGAAAGACAGAATTTAGACTGAGAGTGGAAAGCAAAAATTATTTATCCCTTCTCCCAAACCATCCACTTACCCGTCTGAACCATCAGATAAAAAGAAATTAATGAATTTAAAACTCATTCAGGTTCCAAGCATATACAAAAGATACTTGCTTTGTATTCTACTGACTACAAAAAGAAGGTAAAGAGCCCCAAACAGCAAAACAACAGAAGCTATGGTAAAATTATAGCCATTTGGCCATACCTTGAAAAGAAACACAAGATGCTTCAAGCTTGCTGTTAGGAAAGTGACTTGCACAGCTGGAGACTTCGGTTAGCTCATTTTTCTGAATTAATATTAGATGTGTGTTTCACAGGCATTTAAATATGAGTAGTGTCACGAGCCGGTATCGGGGCACCGGCTCTCAGGTGCTTCCATGACTTGCCCCCCCCGTGTGGAGAGGTTTGGGAATGAGACCAAGGGTCACACGTGGCGCTGCCTCTCCCAGAGGAACGGCCGCTGCGGGACCCTATCTTAGAGGGTAGGTTAGAATACCCCCTCACCGCGCTCACAGATTGTTACCGAGACCAATGTTTAGTTACAAATTAATCGGTTTATTAAGGGTCGACACAAACTGAGGGATCAAGGTTCAGGAGAGGTAGTCTAGGTGTATCTCAGACAAGTGATTCAAAGGTACTATGGTCTTATTAAAGGCACACGCCGAGGGAGAGGTGTAGAATCAATGGAGTAAAAGGGTAGGAATTGAGCCCGGCGGGAAAGTTTGTGTGTGTGCGTGCGTGTGTGTGTGTATGTGTGTGTGCGTTTACCCTTCTCCCATAGCCCGTGGTTCCCGGGATGCGGTTGGCAGGCTCGGCAGGAGATCCGTGCGGGGGCGGCTTCCCGGTAACCGGGGTGACCACTGCCCGCAGCAGCAGATGCGGCAAACACAGCTCTAGTCCTGAGGCAGGGTGGCAAGCGCAGGCTGGAGTCCAGACGAGCTGCTAAAGGTGTCTACAGCTGGTGAGACAAATCCCATCTTTAGATGCAAAACAGTCTAGTTTCAGGTTGAGTCAAATTATAAACCGGAGAAAACATAACAGAAGTCTTGTGTAGTCCTTTAGACAACTGTCTAATGTTTAATCCTGAACCCTGAGTACGAGAAAAACAACTCAAATCAGAATGTGATTTCACAGGAAGCCAAAGCAAAATGAGAATAAGACAAGAAAGGTGAGTGGCTTGCAAGGACATGAACATGTACGTTTAACCAAGTAGTCTGAGTCAAATCCTGAGGGATGCCAAAAGAAGTAGTCAGTTACAGGCACTTAATTCAGCACTTAGCTGTCTGCTTAGTAAGATTCCTGAAACAGAGAATATGAGTATTTCTAGAGCTTAGAAAAAACATGCTTGGATAGTTGTGCAGTCTCCTGAACTCTATTCAGCCATCCGGTGTGTGGAAAAGAGCAAAACATTGGAATAATAACTCAGGGAGGCTCTCATTCATCTTGGCTACTATTTGCTTATACAGTCCCTTGTAGAAGGGACCTCCACATACACTGTCCCCTAGCAAAAATTGCATACATTGATGGCAACAGGAGTGGTGTTAAGACAAAAGACATTAATGGCTAAGTCATTTTGCAAATCTGTGCACATGTAGAATCAAGTCTCCCAAGAAGCCTGAAAAATGCTTGCCTTTTGAAATACAAATGTCAGATAAACAGGCTAGAAAAGTGTGAAAATTATGAGACAGTGTTGTAACGTGTAGCATTCTCACCTAGCTGGATTCCATTCCTGTCATGATACAATGGAATTTATGGCTATAGACAGCTCACAAATGTCTGTGATCCCCTTAACAAAGCGGAAAGACTGTTTCCCAGATAGGAACAGCTTATTATCATAAAGCTAAGAGGGGAGAACAGAAAAACCATGCTATATAATACTTTCTCCTTAGCAGATGTCCACAGCATATTAATTTTCAAGTCTTTGCTTGCAAGAAAAATAGGTAATAATATACATTATTGCTTTAACTACACATTATTGTTCCAAACAGGGTTCTCCAAGCTCAAGAGGAAAGTGACAAAATGAAAGAAGTAGCCATAAGGTCAGCTCTAAAGAGAGGAAAACAAATAAAAACCAAAAAGCATCTTTAAAAAGATATTTCAGAGCTTAAAGTTCTTTTAATAGAAAAAAATATTACCAGACTCCTCCTGCACTCCAAAAAGCTTGGATGAGACCCAGTTAGTAGTGTCTTACTGCACTCATAAAACCTTGAATCAATATTTAGCATTACCACTTTAATTGAAGACCAACACTATAATAACAAGATGTAAGCATCAGCAGCCTGAACTGCAAAGAAAGCAAGTTCTTTGGCCAGGATGAAAGCTGCTCTAAGAGAATTCCCAAGGGAAATATCACAGAGGAAGTGTTTACCTCATTTAGAAAGGGGCACAAAGGGTAAATCCTGCTTTCCTTACTCTCTAGGGACTCCATAGAAAACAATGTATTTGACTAAAAAGAATGGGATTTGCATGATGCATTTGGTCCCATCTTAACTCTTCTCACAGTGCGTTGGTCAACACCTTATCTGATTTTTAAGGGAGCCACAAACTGCACACAGAAACCAAGTTTTGTACCAACACACCTTAGCAGAAAAACTGTAACTGAAAAAATTGTTGCTCTGCTACAATAAAAAATATTGCATAAATTAAGAAACATAGCAGTGATTTAGGTTTTAAAACATCCTTTATTCTTTTCATCAGCTGAAGTATAAAACTGACTCCCCATTAACCTCCCACTTCCTCAGCAATTTCATGATCTTCTAAGTATAGAAATGCTCTTCATGTCTAAGAATGTCAGTCTGAAAGAGTATGGGTCACCATTTCCTCTGAAATTATGGCAGTTCACCTCTTGAAATTTTCCAGCAATTAGAAAGAAAATGAGAGCCTGCAAGTACCACTCAGACAAGGAGTGACTGCTAAATTAGAAGATGCGAGCAAAGTGGGCCCGTTTATACTTGCTCCAAGTAAGGCACCTGAAGAACAATTTCTGAGAAGATAAAAACCCACAACGGTTGCAGACAAGCCATTATTCTGTCAGCCAGGCCACTACATTTATGTCAGCACCTAAATAGCTGGTTTTAGACCAACAAAAAATTCTTGACTGTCCAAAGTCTCCAAGGCCCTTAAAAGGGGGTCGCTGCACGCCCCTACGACTGACAACCTGCAAGTCCTTCTCAGCCACGTCCCACGACGCCTTGTCCTCGGCTCCCCGTGGCAGCCGGGACGGCAGCAAGGCAGTCGGGGGAAGCCCCCCCCCGCTGCTCCGTTCGGCTCCGCTAAACCTCCCTCCACCTTGCTGCCGGGCTCAGGCGGCTCCTTATCCCCGCTGCCCTCGGATTTCTTGTTGAAGCAGATCTTGAAGACCCCCAGGACGGTCATGACCAGGATGACCAGCACCACCACCGCGACCGTCACCAGGATGAACACGTAGCTGGAGGAGGAGGAGAAAGGCGGCGGAGTGCCCGTCTTCTCCCCGCCGGAGGC
>NW_009952694.1:3952034-3973122 GCF_000747805.2 Chaetura pelagica
GGTGTCCAACCTCGGGGAGGATGAGGGTAGAAAATCCCCATGCCCGCTGCGCTGTCAGAGGGGCAGGAGGACGAGGCGGCCCGGAGCTGCAGCAGCGGGGCCCATCTGTGGCCTGTGTCCGGGAGATGCCCGAGCCTGTCTTGCCAGTGCGTTGCACGACGCTTCCAGGAGAGCAGGCCAGCTACAGTGGCCTCGCCACTGAAGGGTTTCCTGGTGAAGCTGTGCGTCCAACCCTTTAGTTCCCAGTAGCACTCAGGAAAACTGATTCAGCTCACTCGTTTCAAGCAAGTTGGCCTAAATGTATCGTACATTAGGTGCCTGAGCAGACTTATGGTAGGCTGTTCTTAAATAAGCAAACTTATGAGCTGCAACTGTTCCCCTGTTGGCAGTGCATGTGTCACGTCATTTTCCTATTCCCTACTGTGATGTCTGTGTGTTCAGATACAGCACCTACCCATGTCATTTCCCCAGGCATCTTAATTTAAAAAAATAAAGTTTATCAGTAGGGGCACCTATGTGGAGGTGAGTTCTACAGTCTAGGATCAAGGCTCCAGGTGAACTCTGCCCTGCACAAAGTACCATCACTGCTCCAGTATACTTGTAGGCCCTGCATCTGTTCAGCCCTCTCTGAGGAATTTAGTTTCTTGTCAGGAGGAATAAACATGGATGACAAGTCCAAGTTAGCCAGCTTGTGACTGAGCTGTCCAGGTGTCATTGACTTTAGGCCTACAACAGGACATAACTCCTTTTCTCTGGACACCTCAAAGAAGAATTAGACACACTGTGTGATGACGAAGCTCTGAAGCACAGCCTGTTTTCCTAATGGGTTTTAAATACGCAGCTTGATGGAAGTGGTTTTTAACCTTCATTTTCTAACAATATTATGGGTAGCCTTGGGATTCTTATTTCCTAGCTGAGCACAGAGCAATAAAGCAAAAAATAAAATACTAAAAAAGAGTAAATTCTGGTTTCCCTTATTGTCTAGTTTCCTGAATTATTGATAAATCACTTCCCTTCCAACCCTCAATAAAGTAGACTTTCAAGTTTTGTTTATGACTTTTCAAATATTCCAGTATTTAACATCTGGCTACGGAGAGGAAGGAGTTTCTCTCTTTACAAGGAGTCACATGGTACACTAAGATCAATCATACACTGGAACAGCTTCCCCAGGGGTGTTACAGAGTCCCCAACACTGGAGGTTTTTAAGCTGCAATTAGGGTGCTAGATAATCTCATCTAGGCTGCTTTTCCCACAAAAGATTAGACCAGGAAATCTCAAGATCTCTTCCATCCTGGACTGTTGTAAGATCCTATGATTCTATGATAAGAAGAATGATTTGAATACTTATTTCAGATTTATGTAAAAAGACAAGAATTAAATATCAGCCTTTCCCAAAAATATGCATCTATTCCTTTCTTCATTTTTGCTTTGGGGAAACACACCTTCCTAAATGCTTGGACAACCCCACAGAAATTCTGTTTACCACAATTATAAGAGTTAACAAAACAACATCGTGCAATACATGAAGTAGAAGAAGTTGATTAGGAGTAAACTGGATTAATACGTTCATAACTCCTAAGCAGATGTTTACATTCAGTTGATATTTTGTTTCTCTTGGTATTCAGAAAAAAAACAACAACAAAACAAAACAAAAACCCAAAAACAAGCACCTACATTAAGTATTGCCCATATTATTACAATTTTTAAATTACAAGAGCAATTAAACTGCTTTGGTAAAAAAAATGATAAATTTGTTTCATTTTTTGGAGAATAGGTTTTCAGAACAAAACAACTTGTTTGTTTAATTCTAGATGAAATTAGAATTTTGATTAATTGGGGTGTAGAGATGATACAGCCACCAAAGTCAAAACCTGTAGTGTTGTCACAGCTCTGTTTTCAGAGCTCTGCTGCCTACTGGCATTGTCACTCTGGCATTCACTCCTTTCCATGGTGCATCAGGACAGAGGCACTGTACCGTGTGCCTGTGCAGGTGAGCACAGGGAGATCCTCACTGTCTGCCTGCACTCTGAGCTAGGAAGATGCAGTTCAGTTTGCATCAGGAAGCTTTATCATCGAGTACTCAGACCTTTAGCTCTTCACTGGATCTAGCCTTAAATGTACTTACAGTAAATGAACTGCTCCTCTAGCCTTTTGGTGTTTCTTAATGATGTATAAAGGCTACGTTTCTACAATACCTGTCAGCTTAGTATCTTGATTTTCTCCAAATGTGGTTGATGTGGGAGACAGGAGAGGTTGCTATAGCTTTACTACTGCCATCTTGCTGGGGTGTGTTGACAGGGCTTTGCCTAATATGCCACTGCAATCCTACAGCTTCAGTTTCTTTTCTCTTTCAAAATTTAGTTCATTTATTACAGCTGAATAGAAGCTAACCGTTATAAATAGAAGAAATCATATAGAAACCCAGTTTTATGCTTCTGACCTAAGGCTCTGTCTCTGGGGAGGAGAATGCAGCTCAGTTTGTGAAAATGTTTGCTCCCTTGCTTCTCTTCTCAGCTGTCAGCAAAGACATGATTTGAGCCATCTGGGATGGCCTCTCTGCCAGGTAATTGAAGGGTGCTACCAGCTCATTTCACGCAGCCCATCATTTTAATTTCCTAGGCTGTATTTGAACCAGCAGTTTAGAATCAACAGGTTAGACACCAGTGCCCCAGGCAGTCCAGTCTCATCTGAGGACCTTGTACTGCATAGAAAGATGAGAACACTGCATGCCAAAGCCAAAAGCTTTTCCCAGCAGGAAGTAGAGACACTAGCTCCACATCTGCTTTATCTGCCTGTACCTTCTCTCTCCTACAGCCTCCCCCAAGAGTCCTGCAAAATATTTTAAAAATAACAGGTCTACTAGATCTCCAGAAAACATCTCTCACTCTGGTTTTGAACATTCTTCTAGTTCTTCCTTTTAAGTAAATAAGAGAACATTTTCATTAAGTGTCTTAATAGGCTTTTCCTGAAGAAATCCTTTCCTGAATGAGAGAACTGGCTACTCAGTGCAAATGCTCGTACCAATCAGTGTGTGAGACAACATTTCTATCCATAAAGAAGAATGTATTACATGAATGTGAATGCTATATGACTGATTGACATGTAAGTTTTAATGTACCTGTTTTGTTCAGTAGCAAAAGCCTTATTTAGCTGTAGTCATTACTCAATCTCCTGCATGTAAGATCTGAGCCTTTGAAAAAACACTGGCTTCCTTTAGTTGTAATTTTACTAAGAGCCATTAGGTTTTCTATTTCACTATGTATCTGCCTTATAAAAATATGTACATTTTGACTAATAAGTAGTGAGAGAAGGGCTAAATTATTAAATATACTTGTCTCTTTTGTAGTGGATTCTTTTTTGCATTTTTATAAGGTAAATTAACACTGTTCTTTTTGTGACTAACCAGGAAATGTATCAGCCACATGAAAGCACATGCTTTGCAACTGCTATGGCTTAAGGGGGTACATTTTCATTAGAAGTAGCCATGTAGAGAGATACAGTATTGTGTTCTTACTAAGAGCTGTATTTTGCTTCACAGAGGTAGATGGATGGTATGATAAAAGAGGTCTGCCTGGCTGCAAAGGAGACAAATGATCATACTGTGATGTGCAGGGCATGAATAAGGTCAGTAAACTGGCTGGTGACACTTATCCCCCCAGGGAATACAGGAAAATGTCTGGAAATGTATCTGTCTACCTGTTCTGCCACAAACACAGAATCAGTGTTTAATGGCATGTGGTAAAGGAAGGCTGCTGCAGCACAGCTCCCTTTATCACCTGTCCTCTACAGGTGAAGGAACATGTTTTGGTATGTTGCATGACAGATTTCTCTGGGGTTGGGAACTTTGGAAAGGGAGCAAGAAAGGAAGGAGAACTGGTTGGCAGTGGAGAGACACCAGTTAGTAGTGCAGAGGCTGTATTGTCACTTAAGAGCTCCATCCCTCTCCCTCACCTGAACAGGCATCTCTTCTGGATCCAGGTAACCTTCTGATGAATTTATCATTAATAACATTAAAACATTCCTGACCTTTCAGTGCTCTGCTATGATATAGGTAATAATTTAAATAACACAGTGGAAACAGGTGTTTTGAACAAGTTAGAATCCCTGTTGTTTGACAGCATGCCTCAAAAACAATGGGTTAAATCCTTCTTTCCTCACTCAGCATTTCATGACATTGTCATCTGTATTTAAAAAGTGGTTTATCAAATAGTAAGGCAGCTGTACATTTCACATATGATCTGTGTTTAAGCAAAGACAAACATTTTTTTCACTAACAGGTTATATTCTTCTTCAAGAAAATACCTAAGTTAAAAATCAGACCCTCGTGAAGTTAATGAGGCCTATCTCATTCCAATAGTGTGCCAAGATTTCTCATTAATTTCTCTGCATTCAGTCAAATAACTTGCAACAGGGAGTAAAAATGTCATGTGGAATGCAGCATGCTGTTGTTACTTTTCCAGGGAACAGGATAGGAAATGAAAAAAAGAATTTCTCTCTTATTGTAACAACATGCACCATTGTAAGATTTTAATTATTCATCCCTCAAAAGGACTAGATAGATAACAAGGTTCACTTACACAGCTTGGAAAAGATAACCCAGCAGGGGTCATGCAAGTTCCTGTCTACTGTAATAACAATTTCCAATGACATTATCACATAGCTATCGGACTTCTTTAGAAATAAAGAATAGTATTTAACTGGTGTTGTGAACACAGTGGTCTATCTGTTACGTTTATGACATAGACACCAAATATAACTAATCCTGATCTGCTGAAGGGAATATTTAATAGATGGACCGTGTTGGCAAAAAAAAAAACCCAAAACAAATAAAAATATGTGTCTGTAGCATTACCCAATATGTATATGTTTCCCTTAAAGCCTATTCAGTTTAGATGTTCATGTTTCCATTACTAATTATGCAAGAAAATAATGTATTCTGTTAAAACTTCCCTTCATCTTTAACGAGTTATTAAGAAAGATTCCAATCCTGTAATTAGCTAGGGGAAATGAACTCCAGAACTCCCAAATGAAACACTTTAAATCTTTTCAAAAAATACTGTAGTCTATAAATATTTTTTTATTTTCACTCCATCCCACTCTCCTTTGTTTTTTTTAATAGATAATTCATACTCATTCAATCCCAGTTTCCAAAATCTCCACATCTCCTGTATTACGTAGTACTGTCTGGTTGCCCGATTCAAGCTTCATGTTGATATATGTTGGCAAGGGGGGGTCCACAAGAACTGGAGATTGGGTTTGGCCATATATATGATCTAGTTTGCAGTTAACAATGTCCAAAATAACAAAAGCACTGAAATGCATCATGGTACGGTCAACCTTCACTGCATCATATTCTCTTTTCTCTGTACCTTGAATGACAAAAACCCAGCAGTAGTCAGAGCTTTATCTGGTTTGATACATTTTAGTAGTCCATATGAGGTGTCCACAGGCCTGCAGAATCTGAGTGTTTGTGTTTATGCCTGCGTTTAGGTATTTGTATGTATATCTGTGGAATGGAGTGGAATGGGATGGAATGGAATGGAAGGGAAGGGAATGGAATGAATAGAATGGAATGGAATGGAATGGAATGGAGTAGAGTAGAGTAGAGCAGAGCAGAGCAGAGCAGAACAGAACAGAACAGAACAGGCTGAGGGTGTGGCCCAGGGTTAAGTTGAGGGAATGGAGAGCTGCAGCACAGAATAAATGAGTAGGTAGAAAAAGAGGGAGTAGACACAAAAGGAAGACAACAGGGAAGAAATCAAAAGGAAAGAGAGAAGTAAGATCAGTATCAGAGGGACAGAGGGAGCACAGGGGCCACATCCCAGCTGCCCAGCCCGGCACAGTCACAGCAACTGGTGTATGAGCTGGTGCTGGTGACACAGCCGTGTTTGCACAGCTGGGGAGCCCCCACAGCAGCCTGATGCCAGGCAGTGCAGGGCTGTCAGCATGGAACAAATGACAATGACAGCTAAAATAAAAGGCAGTTACCACATAAAGACGGCATGTGGTTCTTCAAAATATATTCCGTTAAGTAGCTGCAGGAGACCCACTGTGTACTGGGGGACGCTGACAGCCTTAAAGCTACTTTGTGGCTCTAAGGCGATCCTTAAAAAGCATCATTTTCACAGTGAGTTTGACAGCTTCTTTATGCCAGTTCCTCTCTGGGCCATAGGGATGCTATCAGCAGTCTTTGTAAACCACAGGTTTCGGAGGTTTGGGAAAATGTTGAGTTCACTTGTGATATTCTCCTAGCCTAGAAAAAAAAAAAAAAGTGCTAAAGAGAAGAATGAGAGATTAATTCAGATGTACCTGTATCCTTCTATAGGTTTCTGATATTTATCAGGTTTTGACAGAAATAAAAACATTTTTTAAAATTAATGATTTTTCATTTACAACCCCCCCCATTTTTAGAAGCTTCCTATAGAATTGTAATTATACAACAAAATTCTGGGACTGGCAGACCTTTTGTGATGAGGAAAATTTTCCTAGGGAAATAAAGTAAAATAGAAGGAAATGTAGTGGTAAGGAGGTGATTGCACTTCCTGGCCTTTTGCCCAGCCTGACCATTTCAGAGTGTCTTGAACTATTTGCTTGAAAATGGGCAAGGGTTACAGACTAGTAAGAACAAATTTAAAAGAGAGCAGTTGTGAGACGGAGACAGAGCAGATGCTTGTCTACATAAGCAGTTAATTCAAAACAAAAATAAAAGGAAGAATATTCTGAGTCTAGTGAAATAGCTGTTGTCATGGAGTTTATGAGAGGTAAACATACCTCTTACAGAAATATTTATTGGCTTTCTTTTCATGCGACAGGCCAGACTAAAAAGGTTTTAGTTCACTTTACTGCTGCATTTTCCCCCTTGCCCCTTTTAAATAATGCCCTTTCATGAAGCATTTCCTTCTTAAGGAAGTCTAATGCTTTAAATGTTCCTCACTGGTTGTTTGCAAGAGATAAAAACAGACTTCAGATTATTTGTATAGTGTAGAAGCCATAGAAGATTCTAGAGGATCTTGCTGTATGGCACATCACTTTTTTTTTTCTCTCCTGTTTATCATAGTAAAAGGCCAACAGTGCTGTTCCTTGCATTTCTATGTTAAATGTATGTTCAGCAATACTTACTCGTTATCCTAAATGGCTCTACAATCATAAAATGGCACCTAGGAGCCTGAAATTTTACATTATGTAAAAACACAAGAAAGATCATCTTTATGCTTTGGAAGAAGTTCATTTGGAAAGCAGATAGGCTCTAGAAACAAAATTAGTGTCTACCTATCGACTTCCCACACTCCAGCCTGTGGGATATTCAGAAGTGGGGTGTTAGTCTCTGTCTAATTAAAACAGGTAAAAGTAGTGGATGCATTTACCTGCATTTCTTTAATGCTAAGGCTAAAATCCTAGCTCTGACAGTTTTTCACAATTTAAATTAAATAAACATTGCTCTTATGACATATGAGAATGTCATTTTTCAAGGTCTTAGAAATTAAGGCCTATCAATGCTCAAGGCATGAAAGACCAACTGTTCCTATGAAGAATAAAACAGGCTTCTAGTCACATATTCCATGCATAAACAATCTACAAGATAGAATTGGTCTACATTTTTATCCAAAAGCAGATTTCATTTCTAGAATTATTGGTTTTTAATTTTTGTATTATGGTTGTGTGTCAGGCCCTGGTTTCCTAATCTTAGTATTTCCATTAGATTACACCATATTACACTGTATCAGAAAAGATACAGTCCTTGTACTGCTAGTATTAATACCTTGGGGCTGCAGACAACATGTAAACTTCATGTATCTCCTGTAGAGTTGTGCAGACTGTCTCCCATCTGAGTCTTTAGCTGATCTGTTCTGGGCAGTGGTGTGTGTGTGTATGTAAAAGGAAAAGTGGTCCCATGCAAATTCCATACCCATATGCAATGAGCATGCATGTGCCTATTCTGTCCATATCTGAACATCTGTGATTATTCGTCCCATAATATTCTGGGAACATGTGAGGAATATATGTAATCTATTTGTATGATAAAATAAAGCCCTAACTATTGTTTAGCTGAAGGTAGAAACAATTAATATCCATGTAATCATACTTAAAATAACCTCGGAATAATAGGATGTGGAGAAAAAAAAGTGGCCTCACTTCCTGGCATCATTTAGAGTGATGCCAGCCAGAGGCTGCCCTTGAAGATTGTCAGTGAGCAACGATTGTCCATGAAGGAAGGGACTGTCATCACTACTCTCCTGGTTCAGATTTCAACCACCGTATACTTTGTCTACTTTTATATGGCACAAAGACATAGTTGCAGAAATTTGTTCCACCAGATAGACTATAAGGTGACGGAGAGGGTAGAATCTGCAGGAATTTATTTTAGGTACCAGTGATCTCTACAGACAAGCCAAGTTCCCTGAGAGGTTTGTTGATGTACAGTAACATTCTCCCAAGTACAGCAGGCACGAGGAACATGTGTTGCTGTTGCTCTGTCTGCTTGACACTGAGGACAATAGACTGTAATCCAGCTGCACCACTTGGCACTTGGGTTCAAAGGGCCTTGGCTTCGTATTATTTGAACAGAAAAGGTCAGTAAGAGGTGAGACACAATTGGATGTTAATAAATAATAAAGGAATGAGAGCTGAAAGTGTTTGACCCCTCCCTGCTGATGTGCTATTGATCTGAACCAGAAAAGAAATGTCAAACCCTTCCACACCCGGAGGGATAGAAACATTTCTGATATGTGTCAATAAAAGATAAGAATAAGACCAAGAATACATTAGCAGATGCCATAGGGAATAAAGCATAAACAACCCAAGGGTAATAGTTACTGTGTTTCAGCTACATGTAAGTAACGCTTCTTTGGCAAAGCATTTTGGTTTTATGCCCATTACTTCAGGGCAGTCTGGACATGCCAAAGAGACTTCTGGGAGGAGAAATCAGGTATAAGGAGATTACATGAGGGTAAGGAGGAAAGTTCATGGGACTGCAGATGTTCCCCCATATGGAGGAGTGGAAGCAAGGTTTGAAGGCAGTGGGTTTGCTCTGCACAGACCTTTCACCCTACATATATTCTGACTGTGCTTCATATTTTACCCTGAGAGCACCCAGCTGGATCCACTTCAGGCATCATGCTACCATTTCCAGTTACATAATGGTTCTTCAAAGCCTCTGCTGTGGTATGATTTAACCCTCTAGAGATAGCTCCCCTACACACCCATTTTTCCTTCCTGTAAAGCATTTCACATTTTTTCCATTAGACGCATGTGAACAGCTTGACTTTACACTTGCCAATTTAAGAATTGTCCCTTCTGTATTGTTCTTATTCTTTGATTTCAGATGAATCAAATCAGCTAAACACACCTACTGCATGAAATCTTGCACAAAATGCAGTCAGACAGTGAAAGGACATAGAAGGGAAATCGTGTAATCTGAAGTTTAAGGCATTTTTCATGTCAAAGCAGAGTTACTTCTGCTGCAGTGATTATTTATGTATTTTATATCCACTGGAAAAAAACCTGTCAGGAGAGCCTGATAAGGAAACCCATCTAAGATTGTCTGATCTCCTGACGCATGAGATTTGGCTTCACAACCTGGCTCTACAGTCTAACAGAGGAAGGATTTGAACATAGATCTCCAACTCACCATATTAACCACTTTTTCCCCCCTTTTTTTATATTTAGAGGGACTGACTACATCGCAGTTTTCTGATGTATTGGAAGTCAACCAGTGAGGATTTGGACTAAACAAACCTCTCTTCCTTCATTCTTCCCTGTCAGGGAAGAAACAAGCTAGAAACACGGTGCATTTGACAGAGGTTGTTCCTTTGAAGTCAATACTAAATTGAGGCCTGCCTGCAATATTCTGATTGCATTACAAAGGAAAGAGCTCTTTGCAGAAATATCCAGAGAAACAATGGTTTTGCTGAAATGTTCTCTATTACTCTCCTGCCAGATCCAGATCAGGATGGCAATCTTTGCTGCTGTAAATCCAGTGAAAATCATCCACTTTTAAATGTATTTGTTTTAGTCTTACCCATGCTTTGTACCAGTGTATAAAAAGGCAAATTTTATTTCAATATTTTAAAATGTTTATACATTTTTTGAAAAGGTAAAAAAATACTTCTTTCAGTAATTCCCAAAGACTTTGTATCTAAGTGTAATGAAACTTAGGGGAATGAATATACTTGATCTTAGCTGAAATCCCAACATTATGTTGTCATAAAGATGCTGAAGTAATTGTAACTTCAAGCCACTGCTCACAATGGATAGCATTTTGAGGGAAAACAGGAAGGGTTTGGTTGGTGTTTTGATTTAGCAGGACTCCTTTGGTGGGAGACAAGCAAGGGAAACACACAGATGAGATAAAGCTTCTAACTCTGAATTCCCCCACCAGACTAACCATATTAGTCACTACAAAGAGAATTTGTCCCATCCTTCTGACACTTTAAATGTTACCTTCCCAGTTTAATTATAATTGGTCATGCAACATAGACAGTTTTTTTTCTTTGTGGTTTTGTTTGTTTGTTTGTTTGTTTGTTTTGTGTGTGTTTTGTTTTGTTTATGTGAGAGTAGTCCATAAGTACAAGAAAAGCCTGTAAGAGCTTTTCAGTTTCTCTTGGGAAAATAAGTTAAATAGAATTAGGGAATCTTGTAATAATTTAAATTACTTTCTTTCTAGATCACAGAAATGTTACATGAAATATCCTTCCTTGACAAGTAGGTTTTATATAGACCTTTAGCTTTGTACTTTAGGCTTAAACTTGTATAGTCACATATATTGCATGTATATATGCAATGCCATTTCAGAGGTATGCTTGAATACACTCATTGCTGATATACTGGATTTATGGCAACTGGATCAGAGGGCTGTGAAACCTTGCTATCCTCATTCCCAAAGGGACTGAAATGCTTCTACTGTTCAGTAGTCTTGTATGCTTGTCACCATTAATGTTCCCCCAAATTTATTACTCTGTGTATGACAAATGACCTTTCGAATACCAGTGTGAAACTTGTAGCCCTAGTTCCCACAAAGCTGATAATGGGACAGAAAAATAAATGAGTTTGTAAATCCTATCTGTGTTTTTGATATTCTGGGACACGCTCAGTTCATGGTATAAGTTTCTACAGATTTGTGGCTTCTTCAATATGTTAGAAAGTTTAAAAAAAAATTATTTTGCATGCAAAATGTGTTCCTGACAGGCCCCCAAATTACAGTGTCCAGGAAAGCACAACTGCCTCATTGACAGAGACATCTGTACAAAAACCTCTATCAGACCAAAAAGGTACCTTCCTAGTCAAGTCTCAATTTTGAATTATGTCATTCCAGTGATAGGAAAACAGACAGGAGGAAAAGAGAGGCATGGAGAGTGTTGGATATCATCCTTTATGTGGCTGGGAGCAATAGTGCACCTCCTGACCAGGAGTTAAAAAACACAAGAGAAGTAATTTGCCAGCCTGGATGTATTCCTGTGTTCCAGAGTCCTGACCAGAAGATACACAGGTGGCTGATGAAAGGAGGTAGGGCTGAGAGATCACAAAGGCATCAGGAAGACAGGTGACATGTCTCAGCTTCCCCTGTCCTGGTCCATATGTTTGCAAGTTGCATTAGCAGATGGACTTGTAGGAAGTTTGAATTTGTGTTGGCCTTAAAAGTTACCACACTCCGTGCACATCCTCCCCTTTGCCCACTGCTTGGGGGCAATAACGTCAGGCCAGGACAAATCAAGGGGTACTGGTCTTTCCCCTGTGATATCCAAGTTTTTTATCTCCTGACTTTCTTGGCCGCTGCAGTGATCACTAGTAAAGCTAGTGGTGGGTACAGCTGCATGTGACACAGCCTGCTCACTTCTCTGGCTCCAGGGAGATGTTATAACTACTTTCAGTACCTGAAGACGCCTACTAGAAAGCTGGGAAGGGACTTTTTTTTGCAAGGGCATGTAGTGATAGGACAAGGGGTAATAGCTTTAAACTGGAATAGACTGTGAGGGTCCTGAGGCACCGGAACAGGTTGTCCAGAGGAGTTATGGATGCCTCCTCTCTGGAAGTGTTCAAAGCCAGGTTGAATGGGGCTTTGAGCAACCTGGTCTAGTGGGAGGTGTCCCTGCCCATGCAGGATGTTTGGAACTAGATCATCTTTAATGTCTCTTCCAACCCCAAACCATTTGGCGATCCTACAATTCTAGATTGTCCATTAGGCTGCCTGCTCGGAGGGTAGAAGTGCTGTACATGCAGTGTGTAGCATCCTGAAATAGTCAGGTACATGAGGACAGAATTAATCTTTTCAGGAGTAAAACTCAATTGCTCCTCTGCTGAGAAAGCGAATTTGAAGAGTGAGCAGACATGGGTCGAATGGCTTCATTTGGAAGCCTGAATGGAGAAAGTCATGCATTTTGGAGCCATGTACCATGCTTACTCTCTGTAGTACCATATTTTCTAAGGTGACCTATTTGACCCCAGCTTGTACTCCATGGTGGGGTTTATAGATTATCCCTAGTGTCCATAAACAGTAGATCCTCCACCTAAATGCATCTTCCTGTCTGTAAATTGTACCAGCTAAAACCACCTCTGTGTAGAAAGCATGGTAAAAAGGATAAGTGAGAATGGATCATGGCAAAACTGCTGGAAAGCTGAACTGAAAGGAGCAACTGTATTACTATCTGTAGGTGGAAGAGAAAAACCATACTCCCATTTAAAGCAGTGTGAATTTTGCCACCAGGTTCAGAAAAGCTGGAATGCCACACAAAGTACGTTGGAAAGTATAAATTAGTGGTTTCTAGAAAATACATTGAAATGGAAACGTCAAAATTATTTTTCTTCAAAAAGAGAAAACAGCATTTCTATTTAGGAGAATGCATTTTAAAAATATCTCTTTTAGCTTGACTTTTTTTTTTACTACCCAAGCAGAAGTTAAAAGTGGCTATTATCCTGTGATAGAAAAGTAGGTTACTGAATTATTTGGGGCTTTAGTGTTCCAGCATGCTTGACACTAAGCCTGATTTCTGTTCTTAAGACAAAAAAGATTTTATATGGTTCTGCAGAGTAACAGGAAACTTTCCTATTATCTTTAGATTACAAGCACATGCAGGTTATAAACATTAAAACAAAAATATCTGTACACAGTCTGGAGAGAGACTGGTACAGATAGCGTAGGAAACTCTGCTGCTTCATTGCTGTAAATATCAGAAAAAACTTGTTTACTGTGAGAGTGACAGAGCACTGGAACAGGCTGCCCAGAGGGGATGTGGACTCTCCTTCTCTGGAGACATTCAAAACCCGCCTGGATGCGTTCCTGTGTGATGTGCTTTAGGTGACCCTGCTCTGGCAGGGGGGTTGGACTGGATGATCTTTTGAGGTCCCTTCCAACCCCTAAGAGTCTGTGATTATGTGTAATGCTGTAATTATTAAATTTAATAGCCTTAGGCTGTCCTGTCCATGTCTGGGCAAGAAGTCAAGCCTAATTCTCATCTTGCAGCCGCCTGCCTGATGATGGCTAAAGCCTTGGTAACTGTGGTGCAGTATGGACTGTAGTTACCTATGGTGGATAAATTCTACAGAAAAAGCAAGCAGTTGTTTTTCCAGCACTATCTGCTTGGTGCATAACTTCAAAAATAAAGTATAAGGGGTAGAGTTGAATATATTACTTTTATTTTATATGGATAAGCCCTTGGCAGGATTGAATAGCAGTGAAATCAACACTCATAAACAGAGTATGAACAAAGGTTTATCATATAAGATGTTTGGTTTCTTTTCTTCCTTTGTAGTTCTTGTGAATACAAAATGAGTATACTATGCAGCTGCCACCTCCTGTTTGTGGCTTAGAGCAAAAGCTCAGCAAAACCCAGAATCTTACATAGTTCCACATCAAAACCCTATTTCAAGCTTGCTCCAATCTGAACAAAATTCACTCTTTACCCAAAATACTGAAGCAAACAGGGCAAATTTTACTTCCAGGTTTTCTGTTGGCTTTTTAGGTTGAATGTGCTGATAGCACCATCAAAGGTTTGGGTTATCTCTTCTTTCCATAGCAGAGTTTGAAATCCTTAGCAGAATCCTCATAGACAAGTATTAATATTCTCCCTGAGGAAAAAATACTATGACAATCACGTGTTCCATTTTTCATTCCATTTATAATTTCATTTTTTACTTAAAACAACAGAATTTCTGTCTATTTTTCCTCATGGTCTTGAAAAGACTGTGAATAGCTCACAAACTTGTTGATAAATTGGAATAAAATCTCTAAATAGTAAGGATGGACCCTGTGATCCTTATTTTGATTCTGAACTTACTCTAAAGAGTACTGCAGGTCCACACAGAAACAACTAAAAGAACACATTTTATTTTAACTGATATCTACTTCTTGTACTGACTGAAAAAAAAGTATAATTGTGGATGTCTTTCAGTGTCTTCATATCTGTTTTCTTCAACTGTTTGCTTCAGTTGAAGAGGTGACTAGTTAAGTGGGGATACAGATATGGCTAAACCTCTGAGGAAATTCTTGAGCTGAGCTGGTTATTAAGGAGTAGGACAAAGAAGATGGGGGAGATATCTTGGAGGTCTTTGGAGGCACTGGTCTGGGAGAACTGAGGCAGCTGTATTGCTGGTCTGTGAGGGGTCAAAGGGAAAGTCATAGCTTGCTTCCTGTGCTTATAAAGCAAGCCAAAGAGGTAGTCAGGGGAATCATTGCTTTAGCACAGCCAGGTCAAAAGATGCTTAAGAGTAGACACTGTGGATGAACCTCAGTTCAGTCATCTGGTAATTGTTCTAGAAAATGCTTGTGAGGTCTTCAATCAGTAGATCCAAAATCCTTTTTAATGAGTCTTTGTAACCTGTGCCCTTTAAATCCAATGTTCTGCTGGTATCTAATAGCACTTTTAAAAAATCAACAAAACCGTCTTTAATTACACAACTGAAATAGTTTATTGGCAGGTAGTAACCCACAAGCAGTTTCCCGAAGTGTTTCAAAGATGTTTAAAAGTGCAATGAAGGAAAATATTGCTTTTTAACGTTGAATTTCAAAAGACAACATCAAAGAGAGAGAGAGGAGGAGAGCTGCTTCTGTTGCCTTAATAGAGATGCAGTTGTAATAGTACAGAACTCAATGTCAAGCTTAAGTGCCTCAAATACCAGTATCGACAGATCCCTCCAGAGATCATATGCAGTTATATTAGCTAAAAGACTAAAGTACTGTCTCTGGAAAGTGCCAAAGTTTCTTCAGCTCCCTTTGAACTCAGAGGGAAAGATAACAGTATCCAGGGCAGAAGAAATTTGAAAGGTATTAGATAATGGCATTCATCATCTTGTTTCCTAACATGCAAACTCCTGTGGGCTTTTTTTTTTTTTTTTTTTCTGTCATCACTCCTAGATTAAAGCTCAGGGAAAGGGTAGAATATTAAAATACCAACCAATTTATAATTGGTTACTAAAGTCAATTGACAGATGACCTTGAAAAAGAATTAATCCAGCAAGCTGATAAAAGAGAATGACCCAGTCATTCTGGTTAACATCAGAGCAGGTGATGGAACAGCAATATGGTGGGACTGAAAGAAGACAGAGAAGATTAAAGCACCCGATATATGAAAGGATTTCTTTAGAAATTTCGCTTTCATACTGACAAAAATCCACAGACTCCAGTTGACAGTATAAATGTATTATCAATTCAGTATCTGGTGAACAGTTCTTGCTACATGTAAAGGAGACAATTTACAATTCTGGCAAAGTATAATCAGTTCAGATTGTTCCATATTAGCAGGAGACACTGTGCAAAAAAGTGAAGCAAATTAATGAACATTCAAGAATCTAGAATTTGTTTCTAAGCTTATTATTTTCCTGTCTTTTGAAGCAAACTTCTACTGCGTCACTTTACCTTGGGAAAATACCTAAGCTATGAGGAGTAAAAGACAGGTGGAAGACAGTGAGTTTTTCCTCAATGTTGTTAGAAACAGGATAAAATTGGATGTCCTGAACTGGTTAATGTTGCCCTTAATTTATGGAATTTCAGGGGTTTTCTTTAAATCAGACAGCTATGAATCTTCAAATGTTTCATAGAGTATCTTGAAAGGCTTGACTACCATTCATGTTTTTGTACTATCAAGAAGTTTAGAAATTCAATGGGATGGAGACAAGACAGAAAAATCAGAAACCAGCTTTACAAGGTGAAATGGAATCTTGAGAGAAATGAAGATGAAAAGGAGCCTGAGTGTCCAGCTGCTACAAAATACTCATAGTTCAGAAGCCTCATTGCTAGGGTAAGCTCAGTCAGATACTTTTAAAACTTCTTATATTGGGTCAGTTCCTGAGAAAACTTTTTCTGGGTCCCAGTCTCAGACTGCTGCAGGGTTTTTCCCCTGAAACTGAGCACAAACATCTTCTTTTTGCTTCTGAAATATGTCTGGGCTGTGCTACAAGCTCAGTGTGCTGCTTAGAGGTGCCTTGCCGAGGCTTATACACAGTTTTTCTTTTGTTGTTTCTGCTGCTGCTGAATAATTCTCCCTGCTTCTTCAGTTTCTTAGCTGCGGATGAGCTTCTGGGCAAACAAGAAAATGTGTTGCCATATAGGGCCCTAATCTCACAAGCGAAAAAAGTGCTCTCAGTTTTCAATATGCCCTAACACCATAGGATCAGACATTAGCCCATAGCTCTGTTACTCCCTGGGCAGTACTTGACATGCTGCTGTCTTAAATTCAAATGCTTTCTGAAGCTGCAGCAGTAGCTTGCACAGCCCTGGCAGAGGCTTTCACTTCCCTGGTGGCAGTCACTGCCCTTAACCTTTTCCTGAAATCAGGCTCCTAGATAAAAGGAGATTTCTTTTCCTGCCTTCATTTGAAAGTAATATTTCAATGTTTTACCAAAAGGCTGTTTAATGTAATGCTCAAACAGGTTTAGAGTTCAGTTCCCGGTGCTATTCATTCTCTAATAAACACCTGAACTTCCTACTTAGTGTCTTATTCTCAGCCCTTGGACATTGTCTTTTTCTTTAGACCTTTGAATACCGGAGGGAGGGTAAATCAGCTTCAGCTGAAAGCAGCAAAAGCCCTTTCTTAGATTTTGCTTAATTGGTAGCCAGATGGTTAGGCTGTGCTTTTCTGCCAGGAGAGATATGTTGATGAGTGCCCTCCTGAGAGGGAAGTGAGCTCTCGTTTCCTATTCCCTGGCTGTCACAGTGATTCAGGCACAGAGGGAGTCCTGTGACACCATTTGTGGTAGAAGCAAAATCAGCATATGTTTTTGAAGCGTGTCCCACAAACCAAATTCTTCAAGTGATATAAGCACTGTGGTATTTTAACACACTGCAACAAAGCTCTTTATGACCATAATTTGTATTAAAAATGGAGTGAGATCAGACTGGACATGTCATTTTTCAGGTTTGTATCTTCAAATAGCGTTGATATACTTCATGCAGAGTATCTGATCTAAATTCTGCTTACGATGATTAATAGAACATATGAGTGCAGAAAGTGACTGTTTTCAAACTGCTTGTTAACACTTGTTCATTTGACAGATTTTCTGAGCAAGAGGGTATGAGAACACTGCTGCTCTCATTTGTGCTAAAAAATGTCAGAGTTTATGTTATGCTAAAATTCATGTTACAGAACAAAAAATCAAGAAAATCATCTCCTTTTTACTCAGCAAACGCAATCTACTAATATTGTTTTACAGTAACTATTTCAAACTCCTTTGCTATACTAATAACTACAGGAACATCTAGAAAAATCATTTATAACACATAATTTAAGGAGAATTAGATTTTTTAATAGCTGCTCACTTACTCTGTAATTAGACTACATATAAGTCTTAGGTATAATTAATGAGAGATAAGTGCAGTGTTCAGAACTTGACACCATGCAAGGTTCAGCACATCCTCATCTCCACCAGTTTTAGGAACATGGTATATGAAAGCAAGATAAGAATCAAAGTCATCATCCTTTTTTTTCCCCTTCCCACAAAACACCTTTGAGATGTTAGGCAGACCACCCAGCTGCCAACCCAGTGAGGTGCAGAACAGTTTCAGGGTGTGGTGTTGTGTAAAGGGTGTATTTGCAGGATTAAGAACTGAAAAAGCACATGGAGGACAAGGACATGATTCAGGACAGGCAATGTGGCTTTACTAAGGGCAAGTCCTGCTGGAATAGCCTAGTGGCTTTCTACAATGGTATGACTACATCAATGGACAAGGAAAGACCATTGGGTGTCATCTATCTGGACTTCTGCAAGACCTTTGACATAGTCCCCCACAACCTCCTTCTCTCTAAGTTGGAAATACATTAATTTGGTGGGTGGACTGGGGATTTGGTGGATGGATAAGGAATTGGCTGGATGGTTCATCCAGAGGGTAGTGGTCAATGGCTCTATGTTCAGATGGAGACGGGTGACAGGTGGTGTCCCTTAGGGGTCTGTATGGGGACCAGGGCTGTTTAATATCTTCATAATTGATATAGGCAATGGGATTGAATGCACCCTCAGCAAGTTTGTGGATGATACCAAGGTTAGTGGTGCGGTCAACATATCAGAGGGATGCAATACCATCCAGAGGGACCTGGAAAAACTGGAGACGTGGGCCCATGTTAATATCCTGATGATAAACAAGGCCAAGTGTAAGGTCCTGCACCTGGTAGGGGCAATCTTCTTTGTCAGTACAGTCTGGGGGATGATGTGATAGGGAGCAGCCCTGCAGAAAGGAACTTGGAGGTGTATTAAAAGATGGACATGAGCCAACATGTGTGCTTGCAACCCAGAGAGCCAATCACATCCTGGGCCGCATCAAAAAGAAGCATGGCCAGCAGGTCAAAGGGGGTGATTCTCCCCCTCTATGCTGCTCTTCATGAGACCCCCCCTGGAGCACTGTGTTCAGCTCTGGAGCCCCCAGCACAGAAAGGTCATGGAACTGTTGGAGTGAGCCCAGAGGAGGGACATGAAGATGTTCAGAGGGCTGGAGTACCTCTCCTACAAAGACAGGCTGAGAGAGTTGAGATTGTTCAGCCTGGGGAAGAGAAGGCTCTGGGGAGACCTTATAGTGGCCTTCCAGTACCAGAAGGGACTACGACCTAGGGAGGGACTTTTTTACAAGGCGAGTAGTGGTAGGACGAGGGGCAACGGTCTTAAACTAGAGCAGGGTAGGTTTAGATTTGGACATTTAGGAGGAAATTCTTCACTATGAGGCTGGTGAAACACTGGAACAGGTTGCCCAGAGAGGTGATGGAGGACCTATCCCTGGAGACATTCAAAGTCAGGCTTGATGGGGCTCTGAGCAACCTGATCTAGTTAAAGAGGTCCCTGCTCTCTCCAGACGGATTGGACTAGAGGACCTTCGAAGGTCCCCCAACGCACTGTATGATTCTATGATTCTACAAAAACAGGCTTCCAAATGGTCCTGTGCTGATTAGCAGGCAAGGAAAACCCTCTTTGCACAGAATTGACAGGGTGACAATTCCAGTTCAGAGAGGCCTGCAGTCAGTGTCTAAACTCCCGAGTCATCTTTTTTTCCCCTGAAATGACTGGAATCACACTAGTAGCAAGAGAAAGAGGGCCAAGGCAAAGAACAAAACAGTAAAGCCTTCAAACACACCTGATTTAAAATCCAGAAATGCATTTGTCTAGAAATCATAATAACAACAACAATGACAACAGAACTTGAGCTTGACTGCTAGGATTGTACAGAACTGAACAAAATGCCTATGGTATCAAGTGTACCAGCTAGCAATCATCCATATCACCCATATCAGTTCCATGTTCTGAATACAAATGTGTATTTCCAGTCCTATTGTCTTTACAAATCCCTTTTCAGTTTTAGGTATTACTTTTCCAAGCTCAGATATATTCTTAATTAAAACCAGGTAAAGAAGATTCCAAAAGCTGCCTATGGCAAAGACTCAGAATTAATTATAAAGGCTTCAATAATTTTAACACTGAAATTCTAGGGACTGATCTGTTGTTAAAGAGAGAAGACCGTAGCTTAAACCTTTTAGTCTTAAAACTTAATATCTTTGTGGCTTTGCAACAGAATTAATTTCACTTTACTGGCCTTACTTCAAACAAATTGCCAGTTACCAATTACTCCTATAGATTAGTCCCTACCCACCACAGAATGTTGCCAGACACCTTATAATTGCAGCTACGAGAAACTGCGGGTAGATAAATACTGGGTTTTAAATCGTAATTTTTAACTGGCTTTATCACTTTAATCTGTCAAGCCAAATTCAATCTATTATACTGCTAGCCAATCTTCAGTGCCTAGCATTGTGAGAAATCAGCTGAGGAGCCTTTAATTTATATTTGCTCTTAAAGCTTTACCCTACAGAGTGCCAAATGCCATAATCTCCCACAGAAGTCTCATAGAATTAAGGCACTCTGTGCCCTTCAAATCCAGACCATAAATTGATTTATTAGCTGTACAGTTGTGGGGTGCCTTACTTTGCTACCTGAAACAAGCTATGAGAAAAAGTAACCTTGCTAGAATCAGCATTTCAGCCCAGGCAGTTTTAAAAAATCAGCAGTCAGGGGCAAACCCCTTGGGGTGCTGAGCCCTTCTGATGCTGCTGACCTGGCTGGCTCTTGGAGCTGGTCAGCCCTTTGCTCTCTTGCTCAGCACTAACCAGATTCAGCCTCCTAGGGTCAGCAGCTGCTGTTGCCTCCAAGGTTAGTTGGCTGCTGAAACAGAAAAAATCTGTCAGCCTTTGTCTCCCCACACAGTTATAATGCAGCGTTTCTTGCCATAGCACTCATGAGTGGATCAGTCAAGAGTTTTCTCAACATTGTTTTTGACTGCCCTTGAATACTTGCCAACAAAGAGAAAAAGGAAAAAAAAAAATGCTTGCCAAGAATGCAGTAATGAACAAAAGGAAAAGTTGAGAAAGGTATTTATTTATGGTTAAGGGGAAAATAAATAGATATGATTTTGCTAAACTGGTGAACAATTATGAAATTATTTGGTCATAATATCACGATGGCTAGGAAGCACGTGACACAGTTTATAGCTTAAGAGTAATAAGATGTGAGGCTTGATGAAGCACATAAGGTAACATTTTTTTCTTGATGACTTTCTCTTTCCAATTCATATATGTTGGATTAGACCTTAATCTTACAGAAAAGGAAGACTGGGGCTCTTCCG
>NW_009952694.1:3973166-4041129 GCF_000747805.2 Chaetura pelagica
TCCGAGAGTCTTCCTTCCTTGGGCTGTGTGAGGTCTACTTCTGTTGCCTAAACATACATGCTATTGAAGACATCTCTGGGGTATTAGAGGCATCCACATGGAGCTACAGGTAGTACACAGGAGCGAGGAAATATTTGTGCTCTTTTGAAGAGGTAGTTTACTGCCAGGCATCTGGCTGAGACACTTAGATTTCACATAAGATTGCAGGCAGAAAGCAATGGACTAGGATGGAGCTGGTCTCAGTCAAAAGTACAAAATTTTGAACAGTAAAATAACATGGTTATGCAGCAACTGTCAGCTCCTGGACCTCCCTATTTCTTCTAGTATTTCTTTCCAAATGTTACTTTTATTGCTTGAAGAAACTGAAATATGTATAGGAGATGTCCCCCAATGACAAGACTTTTTGTTACTGTAGTTTTGTGTCCCGTGTGCTTGATTCTTTGATATCCCACATACCAGCTGTGGTGGGTTAACCATGGCTGGCTGCCAGGTCCCCACCCAGTTGCTCTCACCCTCACCCTCCTCAGCAGGGCAGGGGGAGAAAATAAGGTGGAAAAGCTCATGAGTTAAGATAAAGTCAGAGAGATTATTCAGCAATTACCATCACAGGCAAAACAGACTCAAATTGGAGAAGGTTAATTTAATTTATTGCCAATTAAAAAGAGTAGGATAACGAAACACAAAGACAAAACTAACTCCACCTTTGTCCACCACACCTTTTTCCCAGGCTCAACTTCACTCCTTTGTTCCTTACTCTTCTTCCTTCTCCTGTGCCCTGAAAGTGATGGAGTGTTTTAGCAAAAGAGTGCTGCATTGAGCTCATAGCACTTTGTCTCAGCCCCTCCTTCCTTCTCATAATCCTCCCTGTCCCCAACATGTGGGCTGCAGTCCCTCATGAGTTGCTGCAACATGGGAGCAGATATGACCTTCATGTCTACAGTGCTGTTTCTTTCACATTTTTGTCACTCCTCTCTGACAGCTGCTGTGCAGTGTTTTTTACTCTTAGACATTTCACAGAGATGTCACCAGCCTGACTGATGGGCTGAGTCTTGGGCAGCCATGGTTTTGGATTCATCTGGAACCAGTCCTTTCTGGCATGGGGCAGTCCATAGTCCCTTCTCACAGAAGCCACTCCTGCAGTCCCTCCTGTCCCTTACTAACGAAACCTTGCCACAGAAATCCAGTTCATCAGCATCCCCCCTTAAGGAGCCCTAATGCTGAATGTAAACTCTGAGATAAAATATGGTTGAGCCCAGCTAGTCAGGATTATTGTGACAGTATTTGCTTTGCTTAAAGTTTAAAAAAAACCCGCCAAACACACTAAAGCCACCAAAACCCAACATAAAACCACCATAATTAATTTCAGGTCCTCAAATAACTGAGTTATTTTTCAGACTTTAAGGTCAGTCTGAAAAGAACATTTTTAGAAGTATCTATCAAACTGAAAACACTTCACTGAAACTATAATAAATTATTTGGATCTTTGCTTAATGAAAATATGAACAAGTATTCAATTACTGAAAGCCTTTTTTTACTCTATTAACCTTTCCTTTTACCTCTAAAAGGTTAAGAGACAATTTATATATTTTCTCAGTTACATATCCACTTTGTCTCCTCATTGGCCACTTGCACTATAATTTTAAAGGTGTCAAAAGAAAACTGTTATTCAGAGAAGACTGGAGAAGCAATTCAAAAGTAATGCATTTATAGTATTTCTCACATATTTAGATCCTCACTGAGCTGTTAGAAGAAGCTTAAGCAGAACAGTTGAGGTCTGGATGACAATTTTTGTCTGGCTGAAGGAGTCACTTTGCAGTTAAACTCACACAGCTGTTTGCTACAGTAGAACCTTGCAATCCCCTGGCTCATCTCCAATTTCTTGTCTCTCCAGTGCAGGAAGTTGCTGAGTAGTGCCAAGGACAGACAATGCCTGGTTTTCTTGTGTTCAGCATCCCTTCTTTCAAGGAAGGACAAACTCAAAAAAACATGTCACTGCCACTAGGAATGCATTGAAAGGGTCTCTGGTCTCAAGGTATTCAGAATTTTACTTGAGAGCAATCACAATGTATGTCTCATTTATCCACCTGTGTGCTTAATGCTAACAGGAACTTAATTATCTCAGCACTTCTGCCAAATGTGAGAGGAATTAGGTGGTGAGTTCAGAAGTTAGTGGCAGAGCTGTTCACCTAGGCTGCTAATGGGACTGTGTGCAAAATAGCACTCTTGGTGGCTTCAGCTACATTGCTGATTATGACTTTTATATAAAACAAATTGCTATAAACTTAGCAGTGTGACCTACCAGTCATGGCCTCAGTCTGGGGCTTAGAAGAGCTGAAGTCTGCTTCTTGTTCTGCTGCAGATCAGCATAGTGACTATAGCAAATACTTTTTTTCTGCTGCTGCTTCAGTTTCTGCATGTTAAACAATTTTGGAGTAGATTGCTTTCAACCAGTACTCTGAAATATTATTTCAAATGTGTTTTGCTATTAAGGACCTTAGACTTATTGTTATGGGGGGGTTAGCTGGCAAACCAATCTGTTAGTCTCTGAGTTGGAAATATCTGACTTACAACAATTACCATTTATGTTGTAATATAAGCTGGTCACTTGAAGAGGACTACAGCAGTTTTGCTCTTTACTTATATCAACCTAAGATGAAGGTGTTTTCTATACTGTTGCCACAGGTGCTGCATGACTGCAGAAATAAAGTTTATTTCATAGCCATTATATGATTCCTCTGAAGGCATGATTTTTGTCGCCCACATCAACAGGGTTAAAGTTTATGTTAGAACCAATAAGGTTTGTCTAAACCTGAAACTTTAAATTCTGTAGAAAATTTTTAAAAAGTAAAAAGTTACACACCTACAACTCTTTATAATTTTGAAGTCTTAGTAGTTTTTCAACCTTGTTTTCATTTCAGGTTCTCCCCATTTTTATTAAGATATTTAATGTTGTTTTCATTGCAGATTCTCCCTGTTTATATTAAGATGTTTAGTGTTATTTGCTTAATGTCTTAGACACAGTACTGGAAACAATTCTGCACTGTCAAAAGGATGAACCAGATGGCCAAAAACTCGACAGCTTTCCATGAATACGTGTAATTCTGGGCCATATGCAGTGTCTGTAAGTGAAGTAACTTTTTTGTGTGAGTGTTGAAAAGTAAAATATATATGCTGATGTCTACACTGCCCTAAGGACAGGAATAACACTTGTATCATATAACTTTAGTCCTATAGACCTATAAGAATATTTTTGAAAGCTAGTTGGTTAAACCCGTATGTTTGAAGATCATCATATTGGGGTCTGATTTTTTCACACTGAGAGCCTTTTTCTCATCACATACTGCTTGGTTGTTGAAAATTTCAGGAGAGAACTCTCTTGTGACATTAAAAATAAATGCCCTGATAGACCCACCTGCATTCCAGTGTATAAAAAAATGAAACAAAACCCCAGAAGTCAAGGTCCGCATTTCAATCGACTGATGCCATGCGTATTGGCATATGTAACTGCTACATAAAAGCATCTTACTGGGCATGAAGGTTACATTTTCCATGGATTCTGGTTTGCTTAATGCGGAACAGGATAGCTCCCAAACATTCCAGTATTTTTTTGGTTCTCTTCTCATTAGCAAGAGACGGACATTTTTTGTGATTTCCAGTACTTGGAAGTGACTGTTTGGGTTAGCTGAAACAAACAAAAAAAAAATCAGTGGTCCAAAGGATGTAATTTATTATTAAAGGTCTTAACACACAAATTTGTTTTGACAACAAGCTTAATCTTGTAAAAGTCTTGTTGAGTGTAAGTGCCATTTCTGACCATGCAGACGTATTTCAAATATACAGGTAATGTATGGATACCTCAATATATGGATAAATTGCCTGATTCCTGTACACATGTGGTGTTGGTCCCCTTTCTTAGGAGCCATTGAATCCAGTAGCCTGAGAGAGGCAGAGCTGCAGCAGTTCTGTGTTTTCCTGTCGAGTCAGTAGCATGTATTCCTTGTGAGCACATGAGCACATACATGATGTACATATGTAGACAGGGACAGCCATAGAAATTAACACAGATGGAAATACTCATGCAAATACAGACTGCTTAATCCTGTGCCCGTCTCTGGCAGTTTGAGAGAAAGGTCTGTTACTTGACAGGGATCCCTGCAGTAGCTTCCCCCTGGCCCCAGTTTCCCCTTTTGGCCATGCAAGTCCCTCCAGACAGCAGCCCAAGCCCATCTACTGGTACTGAGATGTATGAAGCTGCATCACCTTTCAGTGAGGCACTTGGTTTGTGTTAGACAAAATTCTTCCTTAAACTGCTTCCAGGCACTTACACGGTACCTCTAGCCCCTCTGAACAGACTGACACTCTAATGTTAAGATTCCTAGAGATGGTGTAAAACCATTTCAACTGCTGAACTGGCAACACATGGAAATGTGACATGCAATAAGCACTCAGACCAGGCTACAGGGTCTGAATCACTTCTTGTGATTGTAGGAAAGCAAAAGGAAAAAAGGCACAGAACCAGAGCGAAGATTCTCCATACACGTAACGATAACACTCTAGTTGCTCAATGCAACAAGGAGTGCACTGTGCCTTTAAAATGAATCAGTGTTTTGTAGTAATTTGGATACAAACTTTCAGAAAATATTATTCTCCAATTTGACAAGATTAACTTTTCATGGCCTCTTGATCACACAGGTAACTGATCAGCACCCAGATTTAGCTTTTGAAAGCATTTATTTGCCCTCTGGTTTCCTTCAATGCCATTACAGTTTAAATCTTTTTTAATCTACTTTAATTCTGACAGACTGAGTAATAAACATTAATTATAAAGGTGCTGAGTAGGCATTGTGAAAGAAGAGGGCGAAAAGGAGGTAATGGCTGGGGAGGGGAGGGTAATGCAATGATCTTTCTAGTCTGCTATCTATGTCACTATAGATGAGTATGTCTTTGTATTCCCTGTTACACCAAGACTAGCAAGTGATCTCACGGAACTAACCCCTGACTTCTGCCACACAGCTGAAGCTCCCTCTCGTGCTGTTGGAGCACTGTGTCAGTCTTTACTCACCCCTATGACCGAATGTACCAGACCTTGTCCACCAGGGGTTTGCCGCCTGGCTATATCTTGCTCTCAGAAAAGCCTTACTCGTGAGCATGCTCACCTGCTGCACCCTTGAGCTGGGACTTTTTTCTCAGGGCTTGCTACACTGGCTGCACCTGCACACTGGAAACACTGTGCTGCTTCATGCATCAGAGATGAAATCACCTTCATGCCAGGCACTGGCAGTGCAAATAGGCTTCAGTGGGAATAAATTGCTGTATTCACCTTTTTTTTTTTTTCTTTGCATAATGTTTTTTTGACTCATGGTTGAAGAAAAGTTAAGAACAAGAAAATCTACTTAACTAGACAAACAACTACACCATCAGTTTGTTCTCCTGAGAGCTCAAGGGATAGTGTCAGCAGTGGAGAGTGCTGTGATAGAGCAGGGTCTACCACTGTGGCAGGAAGGGCCCAGGTGAATCAAAGGTATTTATAGAAGAGGCAAAGCTTAAATATTTTCTTTTCCAAGTTAAGTAAGTGAATGAGGATAACACTCTCTGGGGGTAGAAGTGGAGATTAAAAATCCGGCTAATAGTACATATTCTCTCAGGAAGGTCTATTTAGATATGCTGAAAAACAGTAGCAAATATTAATGGGTATGAGTTTTGATTAGCAAAGCCATGTCCTTAATTTTTCTTGATAAATCGAACTCTTTACTAACAACACAATTTTCGTATTTACTTACTGACAACATGATTTTGTGGATGAGCTGGTGAATTCCCACATAGTAAAATTAATTTATTGTTGGTCTGACAAACCCATTAAAATAGAGCACTGTGAGAGAATAAAACCTTCAATTCAGAAGCAAGAGCCTCATCTTTGCCTTCCCCACAAACACCATGATGTTTCCCTTGCTACTGTGGTGACTGCCAGCTGGTTGCCATGGACTTTGCCTTGTCATTGTGGCTTTGTTACATCACATGAAACTGCTGCTTGTCAAATAGAAAGCTG
Source organism: Chaetura pelagica (assembly GCF_000747805.2). Classification (NCBI taxonomy): domain Eukaryota; kingdom Metazoa; phylum Chordata; class Aves; order Apodiformes; family Apodidae; genus Chaetura; species Chaetura pelagica. Next base: position 3,979,213 of record NW_009952694.1, read on the forward strand.
CTGGATGGATTTAATTGCCGATTTCAATCAAGATGAAAAACACTCACTTGCTGTTGTCAGTCCTAATGCATCACTCTGTAAAAGTACTTCTTCAAGGGGAAGTGTGATGTCAGGAATAAAGTCATCATACAATTGTATGTTTCATAAGCCCAAAGTCCCCTCAAATGTGTATGTGAGTGGTGCATACTTCAGCACAGGAGAAGATTTACTAGAAGGCTTTAAGGGATGTGGCTGCCTATCAGCTCTGCTCATCATAAGCTCATGCCTCATGTCATACATCTGTGGAGTGATTGTACACTTGTACGCCTTTGTAACTCTTTTCCTGAATCCCTTAAGCAGACATATTCAGCATTGCCTAAGCAAGAAAACCCTTGTGGTTGCTATGTAACCATTAAGTTGTTTTTCTGAAGTCTTATGGAGCAGAATTATACCAGTCACTGAGAAAGGTAGGATACTTGACCAGGCACTGTTTTCCACCATGAAGACCTCAAATCCTACAAATACTGTCAATCATCTCTTACCTCTGGTACTGGAATAGGCTCAGAAAATCCAGGTTCTTCTCTTGCTTCTGTCACAGGTTTCCTGTGTTGTCTAGGGAAAATGTCTTATGCCAAGAGTTAAAAACATGACTGGCATTTTTAGGTGTCTTGAAAAATTCTAAACTGTTATTCCAAGAAAAGGAGCTCAGGATATACAGGAAGCAACCAATAATTTTATATGCTACCATTTTCTTCCCATCTTTTTTTATTTTATTTTTTTTTAAATGCATTGTTTATTGGTGTTGAAAGTGAGGGGAGTAGCTACAAGTGCCATGAGAATTCAAAGTTTAGAAGCAAATCTCTTTCAAAAAGCCCTGATTTAAATCTTTAAGTTTGGTGTTCTGAGGATCAATCATATTTAAACTTCTTGGTATTCATCTTGCTGGGTGTCAGTAGCTCAAGTGTAGCAGAGGCTCTATAAATATATTTGCATCTAATAGAGGTGTGCCACAGACAGACTTGCAAACAAACAAGCCCTCAACTTCAGAGAGATGACTCAGTGAGCAAAAGCTTCTGTCATCTTTCTGTCACAGGAAGGCTTTACTGCAGGGTCATTATCTTTCCTTTTTATCTTATGTGTCCTGCACATTTTAAACAGTGCCTCCAATGGACACTTACCTGCTATATTTTGAATGTCTTTTCTAGGCTGTTATTTCATTATGAAATAACGTAAGTTTAGATAGCTGCAATGATTGATTGCCTTTTCTCTGTTATTATGCCATAGCATTTTATTTGTGTGTTTTCAATTTCATGGTGGATTAGAATAAATTTTACTGGTGGAAATTGGCATCTGTTCAATAAACTATCCCAGAGATGTATTCATTCCTATGCAGGTGCCATTCTAATGATTCTTTCCTTTTCAAAGCTATTTTGAGGCATTCAAAGTCAACTCTATTAAGGTGATAGATTGAGACCTGGGATTTAGGCAGGAACAAGCTCAGCACTGCTGAACTTAACATGTGTGTCTAGGTCTCAAAGTGCCATTTACAGTGCTGAGTTATGTGCCAAGGCACAGCATTTCATAAGGTTCTTAACTTCTTCTGGCTTCATCCCAAAACACAGAACTTGAGGAGGACAGTTTTATCCTCCCCAGACCCCATTTATTGTACCCATGGGTACAAATCTGTGATAAAGCTGCTTCTGGTCTTCATGAAATATTACCTTCACATCCTGACTAAATCAATCCAAGAGGCACCGTAAAAAAATTTACTTCTATACTTTAGCTGACAGAAAATTACTAATTATTATTTGGCAGTTATGGCATTTAAATATTGATAACCTTCCTTAAAAGCTCTTTATTTCATAATTTGATATTTGACTGTTTTACTTCGTGCAAATGTGCAAGCAATTTGCACCTACTTACGGACATGTCACTTAACTCTACTTAACGGTTTTGCACGCTGCTATTCTGGGTAAGTATAAGTTAAAATTATTTAGCTGCATTGGATCGACTGTCTTTCTCTTGAGCATTCTTTATATCCAGGAACACTGATGAACAAAACATAAGTTCTGACTGCATGAGGGCAATTAAATAATGCAAGCTACTGCTGAAAGGGTCCAAAGCCTTTTTTGCTTAAAAATGGGAAAGCTGAGGTTCTTGAGTGAATCTCAACACATTACTGAATGGAATTAAAATTTAAAAAATTAAAAAATTGAACTAATACAACAGACCTTTAACTAAGTTAGATTTACCTCCAAATGAGGTCTCCTGATCTTTCTTAAGGCTTACATATTTAGGGCATTAGATTACATCTAAGAGGAAGACTTCTGGGACAACAGAAAGATATGGATCTGTTTTGACTGAGTAATGTGAGCTCAGATCCAGTGTTCTGGTCAAAGTGTCTGTTCTGTGAAAATATTTTAGGAAGTTAGTTTACATAAATTTTCCATAAAGTCATATCTGCATATGCACTGAATGATACTCAGAGTGTAGTGTCCCACAAAGTGTCATAGATACTACTGTCAAAGTTGTAGCATCTATTTGAGCTATTATATCCACCTATCAAATTATTATTTATTTTTTCTTTAAGGAAGCTGTGATGGTAAGGGTTTCTATGAGCTTTTCAAATAATATCACTGGAAATGGAAAAGAAACAATCTCCCCTTTCCACCACTGCCTAGACCTCTGACAGAAATTTGGAAAAGGTTTATAGAAGGCCAGGAGCTATGAGAATTAATTTGATGAATTGAGTTTTGATATATCACAGTTTCCTAAACTGAGTCTTACACTGAGGCTTTCAAAAAAGTTTGTGAAACAAAGAAGCATGATAATAACAGTCCTAAGAACTCCACAGTAATTCTGGTACACTAAATTATAGTAATACTGATGTATTTTCATTAGGAGTAGGCAACAGTAACAACTTAATAGAGAAAGCAATTGCAATAAACCTGAAAAGCATATAAAAATAGAGGTTGTGTCTGAATTTGTCCTTTAATGAGTTTTCATTGCATATGAAAATATGTGAAGGCACAAATGATACTCAAAGTCACAAAGAATGCCTCAAGGTACTGCAGTAAAGAAGCGTATGAATAGCTAACACAGGTAATCTTAAGAAATAATAAAGCAGAGGATGATCTAGCATGTGATCCAAAAGCCGTTATGCTTGGTGGCAGGGGCCAAGGGACAGTGAATTAGCTGAGACTTGTCAGAGCACAGAATTGTTCCTACTGCTGCCCAACAGTGCTAGCTGTGCACCAGCAGGAGGGCCTGCACCCCAGCCCTCTGGGCAACATGCTGAGCAGTTGAAGCTGAGTTCCCTGAAGGGGAAAGGGAATCCCCTGAAGGTAGAATGAAGTTTAATGTACTCTATCTGTGAAGCAATCACAGCCCCATTAATAACTCAAAACTACTTACACATCATTCAATGTTTATTTTTGGAACTGTTCCCTAGGATGGCTGTGAGGTAGAACTATTGGGAAAGGCCTTTATTACCAGTTTCTGAGTGATCTAACATCCCTCCATGTCTTTTGTATGTCAGAACCACAGCAAATGTGCGTGTGTGCTTCTGTATAGCGTAAGAGTTAAGGCTTCCCTCACACTTAGCATTTGCCAGCACAGTAATACAAGCCCCATTGTGCCCCTGTGCTTTACTCAAGCTGTTTCCCACAAAAGCAACAACTAGCAGTTTGCAGCCTGCAGAAGTACTCTGCAGTTTAATAGATTATTAGCAATGTGGATGGCTATTTTTGCTTTTCAGCCTTTTTCGAACAAAGATGTAGAAGCATTCTTGCACATATTTTCCTGAAACCTTTGGTTTCAGAATTTGGACTGCAAAGAATAGAGTAACAACTGCTCCTGTGGTATTTTGTGGTTTCTATTTTCAGTTGACAACAACAAGTTCAGGAACATGAAAAGTGGACTTTTCCATGCTCTTTATGATGAGACGTAATGTAGCACCTCAAGGCAGGTGGTTACCTGGGTGCTGAGATCAGTACCTGCTGAATTATGTTGCGGCACTTGTCTCAGCTGAGCACCTGAACTTTCACCCTATGGAAACCAGGGTAGAGGAGTAGATGTGTGTAGCTGTGCCTTGTCCTGAGGTGAAGGTGGAAGGCAGTTTGAGCCTTTAAGCAAAACCCCTCAGAAACTGCCCCCATTCCATGTTGCTCCTGTTAACTCAAGTGTGTTGGAGAAGAGGTGACAATGAATTCATATGAGCAGATAAATAAAGCACTGAGGTGTAAAGAAGAAAGAAAACAATCTCGGAGGGATTCAGGAGAAAGAGCTATCAAAATGCAAAATGATCTTCCTCCTATATGTAAATCAATGTGAATCTGCAGTTCTTTCTGTCTTACAGCAGTCTGTAATTAGAACAGTGCTGACTGTTTTTTGTTGTTGATACAGGAGACAAGAGAAAATCCAGTTAACTCTCTAATATTGCAAAAGTCAAATGCCTAAGAGGAGAGTTTTATTTAATCAATTTAAAAAAATGAATGTATAAATAGGTTCAATTGTTTATAAATTACTATCATAGACTAATAAGGTATTTTGTTGGGTCATGGGTACCATTACTGGATAACATTTAGAAGCACCTTCTAACAGATAATTTCCAGAATATGTGTCCTTTAAAGACTTTTTCAGCTGCAAGACTTCTGTATTAGCTGCTAGTCACTTGCATGTCCTTCGCTTATAATGTCAGGCAGGTTACTTGTGATAACTCAGCACATCACTTTAAAAAATATACTTAGATTTGTTCTGTCTTTTAAATTAACCGAGTCCCATCAAGACCAGTTAACCTTTTGGGACAGAAGAGTTCTGAATCACCTAAAAAAATGAAAACATTCAGATCACGTTGAGAAACAGATAAGCAAGTAAAATGGACATGAAAAGGGATGATAACACACAGCTGGATGGCTGCCGGATAGCTTTAGGAAATTATCCTGAGTCTTTAGTAAGATGTGCACTATTTATAAGGACAGAAGAACATGGTGAAGATACCCAGCTGTCCCAATTTTAAGAGAATGTGGGTTAGATATTGAGGAATCAGGTTTTAACCATTCCTTAATATGCTTCCCTGAAAATTAATTTGCAACAAAATCTGGAGTAAAACCATGTAATGGCCACTGCACAAATATGTTGCCCTGTTTAGTTAATGGATTTAGTTAATGGACTAAATAATTTGCTAGATGTGCTTTATTTACTAATTATGCTCACAACCATTCTCGTAATATTTTATTTCTTTCAACATTTTTTGGTGGATTTCAGCTGCCCTAAAGGAGCTCCAGGAAATTCAGACTAACAGTTAATCATTATGGCAAGGCTATTATTCAAAGATAAAAATGTACGCCAAAACAAAATTTGGTGTACCATGAAAAAAACCATAAACATTCCAACCCAACATGCAGTCTCTTACAGGCAAATTTTACTGATTCCCACTTAACATGGCATCTTCTTTAGACTGATTCTTCTGAGAAGCCTAACCATGGGAAATGGTCGCTGATCTAGATGAAATCTTACAAAAGCAAATCAAGATACGCCAGCATTTTTACTAATAATTTTAAGCCCGTTTGTTGGTTTGTTTCATTCTTAAATGATAAGCTTTTTGCCTATTCTCTGTTTGGCAAGTTTTTCACCCAGTACTGCCACCAGTGCAGGGTACTGTGAGCTGATGCTGTAGGTGACAAAATCAAGGTAAAATTCCCCGTCTCTTGTCAGTGTCCTTCCTGTGAGAACCAGGTGGCACTGAGATGATCCCTGAAGCCTCACAGTGAATTATTGTTGTAATGATGTTTATAAGAGCAGCATATAACTTAATATGACTGCATGCCAATAATGATACATTTCTCCTCTTAGGATAATAAACCATTTTAATTACCATAAATTATCCCCCTAGGTCATAAAGGAGATGCAACGTTCACTGTAGATCTGTATATAGGTCTCTTCTGCAAACATTTACAATATCAAAGGTGAATGTCACACTGCTTAACATGTCCTTTTTCAGATAAGAACCCCTTCTGTAAGAAGCAGAATATTCACAGCTTCCATTGATTTCAATACAAATTAGACGTTCAGCTTTTTCATGGAATTGCATGTAATAAGTGGGTATGTCACATCTCACAGATGCTCTGTTATTAGTCTATGAATAGCATCAGCTGAAAGACTGATCTTTACCATCACTGAACTGCTCTAAAATACATTTTAAACATCAGCAGTATGAATTTAAAGTTTTCTCTGCAAAATCAAATGCCTTCAAATTTTTTTCTTCCTCTGCAGTCCCAGCAGTTCATAGTGCCAGAACAAAATTACATTCAGACCTCCTGATGTACCTCTAGTCATAATGATGCTCCTCAGTTTTTACTGACTACAATAGCTTGGTGTCTCCTGTGCACAGTCTTTATTTTCTGATCATTATTCTTCATTCTCTCTTAAATATATTATTGTTAGCATCACTTTGTTTGCCCCTTTTTACTTGCCCATAGAGTGAGTCACACTTATGAAAGACTTTTGCAACTTTCCTCTGGATGCTCATGCCAGGACTGTAGGTGTAGAGGATTCACAAAGCAATTTCAGTTTCTCCTTTTGAGACCAGATGCATCAGACACTTCAATCTTTGCTCCTTCTTCGGCAGTGTATAACTTATGGCTTTATCATTACATGCACTTTTTCCGTTATCCAGTGACATGAATAGTAGGCAGCACAAGCAGAAAGCCATGAAATGAACTCTGTGTTGCTATGAGTCTGTGAGTCTTGCTGTGACTACCTAATTAATCTTGGACATCCTCCTGCAATAGGGACAATTATAGTATAAATCACTCAGCTAAATAAGATAACAACAAAACTTACAGGCAAGTCTATTGTTATTTCCAAAGAACTAAATAGATAAATATTTTAAAAGAAATTAAAGCTTCACCCACCTCCATTTTTGTTGTGGACAATGTACAAACCCATAATTATCCTTGGCTCACATACTGTGCATTGTCTTGATATTTCAGCTACAGATCTTGAAAATAACATAACAAGTCTGAAAACATCCAGTTTTCATTGTTTGGCACTGGTGCCAAAGGAGGCGATATAAAGAAAATACCCAAATGCCAGTCTGCCAGAATGCTGAGTGCAATCACAGTATCTGTCTATTAAACATCAGTTTAATTTTTAAGAGTGGAGCCCTCTTCATGTACTCAAATATGGATAGATGAACCAACTGGCACAACAGCTTTGGGAAAGCCATAAAACATTGTTTTGCCAGTTCACCTCAACTAAATTGTTGACACACAACAGTGCTTTGATATATATTTGGAAACAGTTGGGTATTACTTATTCATATCCAGAGAATTCAAAGGTCCATCTGCTCTTTTATTAATACAAAATTACCCATGCAGTTTAGCTAGCTGTTGCAACTCTCACCTCCTGTTACAGTGCCAGAAAGGAGAACAAAACTCTCTTCCTGCACATGGACGTTTAGGACTCCGTGTCACACAATTACGCAGAGACCTGTCTCGTGTTAAACAATACCTCTACCTGCAGGTTATTGGGTTTTGTGAGCCTGCAGATGACATCTTCACCTCTTTCAAAACATGTTCCTAAACAATTAGGAAGATTTGAGGTAAATACCAGTTTTAGACATACCTCTGAGCAAGTTATGGCATGTAAACTGGACTATGAGTTCTGAGGATGCAAAGGGCTGCTACTGCTCAAACACACCCATGAAGCTTAAAGTCTGTCTACTTTCTTCTGATAGTGCCAATTCATTAACAACCAAACAGCAGAATTTTATTACTGTTTTCTTGCTAGCCTAGCTAGTGGTAGAGAAATGTAGCAAGAACTCTTATTTCTCATGTATTGCCTTCCCTTCTAGTGCTACTTTATTTCATGCCACTATGTGTACAGCTATATGCCTATAAAATACAAGTAAATTCATCTTGTATTCTATAAGAACAGTACACTCAGATGTACACTGCAACAGTGTAGGCCCTGGAAACTCTTGTATCAACACAGAATCATATCATAAAATGGCTAGGGTTGGAAAGGACCTTAAAGATCATCTAGATCAACCCCCCCTGCATTGACAGAGACACCTACCACTAGATTAGGTTGCTCAGAGCTCCATTCAACTTGCCCTTGAAGACTTCCAGGGATCAGGCTTCCACAACTTCTCTGAGCAACAAATTATAGTGTCTCACCACCCTCATAGTGAAGAATTTCCTCCTAATGTCTAATCAAATCTCCTCTCTACAAGTTTTAAGCCATTATCCCTTGTCCTCTCACTACATGACTTAGTAAAAAGTCCCTCCCCAACTTTTTTTGTCTGTAAGCTGTTAAAGCTGCCTGCCCTCTCCAGATAGGAAGCCAATCATTCTTATTCGGGCGCCTCCCATCAAGCTCCTAACAGTCTCACAGCTTGTTCATAATCAGACTTCAGCCACGCCAGCAGCTAAGGTAATTTCCCACACCCCTCATATTATCATCATGTCCGATCTATTGATTTGGCTGCTCCCTAATGTTCCCCAATTTTTTTTTTTTATTTTATTTTATTTTATTTTTTATTTTTTATTTTATTTTATTTTATTTTTATTTTTTATTTTATTTTATTTTATTTTATTTTATTTTATTTTATTTTATTTTTAATGAGCTGGATTGACTTTCTAAACTGTATAAGCAAGTGGAACACAGGAGTTGAAGAAGGATGCTGACTCTCTTGCTCCATTTGCATATCTATAAACTAAATCAGAAGTAGCCAATATAATGCTCATTATGTTCTGCAGCAGAACCTTCTTGCATAAAAAACCACAAAGCTACTTGGCCGTTTTTAAAAAAAAAACAAAACCATGTGGTAATTCTCACTGAAAACAATTTGACAGTCCAGAGAAAAGTATATTGGACTAAAATAGTAAAAAACCCCTCCCAATAGCAAATCAACTTTCATGAAACTGTGCTATATTGAAAGTACTTCTATAGTTACATATTACACTTCATTTTTAAAAGTAGCTGTTTCAAGAAGGTGTGCAGGCTTAGATCCATTGATGATTCATGTCATTCTGCCCGTTAGTAGGAATCTTGGTCTCTAATGGACCTTTAAAAGCCACTTCTTTAATTTAATTTCATATAGTAACAGTGCATGTAAATACTATCCCACTGAACACATACAGGCTAAATAAATAAATAAAAATAAAGGAATACATTGTACCAGGCTGGCAAAACCATTTTAGTCTTCTCAACCTCTGAGCTACTATTTCCCACATATCATTCTACAGTATGGTAGGAAGGCAGTAATTCTGATAAATGTTAAATATGCCTGACAAAGTCAGGGACTCTTACACAGAGTCCTGTAATCCCTTCTTGGTGACTGAGCACTTAGTCATGCAAATAGCATTGCTGGAGCCAGCAGATCTCCACCCAGGGATCAGTGCTCACAAAGGTTGAACAAGAGTTTTTATTTGGCCTCAGTGCTGTTTAACAGAATTGTTTCTATTTGATCTTTTGTTTGAGATGGCAAGAATCTGTCCCTTGTTTATACTGTGTCTGTTCCCTCTCTGGGGAAAAATGTCCTTCCAAGAAAATGACGACATAGCAGGATTAATTATTTGTATGTGACTTTATTGTACTTAAATCAGGTTACTGCATTATATTCTTGGGAACACTGTGCATATTTTCACAATTTGTTGCCTTTCAAGCATTAGTCAGTTAAATGAGAACAAGACATATAGATATAGATATATTTTTTTTTTTTCCTGAAAAAGATGTACTGTTCTCCATCAGCTGGAAACCCCCTCCCTCCATTTCCTTTGAGAAAAAATGAACAGAGTGGCAGGAGGACAAAAAGCAGTGTATTCAATGACATCCTAGAGTCTAGGATTTGTAATTCTGCTTGCCTTCCTATGGGTTCTCTAAGCAGAATCTGAAGTCAGGTTCATCACTCACTTGTGAAACTGCTTTTATGTTAAAGAGGAAGCATAAAAAGAGTATACATAGTAATACTTGTTAAATTAATGCATACTTTGAAAGCATACTGCTTCAGAAACAGCCAGAGGAAGATAGCACAGTGACTTCTGTGTAACTTTAACAGCTATTCCTCTTCAAATTCAGATAAGGCTAAGGAAAAATAAAATTAGGTGAGGACAGTCCTTGTTTTATTGTTTGTTCCCAGGGAAAAGCAAAATCCAAACAAAATTTAAATATTCTTTTCACCCCATGGAGTCCAAATATATTCAAATATTAAGACAATTAATAACAATGCAAGCCAAAATTAGGGTTTATTAAACTATAAATCATTAAATTCTACTTGATGATCACATAACTTTCAACATCTAATCTAGAAATTAATTAAAAACAATAATGAAATAAAATCAAGCTTTTTGTGTTTTCTGAAGTCATTGCTAGCTAAAAGCTTAACCAAGAGTGCTCTGCCAAATATTGATGAAATTAAATGTTTTTGTCGCTCTCTACACTCATCTTCTCTGTTTACAGCCTATTGAGCTACATGGTTAAAAAAATAAAATAAAATAAAAAGATTTTAAAAATACTTGAACTAATAATTTATTAGCCTTTAGTTAGTTCTGGAAATACAAGGGAGCCACTCCAAGTGTTCCATTGGTGCCACAGGGGGGTTAAAAGTGTTGAGGACTGATGGCTTTGATAATGCAGTTGTAAGAACAAACCTGACTGCCAGCATTTCATAAACTGAACAGCCCCTGTGTGCAAGTATTAGACAAGTTTAATAGGAATGTTTTGTTGCATAGTAATTGATTTACTTCACATGAATAATGCATTAGAATTTTACAAGGTTCTCCATCATACCTTTGGACTTCAACTGAGCACTAGGTATCAATAGGATTTTTTTTTTTTTTTTTCTGAGTTATGATATTGCAAAAGGGTTTATTCCAGTTGCTGAAATGCTTTTATTTCTTACAATTTCAGACATGCACCTAGATTATATGATTATTACTCTCTTTGGCAGAATTCCTTGTTCTGTTTTCAAGTGTTATTCCTGCTTTACTGAAATTTACTCACACTGAGGACTAAAACTAACTTGCACTTGAATCAATAATTTTAACAACATTCAAATGTAAAAATCATTTCAGACAGTCATCCTCCTCCCATTCCCTTCCCACCCTTGCCATGGATTCAGAGTATCAGCATAGCTTACATTATTAAACACTTTGCTTTGTATCAAAACTGCATTAGGAAGTGTAAGTCCGTTCTGTCTTCCCCATTGTCCTGTCAGAGACATTTTAGCAAGATCCTCTGCTACGAGTTTTGAGGCATATACTACTTTTAAATTACCAGACCCCTTGGAAGCTGCAACCTGAGTCAATATTATGCTAATTTAGTTTCTTGTACTCTGTCCCTAGCAGAGTTGTCAAACGGCATCTCAGAGTAACCTGGCCAAACTGTTCTCATCTAACATAATTGAGGTTCCTATACTCAAACACATTTCAGTGTTATCTCTCTATCTGCCACTAAGGTATTCAGCTAAAAACCTGTCAAACACTGGGTATGGCTCCTTTCTTTTTTCCCCTGTGCTGCATGACTCCTTGGAGTTGCTTCACTTTGTATAAATACTGGATAGTTTTTGGCAAGCCTCCCAAGACTCATTTGACAGTCAAAGAACTCCTGTGCAATATGGAATTAGGAGTTATAGGTATAGCTGTGACTTTGCCTTCCAAGATCTTTCAGAGCCCAATGTCCTACCCACAAACCTATCATTTAGTCATTAGTCTCTGCCTCTCTATTGCTGTCAAAAAGCATCACAATGCTTTTTCTTCTTCTTCAAGGATGGTACATTTCCAAATAAAATCTCTGGGTTTATAAAACATCATTTTTCAAAAAATGAAAAAAAAAATAAAAAATGTGGATCATCTCCTCTCACAAACATCTTCCTAAAACGTCATTGCTTTTGCAACAGTTCCAACATTGTTACCTTCTTGTACCTGCCCCATTCTGAAGCTGCCTGTTTGTGAGTGGCTTCATACACCGTAAGTGCCTCCACTCAGATTCCTCAGCAGTGTCCCCTTTCTCTGAAGCTGGTTCTGGGCCAGTCCAGCTTCTTAGTGCAGCGATTGCTGTTCCAGTGTAATAAGCAAGATAAGCTACTGTCAGTTTTTCTAACAGCAAGGTCTTCACTAATTGCTTTACTTTGGAAAGACTGCATCTCCTTGCTGTCTCATATAAAATTCTGGAGACTAGTTTGGCTAAAAAAATATTCCCCAAGCACACATTGCATGGCACATTACACAAAAACACTGCCTGCTTACAAACATTTTAATTAGACATAATGAAAATAAGAAAACCCAACTGTTCCAGAAATCTGCATTTGCAAAAGCACATTTAACACAATTCCTACTATATTATTTAATTCTAAGTCTAGTACATAAATTTATATTCTCTGCTGGATGTAGACACAAAAATACTGCAGCTCTTTCCTATATAAAGGAACTCATAGCACCTATATAAAGAAGGTGATATTCTCACCATGCAGCAATAGTTCCTTTGGTATCAAAGACCCACATTTGTTGAGCAAAATCTACCAAGACAACTGAAGTGAATTCTTGTATACATTCCAACAAATTCCCCTTTTTTCTCTAGTGCCAAATGGTCCATACTATGTATGTCAGGAAACAGAAAGCTATAGATGATGTTATGATCATGATGGCTTAAAAATGTATGTGCAGTAAAACATATTAACTCTTACTGGACTGGTAGATACAGCCAAATAAAAAAATGTCAATTTTCTGGCATACAAGTCATTTTTATGGTCTGGAACAGAAGCAGCAAGCTCCACAGAGAGGAAAAATGTTCTTGGTAGCTGTGAAGCAGAAGGGGATGTTTGCAAAACAAAAGCTGAGAAGGTAGCTAGCTCATGTAGTTAGAAAAAATAGAAACAGATATTTACCACCTCTTGAGCACTGAAAGATTGATTGTGGGACAGTTATAAATTGTGATAAAATAATAATTTTCATTGAGTCCATGATATTAATATCTCCCAGATTTATATTTTAAAGGTATTTGCAGAATGTGGTGCTAGTGGCAAATTGCATTCTGCCTCTATTTCTATATTTCTATACTTAGCATTATTTTATTTCAGTTTAAGACTGTTTACAGCTAGTTCTGTCTGTAAAAACTGCTCTCACCAGGAAAAACTGTTGAGAATTAAAATAAGTGGAGTGGGACAAGAGAACAGGACAAGAGAACTTTGTGCCATGATTTATGCTGTATGGAGAACGAAAATATGGAAATACAAGACATAACTGTTGTGTGAGACAGCACCTAGAATGATATTGAGAGAACAGGAAAAACTGAACAGATGTGTAAGGTAGTAATCCTGGTGTTCCTTCATACATACTTATAAAACTATGTTGGATTTTGTTCTTTTTTTTTCTTTTCTTGCATGCCTTTAACTCTTCCTTTGATTAGAAAATTCTTGTTATAGTGTTCTACGGTACAAGTCAGTCACTTTCTTTTTTTTCACAATTGAGCTTTCCTGTGGGGTGTAGAAAACATCTAGTTATCTTTGGAAATTATCTGACTGAGGGAGAAACAGATTAACTTTTGTGGTTTTGTCCAGTTGAAATGTATTCACAGGCACTGCTCCAACAAAGGCAAGGAATATCACCCAACAACTGTCGAGGGGCTAGTTCTGAGAGTGGTTCACTGATTTACAGTATCAAAAACAAAGGAATTTAATGAAAAAAGCTGCAACTGCATTACATACAGTATCCATAAAAGATAAACATAGTTTGTCATTAAAAATATGCTCAAACCTTCCCGACCATGGTCCATTTTACCAAGAAGATCCATGGGGGATTAAATAAGCTATGCTGTTCTACATGCACCATAAATCTTGTCTAAAAACCTCTATAAACCTCATTTTACAAGGGCTCACGGATGCACCCAACCTTGACGGGTGATATGGCAGTTCAAAGATCCAGGGTTAAGGCTTGTAAAATCATGGCCTCAATATCCAACATTCTTCTGGTATTAATAATAACAGTGAAACCTTAGTGAAAATTATGAGGGGGGGTTTAAAAACATTATTAACAACTTTCTTAAGGCATAAAGATAAGCAGAAGTTATTAAATTCATTATCAGACTGTAGGTTATTTGATTTCCTTTGTACATTGTTCAAGTAAACTTGTATAAGTAAGGTAGTTTTGGGAATGTGAGAACCTTGTGTAGCTCTAGAGGGATCCAGAAATCCTTATAAATTGTTTTTTACTGGAGAAATTGTTTATAATGCTCAGCTGTGAGGCTGGTTCAATTATCTGACCAGTAACTTTCCCTTGGGACACAATTAATTGCTTGAGATCGGTGATAGATAAGGAAAAGTCTGATGGTTAAAATTTAACTGGAAGGGAATAGGACTTGTACACCTTCCAAGGGGCTGCCGAGTATCTGAATGAGCTGAAATTCTTTGCAATAAAACCAGAAGAGGTTAAGTCAAATTATGAATCTTTCAAAGTAAACATTCTCTTTTCCCCAGTGTATTAAAGCTAGCACTGAAACTACTGGTATTTTCAATATTAGATTTTATCTTTGAGCATATGGTACAGCTTACAGAAGTAATTTTGGCAGAACCTGATGTCATTTTTTATGTGCTTGCTAAATTCTTTCTGGGTACAGGCAGATGCCACCATTAAAAACATACCGCTGGGTACTATTAGAGTAGGTACATTAGCTAGACATTAAAAAATCAAGTCAGTTAGTATTTTCCTCAATGAATGAAGGGGCAATTCACAGTGCTTTAAATTCATAGGTCCAAGCCACTGCCCTTTATGTATGATAGTGATATAGGACATATGTTTGAGTCTGTAGTTCTACCTGCAAGCTTCTCATACGACCTGAACAGAGGAACCCTGGTGATTATCATTTTGGAGTGGAATGTGATTTGTGGGTGAATTAGTTCAGGTAGAAAAGCAAAAGGTTGCTTTTGAGTGCAGAGAGAGAAGGACATTTCAGCACTGCTAAAAGGGGATTGATATTTGGATCACAGGAAACATCTCTGGAAGCTTGTTTCAAGATACTGAGATTTTCACTACTTGATAACTAGCAACTACCAGTTTCTCATAAAAAGCAAAGCATTGGATTTTGGGTAGGTTGGAAGCATTAGCAGCACTGGATTCAATACTACTGCATGCAGCAGGGCTGGCTCCTTTTTACAGGTAGATTAACTTGGAATAGCTGATGCATCTACTGCCCCCTCAGCCTCCCCCAGCCTTCTGCCATCCCTCTAGCAGATACTAAATACAGTGTCATGAATCTGAGTTAGATCCAGAGTCATTAAACTCAACAGGAGTAGTTCTTCTCTCTCCAGAGAAAATGAAGCAGTGCTTTGAGTTTCTACACTGTTACCCTAGGAAGGCCATGGAAAGATGCCCTCCCTGCTTCCCTGGAGCCTGCTACTTAGTGAGCATGGTCCATCAAACCTCAGCACAGGCAGCTACAGAAATAAGCCCTTTGTGTAATGACTGTGGGGAAGTGGATTGCCAGAGACAGCTTCCCAGGCCCTAATGTCACCAGGCTTTCCCAGTGCCTAGTTCCATGCTGGCTGCACATCCTCCTGCTCGCTGCTGGGAAGCAGCACAGGAGAGCAGCAGGGAAGCAGGAGAGCTGAGCAGCAACCGCGGAGCTCTGGCCCTGCAGAGCTGGAGAGCAGGGAGGAGGGGCTGGCTGCTAATGCTTTGCTATCACCAGCTTCTGCCCAGTGATGAGCTCACCATCCAGAGAAAGGAAAACATGAGAAGGCAGAAAAGGTTTGCTTGGTCCTCCTGATGAGGAAACGATGCCAGATTGACATCCTACTTGCAAAGATCTTTTGCTCACAAATTTTCCCTGACTGCTCTGAATACATGGAATTACTCTAAATTCAAGGTGGTTTTTTTGCTTTTACTTTACTGAAAATTGTTATCTTACTTTTAAATTTTAGAGATTAATATACTACAAACCATATTTTATTTAATTGAATATTTAGGGTTTGTTTTGCATTAAAAACCAAAAAGCAGTGAATGTAACTATTTACTTTGCCTCAACAGTTAAAGTGCTAGCCAAGCATGGATAGCTGCAGTAGTAATGATTTGTTTTGCAGTAGCACCAGTGTTCAGTTAACATTGTCCTAGTCCGATAGGAAGTATATGAACACCTGGGAGGCAAATATCTTCATGACAGTAACAGTCTGCCATTGTGCAATCCCTTGTTACCACACTTGGTAAAACAGCCTTTCCTTTCACAAATGGTATTAAAAAGTTATATGCTAAATTCAGTGTCACTTTGTTACGGTACTTCTAGTAGGTACATTTAGGACATAAAGGGATAATTATCAGAGTTTTAACATTGCACTGCTGATGTAAAATCTAAATGAAAGATATCATATTCCATCAAACAGAAAACATCAACAGCAATGTTGAAAAATATTCCATTTTATTACAACCTAAATGATCTAATCTGTGCGCAAGCCAAGAAATTTTATAGCTGTTTTTATTCATGTAGTTCATAAATGTCCTGTTTATATAAGCAGATTATGGAGGTATTTATATAAAATTACATCAGAAGCATTAAAAAAAAAAAGAAAAAAAAAAGACATTGAAAATCTAAAATGTTATATTACAAATCCATCTTGACTCCCATTAAAATAAATAAATAAATAATTATCTTGTGAAAAACATAGGAAATCAGTAAACTGTGACTCAAAAGGATTAGCCACACAAACTAACATGAAGTAAAAAGTTACCCTATGCCAGTCTATCTGTAATGACTATCCATCTGCATGCCCTTAGCAAATGCAAAGTACTTTAAATTACCTAGGTTCTTTGTAACTGAAAGCCAAGATAACTCTAATTACCTGACATTTTCTGCAGGCCAAATAACGCTCTCATGCTGAATTTTAGCTAAGAGAAAAGGTTCCTTAGAAGAGTCAGGTAATTATCCAACTTAATTTCCATTTCTAAAATTAGATTCCCAGAATACTCCCTTTTGGGGTGTACAGATGACCATGTGTATGTATTTGCAGGTAGTTTTTTTCTTACCCTGTTTGCCTCTCATTTTAATTCTGCATTCTTTACTCAGAACTCTGACAAAAAACAAGGGCTAAAAGATTTTATTTTTCCAGTTTACAGAATCTCCAGGGCTGGAAAAGACCTTTAAGGTCATCCAGTACAGCCTATGACCAACACCACCACAGATAGTCCATGGCACTAAGTGCCACATCCAGCCTTTCCTTGAACACATCCAGGGATGTTGCCTCCACCACTTCCCTGGCAAGTCCATTCCAATGTCTAATCACTGTCTCTGTGTGAAAGTACTTCCTAATATACAACTCAAAGCTTTCTCTTCCCAGCTGCATTTCATTACTTCTATGCCAACATTTGTTGCTCCAAGGAAGACCACAAAAGCCTTGCAGCTTCTTGTATGGGTGGCTTGCTCCTCCTGAAAACTAGGTGCTGCTTCTTTGATAAAAGTAGTTTTAGCCAAGGGGAAGAAAAAAAATGACAGCCTATACAAGAATACAGCCTGCTGCAAACAAATACAATGAACATGGGACCAAGTGTAATCTAAAAGACAGCTAAGAACTCTAGGCCACTCTGTCAGTGTCAGAATTGCATTCAGTACAAAGAATCTCTTTGAAAAGAGAAAATAACCTGAGTGCCTATTTTATTGTATAATAGTTAAGTGATTATAGCACTTCGCCAGGGCAGTTCAATTCCTTCTTCAACTTGAGAAGATTCAAAAATACATCTTCAGCCACCCAGGAAACTGTTTGTCCTCTCTGAACAGGCTGAACTGAACCGTTCTCCATTCTGCCTGCTGAAGTGGGATCACTAAATATGAAATAATGTAAGATATCTAGTACTGAAGGAAAACAGGAAAGAGGAAATCTAAGCCTGAAGCCAGTAGCAACTGCATTCCCCTGGAAAGGAATTTCTCAGCTGTGAGGCGTTCTCCCAGTTTCACAGCACTTCATGCATTGCAATTAATGATCATAGAATCATAGAACCATAGAATGGTTTAGGTTGGAAGGAACCTTAAAGATCATCTTCTTCCAACCCCCTACATGGGCAGGGACACTGTCCACTAGACCAGGCTGCTCAAAGCTCCATCCAATCTGGCCTTGAACACTTCCAGGGCCAGAACCTGTTCCAGTGTCTTATCACCCTCAGAGTAAATAATTTCTTCCTTATATCAAATCTAAATTTAGCCTCTTTTGTTTAAAATTGTTAGTCTTTGTCGTATCACTACAGGCCCTGGTAGAAAGCTTTGCTTCATCATTTTTTTAAGCCCCCTTTAAGTATTGACAGGCCACAGTAAGACCTCCCAGGAGGCTTCTCTTCTCCAGGCTAAACAACCCCAACTCCCTCAACATACCAGATGTGTAAGTTACATTGCTTAATGTGATTATTTATTGCAAACAAACTTGTCACAATATATTATTGGTTCCAAATTGCATATATAGAGCCAGGCTTAGGATACTCAGAAGCTGTCTCTTCAGATAGTCATGCATCTAATCTCTGCTACCCATTCCTTTTGTTTGCTTGTTTTAAATAGATGATGAAGACAAAAGAGAATAAGAGTCTGTGGGATTTTAGTAACTACCCATGTTTCCTGGTCAGTTCACAAGTGAATTAAACAAGGTTTGAGTGAGTATAGGCTGAAAATTGTTTATCTGGTCTATTAGACAAAGGCTTTCAGGGAAAAATGGATCCATTAACAAATTGCTGTAAATAAGAAAAATGGAGTTGCTTTCTTCTGATACAATTATTCATAATAAGTGATTTAATGTTATTTTTAGTACTCTGAAAGCATCAATTCCATTTAAATGCCAAAAACTTATTATGTGTTTTGATTACTATTGACAATCATCATCTGGCTATAAAAGTTAATCTTTCCTGTAGGGATTCTGTGCCTTGAACAAACATCACTTTTTTACACTGAAGGAATACAAAGAAGAACAAAATATGCTCTCTCCTCACGGTAAAAGCAAAAATGTTAAAATGTAGAGACTGTTATGAGAGAAATTTGTCACCAGTGAAGCGTTCTCTTCATATCCTGACACGGAGAGCTAACTGGTTTTTCAGACCATTTTTGTTACTGACAGCAAAATAAGACACATGGAATAGGTGATAGCCAAAACTAGAATATAATACATAGCTGCCAGATGAATAGAGGAAGTATGTATTAACTACATTTAATGACATAAGATCAACAATATCCAAAGGGATAACCTCTCTGTAAGGACAATGCAAATGTGCCAATTCTCTTGCTTTTCCCAATGTAGAACAGTGTTTATTTTTACACACTGTACACAGCCTAATCATTTTTGGACATTTGCCCATGCCTTTGGAACAAGGAAAGGTAGGTATGCACCAATTTTATGCTATTTGCTCATGAAGCAATGTTGGGCTTATTGAATAAATCCTCAACTACTGGATCTGAGCAAACTAATACCATTTGCATGCAACAGATTTTGCCCATGAGCAGAGCAGTTGTACATCACTTGCATTCCAGCACATCTGACATGAAAAGGATGAAATGCTTGGAATGCATATATATAAACACAAAATTATTGTCCTTTAATTTCAAAATATAGGTAAGGTACTACTTAGAGAGGTCAATAACACTGCATCAGAATTATCAGTAAAACAAAGTCTGTTACAAAAAAACCCAAACAAACAGGAGAACAAGTGATCAAAATCCGGTAATATTGAAATTCTGGTGCTCAGACATTCAGATAATGAACACTTTACTAAATAGGTTTGATATGTTCTAAAGGTGTCTACTGAAGTGAGCCACCCAGCATGTGTTTTCCAATTAAGCTAAAAAAGGTTAATTGATTTTTTGAAAGTTCGTGGCAGAGTTTATCATAGACACTGTCTGGTCCCACCACCAAAAATAATTCACTTGATCATAACATCTCTTGATGCCTAATTATGACTGAAAACTCACCTTCCACCTTCTCAATCTGCACACAGCACAATGTATGAACTGTATGTATCACCATGTAGCAAGCTTATTCAAATTGTTTGTAGTTTCAGACTTTATTATTGCAAACCCTATTTTACACTGGATTTCTTAGTTTCAATGGATTTACAAGCAGGATTTATTTTTTTTTCTTGAAGGGACAAAAAAAAAATAGGACAACTATTTAAAAAAAAAAAAAAGCAAATAGAGGTGTTATTTATTGGTTTGAATCTTCTTTTAATAGCTTGCATTTCAAGAAACAAAGTTTCAACAGGAAGATAAAACAGGTAAGCAAGATGCATCAATGAAGAAATTTCTTTTTGGACTTACCAGTCTTTGATTATGTGAATTCTTATGTTTTCCAGTAGGAAAACTTTTATCCATATGTTTATGTAAACAATACCTGCTGTGCTCTGAGAACTTTGAGATACATGCAAGTTACCAATGACAGGAGAGCTGTGCAAACGCACAGAATTCACTAGGATAGTCTGGGTCATAGAAGCCCTTTTCACGAATGAGGAATCGGTTTTGCTACATTCAGCCTGACACAGAAATGGTGATTCAGATATGATTTGCTTTGTTAATCTCCATGAAGGCAACACTTTTAAAAAAAAATTAATTTATATCAATAGTCATAAAAACAAGATAAACATCACAGATGTATGATTAATTGAAAAACATCTAGTTCCCATTTCAGAAGGAAATAAGAAAACAAATAAAAATTTGCATTAGAATAATTAGTGTCAGATGAATTCAACTAACTGGAGAGTCAAACTTACTCTAATTGACCCTAGTTTGGGCAATGACGTTAACTTAGACCATCTCCAGAAGTCCCTTCCAACCTCAGACATTTTGTGGTTCTGTGAATCTGGTAGTGAAATATCTGCCTTTCCATTTAATTTCTGAACTTCTTCTGAAAGGTGCCGGCTGACCGCAGTTCTGAAGCAGAGACCTACAGTTAGGTTTATTAGCACTTGACATTTTCTTGTAGTCATGGTTTCCTAACAAATCGAGCAGCCCAGGCACTCCTGAACTACCCAGCAATTTTCAGCAGTGACAGTGAACAAACCCCAGAAAATAATTGCATTGCAGGAAACATTAGTGTTGCCACTGGGGACGAGCAAGCAAAAGAAGAGCAGTGATCTGTAGTTGAAAGGGGAGTGGATCAATGCAGCATAATTAGTTTGTCCTTATTGCTCCATTCCAGTATAAGAGAAATGGAGTATAAAGGAGAAAGCGGTGGAGAACTCCTCCAAACAGAAGCTGCATTATTTCCTTGGAAATAAAAAGGGGAAAATGCAGTAAAGGTAAGGTGGTAGCAGCTAGAAACAATAATGCAACAGTATCAGCAGGCAGAAAAACAGTCTCAGGAGCACTGCAATTTAAAGACACCATTTTCAGAGGGCTAATTTCCAGAAATGTGCTCTGAGAATTAACATATAAAAAGACAACCTTAGGAGGAGTTGGAAGGGGATGAGAAGATTGTTAAGCAATTACTGTACAGTCTTCCATGGATCCCCATTTCTAATGGTGCTGGATGAGGCAGGCTGCAGGCTGGCTTTACTCCTGCGTGACAGGGAGTCAAGTTTGCTGCTACCAAGGAAACCAAAACAGGGCACTTGGGTTTCTTAGAGTTTCATGAGGTTGTTTATTAAACAACTCAGAAAGCATGTAAGAACTGCAGAAGTGCTGATGTTTTCACCCATCTAAGTCATGTTTTCAAGCTTGTTCTCTGAAATGATAATGGTTATAAGGGTTTTGAGAAAGCAGAATTTCATCTTTACATATAGAAACCTCACTACATTGTAGTCCTCCCTTCCTTTACCTTGCTCCCCAAAATATTTATGAGAATCATGATTTTTAAAATGTTGATAACACAGGGAAAGTTCTTGGGTGTGGGTGGGGAGAAATAACACTAGATTTAGACACAGTCCTTATTAATCTCCTGCCTCTCTTGTAGAACTGAAGGCCTCACAGAAAGTGACCCTGGATGGTAGCATGGGCTTTCAAGTGCTCTTACAGTACAGTTAGGAGCAATACAGTCTTTATTATGGAATGCATCTGTGTGTCTTATCTTAAGTGTCATGTTTTCAGTATAATTTCTTCTCCCTGTAGGCATAGCTAGCACTTGACACAAAAACTATGTGTATTTTCTTCTCAGCTAGAACCACCTGTTACAATAGCTGATTGTTAGAATTAATTGTGCTGTTCAAATTCAATAGGATTCACAGCTGAAAATAACACACGTGTTCCTCCTTTATCTATTGCAGTACCCCAAAGCTTCTGTAAATACAAACACAGAAGGAAAAGGTGGTCTTTGCTCCAAGAATTTTGCAGTCTGAAATGAATGCAGACATGCATGTAATTCAAGGGGACCAGGAGGGCAAGGAAAGAATGAGACACCATTGATGATATTGTAGTGTAAACTGTTGTGTGAAGGCTGCAACTGAAAATTTATGGGTAGCATATCGACCTTACAAGGACCTCTACCAATCAAGAGAGCAGCTTGGGAACCCATAGTATAAGATACTTGGCAACTACCACCAAAAGAGAAATGGGAGGTAAGGATGGATAAAAGTATTTGTCTTGCTTGGCTACTCAGTATCTGGTTTTCTGACCTCGGCTTTCTCAGCATATTGAGAGAGACTGAAAATAGACCCAGATTGGAACAGAAAAATAAAGTCATTATTCTCCTGATTCAATTCATACTACAGGCTTTATGAATTCTCCTCCCTTTTTGTTTTCCTGCATTCTAACTTTACAAGTTGGGCTGGAGGAAACAGGAGAAGAATGGTTTCTAGTGTTATTTCCTGTAGATAAAGTTTATATTTAAAATGTGACAGATGTGAAAATGGCGAACTTTAGAAGCTGATTTATGATCTTATGCACAGAGCAGGTTAGGTGTTCTGGACTGGGCCACTGATTTTCATATTAAACAATGTTTAAGGCATATTACTTAGTGCTGCATCAAAGCACAAAGGCCTTCTCTTATCTTCCTTAGCATATCATCACAACTGCAATGAGAGAAGAATGAGCTGAAAGTAAGTCTTTTATAATGTTACAGCTGAGTCTGAATTCCACAATGCAAATCTGAGCAATCTTAAAGGCAGCAGATTCCCAAAAAGCCTTCCCCTCTCCTTGCTGAGTCAGACAGGATCTCACCCCAAGCAGCATAGAAATCCTTCTCGGCCACTCTCGCATCCCCTGTGCACAGCAGGTTCCCATAAGGGCTTCACTGAACAGGTGGTACCTCTGTTTCTTAAGCAGAATTCAGTGGAAGCTCCCTTCATATGTGGATTTTTGAAAGCAACACAAGGCACCCACTATGCAAACCCCAAACCAGAAATTGGAAGTACAACTCCTTTCAGGCAGTAGAATGCTTAGCTGTTGTCACCTTTATTGGTATAAGAAATGAAATGAAATGTGTTTTCTATTGAAAATAACTGAAAGACTCAAAAATCCCTATAATGTCTTTTCAAGCTTGATAAGCATTCACTCTGCACTTTCCTTTAACATTTCTTTCCCTTAGGAGCAGACCAAGATATTAAACAATGACTCAATGCACTGTACATTAATTCATCCGATATACCCCATAGGACTGTAGGCTATTTTAATTTTGCTCTGCTTCCTCTATATTTTACCACAATGAAACACTATTCAGAGCTCCTATCTACATATTTCCATCAGTCCATTGTTCATTAAGTAAGACATGAACATGTAGAGCTTTGGTCAGTTCTCAAACAACAACGGGAACATTTCTACCTAAAGTTTTCCCACGAGATTGCCATAACTTCATTGACAAACTGGTTAGCAGAGGTTTTGGACTTAAAACAGAGAATGAGAGATTAGTTGATGTGCTTTGCATTCTTGATGAATCAGTTTTTAAACACATGTTCTGAAATAATTTTCTGCTTTGTATTTCCAGGATGGAAAAAAAAACATCCTAACAAAATACACTCTAACATACAGCCAGGAAAGAATATCAGTAGCAAAATAGAGCAAGGAAAATTGATATTTGATAATAAGCATTTGTCTCAGTTCCTAATGCATCTCAGGTGAGCCCTGCTCTTGCCAAATGCATAATTTCTCACCACAAAGTTGTGGGTATTCTGATGTGCTTCTGTGATGTGCAGTATTCCAGATGAATATGTCGTGAATGAATGGAGATATCTCCATGAATATGGGGTTACTAGAGTAACACATCATAAGTTTACCATTGGCACTAGTAGAATTTATTATTCAGAGAGCAACATTGACCTGCAGACCAATTGAGGGATATTGTATATTTTATTTGTTTTAACTTTTAAACTTGACAAGGAAATGGAATCTTTTTCATTAGGCATGAAAATTAAAGGCTTATGTAAAACTACCTGTAAATCTGCTAACTTTTATCAATTTTTGAGGAAAAAATCTCTGGTTATTCCTGACTGTTATGGGAGTTTATGAGAAGAGGTAAACTCTGAAGTGTTACAGGAGTCCAAATCAAACCATATGGATATGAAGTCAAACAGGATGATTATATAAGAATCCAGTTTATTTGCAGTTAAAATAGAGTGAGATAAATGTGAAAAAGAAAGAATCCAGTGATTTTAAAGTATCAGAGCCCTTTTGTGTTTTGGCAGATTAATTTATACTGACCTACAGGGATTTATTGCCAAATTTGATAAAGAGGGAATATCGCTAATTTTGAGCAAAAAAAAAATCCACATTCACAAGTTAAATTTTCTTTAATACAGATTGGAAAAGGTTCCTTATTATTGAGAGACAATTTGTTGACCTCTCTTAGCACTTGATGTGAAATTCCAGATAAATTTGGTTGTTTGAAGCCATCCTAGTTGCAGAGGCTAATTTTGGAATGTGGGTATTTTTAGTAAGTAAATTATTAATTAAAATAAAGCAAAAGCAAAAATAAGGCAAAGAATGTGAAAAGGGAGTGGAAGCCTGAAAGAATTTTTTTAATAATTCTCTTGGACTTAGGTGACTGAGTACAGACACATTCATCACACAGTGCTATTCAGAAGGCAGGCACCATTTAAAACTGCCCTGGATCTCCCAGCTGTGCCAGCCCCTACGACTCCCTTGAACTAGAAGTTATTCTCTGTAACCAAAGGAAAAACAACAAAGAAATTACTAAAACACTGCTGGTTAACAGCTGTTATTAAATAAAGAATGCAGAACAAAAACAACTAAAGGAACTGAAATACTGCTACAGCCTGGGCTGTAAGCAGCTGAATGATTCAACAGACTCCATTTAAGAAAGCACAGTCAGAATTGGGTTTCCTCTAAATACTACATGGCAGTCACTCAGCTTTTGTTTCTTAGTCAGAGATAAGGAATACATAACTGATGAGGAAAATAAACAAAAAAACCCACCAAAAGCCAAACCTGTCTTCATCTTTCACAGATCTCTGCTGTTACATCTGCCAGTGCACCCTTTTAAAGACTTTGTCAGATGTCAAATTGTTGCCTTTCGAGTGACAGGTTTGTAAAGCCCACATCTCTTGGTAATGCAATGCTGTATTCAGTCAGTCTCTGTGCTGCATTATGGTAGCAAAGAGCATCCATCAGTAAACACAGTTTCTTTGGCCTTTGCAGGCAATTCTCTTTGAGAACCTGAGCACACAGTAGCCCAGAAATCGACTTCAAAAGAGAGCAGAGTTTTGGTTTCAAAGGTTACACAGTACTGACTTAAATGGATTCAAATCAATAGAAAGACATATTCGGCACGTTCTGTGAGAACTACATTTGGCATCCACTTCACTCCAGTTTGCGTCAGTAATGTATGTTTAAAAATCATTCTACTGGCATGGAAAAAGATGCAACAAACACAGTTAGGGGCGAAATTTAAACACCTGCCATTTTCATCCGAATAAATTCATCTGAGATTCATGAATTTGACTATGAAACAGATGCAAGTGGTTACATTAAGTTCTTGGAATAAGTAAATCAGAGATGTTTATTGACATTGGGAATAGCTCCTCTGAACCATTTGCTTACACGTCCTGTCAGACTGTCAGGTTTATGACAAAATTCTTCACCCTTTTGGAAAAGGCTGGCATGAAAACTGTCATGGAAATGCTATTTAATAAACATTATTACTTTTGTTTAGGTCACAATATTTTTAAAAACACTGGGTTTTATGAAAAGTCCCATAGAAACTTCTTTTTTTTTTTTTTAATATTAGAGTTTTATTTCAAATGTCATTTTGAGGGTATTAATTTTATACTATGCTTTATTTCTCCCATGAACCTAATGATCTCTCTGCTGGATTCTTACAAATATTTTGAAGGCATCTACCGGTCAGTTCTGCTTGAAAAACCTTTCCTGTGGATCATTGTCTATCTCCTGTTGTCTATAGTGAATCAATTTGCCAATCAAAAAGAAAACAGACAGTTAAATGTAAGGTTGGAAGCCAATACAACTACAAACACATAAACAATTCCTAACACTTCCCCTTCACTGCATGTGGCAAACAGAAGGGGGATGTACCATGGTATAAACAACTCCAATTGACTTGTTTTACAGTCACACTTGAATACCTAGACAAATAATTCTCATAGAAGAAATTTATTCTGATTTTATGTTATATTTGCTTTGATTGTTCAACATCTGACAAAGTGCAAGTTCTGCTCTAAGCTTTCCTGTGACTGAAGCATTCATAATATTTCTCTCCCAGAGAATCTTTAGATTCTAATAACATCATTGATCTCACTCTGTGGGGTCCTGAACAGTAGGATGCCAATTTAACTCTTCCTCCTGTTCCTATTTCCCTGCAGCTTGGAGGAATTTAGTGCTGCTGAAATCTCTACATTTCTGTCCAGAAGTTTGGTTGAGATTGGCTGGCAGGTTCAAGCATTATTGAAGGAGACAGAGAATGATGGATTGGCAGATACTGGAACAGAGCCAATACCATCCCATAACCTTAATTTCCCTTGGAAGTAATGTGGAAGAAAATTCAGATCGAAATCTACAGCACCATTTACTAGCCTGCTATTCTAGCCCCTGCTATTATGGCTTTGCTTCTCAAGCCTATTTAATAGAAGACATATTTCAAAAGGCGTGTTTTATATCCTAGTTGCTGTGGAGACAGCAACAATAGGTTTTTATTCAAGACTGGAAATTCTCACCTGTAAAATATTTTAATTTTTTTTCACAATGTCCAATTAATAATTAAATAGAAGCTTATCTTTTAGATTATGAATCTTTCCCCACTGTGTGTTACATAAAAATTGTATGAACACAATCAGTTCCTTTTAACTCTCCTCATACGATAGATTTATATTCCAGTTATGGATATGAGGATTTTGCAGTAGAGAAATCACAGGTAACAGGCAAAGATATTGTGGACCAGTTCAACTGCTAAACTGTCCAGTTGCAAATTTGTAATTACACAGTCTTTAGTGCATCGTAAAGAAAATCAGGTTTAGTACCTTGGGTGTTGGTGATTCAATCCCATGTTGGTGGTAATAGTAGAAAAATATTTTAACAGTGTGTTATTGTGATTAAGTGTTTATAGAACTGACACTCACTGGAGAAACTATTTACAGAATTGTGTTCAAGCCAGACCCCACAGAATACTCAGGCACCTTGCTATTAGGGACTTGTCCATACTCCCCCATGGTGCCCCTGGGCAGGAGGGATGCATTAGGAAAGGATCATTTCATGCTAACTTTTAAGATCCTTTCTGCTGAGGCTGCAGCATTTGAGGCTTTCAGTTCTCAGTCCCTCACAGAAAAGCAAAATCCCAGTAACCAAGCACAATAGCCAATGCCTGATAAGGATAAAACAAGCAACATACTGAGTGTGGAGAAGACACGGCAAGCAGGGAAAACAAAGAACAAGGGAAAAATATCAGCAATCCAGCCCTTTCCAGAGATTCTAAATCAGGACTTTGGGCAAACACCTCCACCTGTTTAGCATCCTGCCCAGAGACTAAGCATCTAAAAATGTCTTTGAAATAATTTAGCAGTTCAGTCTCTCTCATGCTTTTCCTTATGAAGTGTGGACTGAGTAGGAGAGTATGGTGAATGGGAGCTGGGTAGTCAGTACTTGTAGAATCATAGAATCATTAAGGTTGGAAAATACTTTGAAGATCATTAAGTCCAACCATCAGCCCTACACTGGGGGATGGAGGGTCTCTCTGATCTTTCTTTTGTTGCTAATGTATTTATAGAAGCTTTTCTTGTTGTCCTTTACCATGGAGGCCAAACTAATTTCTAGTTGGACTCTGGGCCTTCTGATTCCATCCCTAAATCTCCTGAAAATAAATCATCTGAATTTCAGGTTCTAGAACCAGAGTAATTTAAGATTGTTTAGACCTAAGGTTTTGTATCCATCTGTAGTTAGAAATGTGATCAAATAACAAGATAATTTTCTCCTTTATACAAGCTCTCTTCAGAGCAGCTTTTCCCTGTTGAAATTCAGCATTAATTTGCTTTAGGTGTGCTTCTGAAAACTTCTTCCTCCACAACTACATTGTCAGAGTACTTTTCTTATTTTTAACAGAATGTTTCCTGCCGTTCCCTTGCCTGATTGTGAGCTCTTGGTCTGATGCTCACAAAGTTCAATTTTACAATATTGAATGTCTGAGAACACACACTGCATGAGGACTTGAGGATCACTTTTCTCATCTGCA
This sequence comes from Chaetura pelagica, assembly GCF_000747805.2. Classification (NCBI taxonomy): domain Eukaryota; kingdom Metazoa; phylum Chordata; class Aves; order Apodiformes; family Apodidae; genus Chaetura; species Chaetura pelagica. The sequence continues at coordinate 4,007,771 of NW_009952694.1, forward strand.
TTTCATGGAAACAAGAAAGTCTTTTTCATTCAAGTTATTAGCTAGCAATGGTCTTCTTTCTTGACACACATTAATGCTATTGTTGAATAAACGAGCACTGGAATACAAAAAGGAGTATGAATGCTATAAAAAGACTGAATTAAACTAAAATAATGAAGACAGATGTCTAAGACTGAGTATTTGTGGTTCTGTCCTCTTAGAGATATTACTTGTTTTCTGCCTGTCAGCAATGCCCTTTCCATAGGCTTTTCTCACCTAAGTTATAAGCTACTATGGATACACTGCATTTGGATAAAACATAATAAATAGTCTTGCATGACTTTCTCTATTTTTTTTGCAAGCATAATAATATGCAAATTTGTGTTTCATCTTTATTTGCTTAATTTTTTTCCAGTGGTATGTCTTCTGTTTCTGAGGAAGAAGATACTTAGATTTTCAGGACAGTGATACAATATAAAAAGCTACCAATTAATTTCTCCTTGATCCTAGCAGACTACTAGAGATCCCCAAGCCTCTTTGATGTGATACACAAAAGCCAAAACTTCAGAAAGTATCCCTAACTACCCTGGCGTAAAAGACATAATATACTAAGAAGACAGTCCTAAACAGTAGCAATGTCTCCTTTCAATGCAAGCTCATCTCTGCCCCACTCTCTACTTCATTTCTCTTTTTATCTGCATAATTTATACGCATTATTGATTTTTCACCAGTTATGCCTTTCCTCTCAGTCTTCCCATCATCACTCCATTTACATCAATCTTTTTTTTTCTTTACATCATCCACTAAACATTAATGTTCTAAAATGTTTCTGAAATCTTGTCCTTTGGAAGTGAGTTAGACTGGCACACTTCATTCTTCACAAATTCTACTGTGAGAAGAAAAAACCTCCATGGACCAGACTATGATACCAGTTCTAAATCATCTAGGAGATACCACAACCTGGTAAAACCTAAAAATATATACCCAACCTCTTGCATGTATTGAGAAATAATTTTTCAGTTAGCAGCAGTGGCTAATGAGTACTTGATTTCTTATACAATTCCCACTCTGCCAGTTTTTCAAAAGGTCAGGCAGGATATAAAAGACAAAAAGATTCTACAAGCTCACTTGTAATGGGTTTACATTGGAGACAGATAACATGACTTAATGTTTGGAGAGCTGTCTACTCCACAAATGTACAGGAAGAGTGTGTTATTTGTGTCATAGAATCTCAGTCAAGAGTAAGGGAAATTCTTCGTGGCTTATCTTCATGGTACTTCTCAGTGCACCCACTAACTCCACATAAAAGACAGAAGGGAAGGAGGCAAAGATCACAGCACTTGAGACAATCATGCTTAAGTTAGACAATCAAGCTATTCAAGAACAGCTTTAAGCATTACTGGGGGGAGGGGAAGGAAGAAAAAAGAAAAAAAAAAAAAAAGCTGTATCATTCTGGCTTTCTGAATGTCCCTTTTCTGTGATAGTATCAAGTGTATGAGAAAAATCATTTGTATACAGCTAAAAATGAGATTATTCTCTGAAACTCTTCCCCAGACTCTGAAACTTCAAACTGAATAGCACCCTCTTGGCTTTGCTTTTCACAGCTCTCTTTCTCAGTCTAATCAAAACACCTCTCACGATAAACCAGCACAATTCTCTCTGAATTATTTCCTTGGCTTTCTGTCTTTTACTGCATCAGACTTGTTTCTCTGCTCTTACCTTCCTTGTAGTTCCATCATCCCTTGTGGTTTTGTTCTTTTGTGGTGTCACACAAGTATTTACACAATAAGGTAGGGAGATATTTTTGGAACAGATTTGGCAGATTGCAACGACGGAAATAACAATGACTAAATGTGTAGAACCACTGACAAAGTCTACCAAAAAATGCTATTGTTTAAAGGAAATTAACAACAACAATTAGTTGTAACATTCTTAACATGTTTCTTTGGCCAGTAGGGATTCCAATTCATTAATAAGATAAAAAATCATATTAATGTACCAAATGAAAACACTCAGAACAAGAAAGGAGACCTGTGAATATAAATGGTAAATCTCAGGTGATTTAGTAAAAGTTTAAGTAGAAACAGGATCATGTGAAACACAGGAAAAGGATCAGAGTTAAAACCACAAAATTATGAGACAGCCTAAATCCAACAAAATGAAAAATTAGTATTGACACTCAGTGGGTATGATTTTGCCATCTGTAAAAATACAGTTTCCAAAAGATGGACAGTTTATCTTTAGCAACACCTGCAAAACACAGACACACACTGCATATTGTAGGATTGCCAGATATATGACAAGTAGTAAGTTTTAGACTCATTAAACAACTTCTAAGTATTTTTATTGTATTAAGAGAAAATTAGATGGAAAGGAAGAAGATTAATGTGTTACTGCTATGAAAATCCAGAAAAGAGATGTAAATAAAAATGAGAACTACAATAGGCACAAGAGTTCTGCACACAGAACAATCATGTTTTTCTGCTTATCTACTTAAAGTAAATAATTTAGATCAGAAGCTAAGTAATTATCATATAATATGTTATTCAAATGCCATGATTAGCTAGAAAGCAGAAAGATGCTGTGCTCTTCTAACATTAATGGGTAGGTGACATTTGCAGACAAGTAAAATATATGCTTATTGGGTGAAAATACCAAATTGAATTATGGAATTCTTTCAGTCTAGTCTAACTTCAGAGACATAGATTTATGGGGACATTGGAACCTTTTGAACACAATAACTTTTCTGAGCAGTGCACTGGTGTTGTTTTGCCTCTCCTCATCACAACTTCCAGTGTAGCCAGCAGAAATTTTCCTTTTAAGACACAGGCTCCACAAAGATCTGTGCCATTGACTACAGAAATACTTTAAGATTGGAGTGATTTTATTAAATCACACAGTACTTTTGGAACAGTAACTAGAACCAAGCTCTCTTTTCTTTCATTTCTCATGTGTATCCCTGGGTAGGAGCAATCCTTGCTATCATTACAGGCTGGGGCGTTATGTGATAGAGAGCAGCCCTGCAGAAGGAAACTTGGAGGTTCTCATGGACAAAAAGTCAGACATGAGAAAACAATGTGCATTTGCAGCCCAGAGGGCCAATCGCATCCTGTGCTGCATCAGAAGTGTGGCCAGCAGGGCCAGGGAGGTGATTCTGCTCTTGTAAGACCCCAGCTGGAGTACTGTGTCCAGATCTGGAGTCTTCAACACACTAGGGATACAGACCTATTGGAATAAGTCCAGAGAAGAGCCACAAAAAGGATCAGAGGGCTGGAGCACTTCTCCTGTGAAGACAAATTGAGATTGTTGGGGTTGTTCGGCCTAGAGAGGAGAAGACTCCAGGAAGACCTTATAGTGGCCTTACAGTACATGCAGGGGCCCTGCAGAAAAGCTGGAGAGGGACTGTTTACAAGGGTGTACAGTGATAAGATGAGGGACAATGACCTTAAACTACAGCAGGGTAGATTTAAATTAGATGTTAGGAATGTTAGGATGTTTACAATGAGGGTGGTGAAGCATTGCAACAGGTTGCCCAGAGATGTGATGGAGGCCCCATCCCTGGAAATACTCGAGGTCAGGCTTCATGGGGCTCTAAGCCACTTGTTCTAGTCAAAAAGGTCACTGCGGACTGCAGGGGGGGCTGGATTGGATGACCTTCAAAGGTCCCTGCTAACCCCATACATTCTGAGATTCCATGATTCTATTATTCATATAGTAACAGGTTTCTCTGGGCTTCGGACCTTAGAAATGTAGAGGAAACGGTGTTTTTATGGGGCAACAGGATGTCTTATGATGCATGATTTTACATAGCAGAAGACTTGCTTGTAGGCATTTAACGTTTGCTGTTGTCCCTCTGAGCTGCCTGATGTTCTCCCAGCATTTCCAATCCATTCCAGCCCTCACCAGCTCAATCTCAGCTTCACTTCTCAGCTTCTCTGAACTCTTCTCCAGCTCACTCCTGGCTCTGCTTTGGCCTCTACTCATCTCCCTGGCTTGCTCTTAGTGTGCTTACCTCCACCATCCAGGTACCATTCCTCACCAGATTCTTTGATCTAAGTCTCCATAGGGCTTTTTGTTGTTGTTTTTCCACCTCATCCCTACCACTAACTTCTCAAATTTTCTCCTCAGCAGCAGTGCCACAGTTACTGGTGCCTTGTGAGAAACGGTCTCCCCTGACTCATCTGATTACTTATTCCTGTAGCTACCTGGCTCAAGGCATCCCCTTACCCTCTGTCTCTCATAATTCTCCTTGCTCCTCCATTCCTTGCCTTGAGTCTTCTTTGTCATGTCTCAAATCCCTTTCCCTATGTCTGAAAAATCCCTTTTCACAGTCCCTTTCCTTACTTTACCAATTTGAAGAGTAATGAAAAGGCAGGAGGGACAACACCACTGCCTCCTTGCAATGAGACCTTTTAGGGTGAGCAGGTTCCTGCAGCCACTGGTAACATCATCCTCCATCTCATGGCAGCACATGTGGGCTGAATCACTCAGACCTGGCAAAAGTTTGAGAGCTTCCAGTAAAGATGTTGTATTCAGAAACTATAGACATTGAAGTTAACAAATACTGGACTTACTGAAACAGTGTTTTTTTAAAATGCACAAAATGGAGCTGAGATATTTTGTCCCCAAATCTGCAAGACAACCTTTATAAATATCCCTGTGTTCTGGGAACACTAAAGGTGTGGGAAAGTGGTCCGGAAAATCTCAGGAATGCAGCCCTGAGAGTTGCTTATATTCCCTGCTCTTGCTAGAAGTGGTGTTCAGCTTAAAATAGGAGGGTGGGAGGAAAGGAAGGTATCAATTTTATATTCACAGTGGGAACAAAAATATGGTTTTGTTTTATCTTAGAAATCTTTCTCACTGCAGTTATTAAAATTGAAGACCAGATTGAAAATTGTTTTTTCCCAGTTTGTAGGGGGGTTTGAAACACTTTTATTTCTCCTGCAGCAAATGCTAAGATAATAAAAGAAAGGTGTCTTGTTTTTAAATCTCTATCTTGTGTGTCTCACTGGCAGACTAAGAAAGCTGTCTCTGTCTGTTAGTGCAAAAACTTGGATTCTCTGTTTTCAGAGAAAACTGTAGCAAAATCTGTCTTCCAGAGGGTGAAGCTGAGACAGACAGGTAATTTTTGCAAGACTACACCATCCTTCTGTGTAAAACCAGCAAAGGCATCCATGTTCCCTCCATTTAGGATGAGTACTGTAACCATTAGTCAATATTACTTCTGAATGAGTTCTGAAGAATAATCTAAATAGCTCAGTTAAATTTCCTGCATATTTTGCAAACCTTAAGTGAAGGCCACAGGTTACTTCAACAGCTTCTTTCTGCTACCATTTACAAAAACTAGAAATCAAGAACTTGAATTTTAATGATTACAACATAAAGCTAACTCAAACACACTAACAGGAAAGAAAACAGTTTAAATCCAAGAAACTGGTTCCTCATGGAGGACAAAGACAGAGCAAGCATATCCAGAAGGATCAGAACATTGTGGAAGAAATTACTCAGCTCTCTTCTGCTATTTGAGGAAAGGAATCCTGTGAGGGTACAAATCTGCTGAGGCTTGGCAGATCCTCCTCAACAGGCATGTATCCTGGAGCAAGTAATGGTACTGGCCATGTTATACCTCAGGAAGGAAAACATCTGCTCTGTCTTTGCTTCTCAATTTATGATGTTTAGGAAGGATGGGATTATATTAGATTTTTGAAAGAGCTATGTGACTAAGGCTGATGAGGGAGAAAACAGCTACTCTTCTGTAAGATCCTGGGACTCTACCATAGGCACGGTCACCATTAGTTCTCTTAAAGATTATTCTGAATACTAGTGTCAGAGGTAGCACTTTCAGGCAGTACCTCTGCACTGTTTTCTTTCAAGCTACAAAGCAAACCAAGGACTAAAACATAATCATGCTGGAAAATCAGCTTTCCATTTTCTTTTTTTAAGTGGAAACTCTTTTGAAATGCAAGATTTTGTATTCCCTGGATGATCCTCAGGTCTTTGTAGTCTTTTAAGCACTCCTCTGGGATGCAGTGTAATGCTACCAGCATTAGAGTCAGTAAAAAGCCTTGTTATACACAGATATGACACAAGAGTTAAGTACAATAAACAACCCTGTCAATCAAAATTCATGTTTAAATAGGAGCTCATGTCAGTGCTGTTACGCCTTCCTGACAGCTGAATGCAGACAGAAAATTGTGCAGACCTTTAGCACATCCATTAAATGGACTGCTGTGCTACTGCTTTCAATTATCTACACCTGCTAAAACTATCCTAACAGTTCTTGTTCCCCTTAGAAACCATCAGGCTAAAAGCTCTTCTGGCATCTTTCTCCTTCTGTCAGATGAAATTTTACATGAAGATCACTGTCTGAATTATACCTCTGCTCTAGTTCTTTCAGAGAATGTGGAATTTGATTCAAAATTTAGTGCACAGAACTCAGAAGAAAATCTGTAAGACAAAGAGATGACACTCAGGAGTAGCATGAAACACTGAGGTGAGTAACCACTGCCTTTTCCCGCGTTCCCACTAGAAAATATACTGACAGGGCAAGTCTTCTTCTCCCCGCTGGAGTTGTATGGCTCTGTTGCCACTGCTTTCTTTATCCTCACCCAGACATCCATGATGTTATACTGCTGGCCCTAGCAAGATGTTTATTGGATGGGAGACCCACATGTCCACTTGCTTGAAGCCTTTAAGTAAAGCTGCAGCCAAGTCAGTATGTCCTTTGAAAGGATGCCATGTTGCCGAGTTTCCCTGCTCTCTTCACCCACTCTCCAGAAGGGAGGGGTACAGGCTGAGCAGCTGACACAAACGAGGAGGAGGCTTCATAGAGAGGTTAGCCCTGGGTGCCACCATTGCCTCTTTATGGCTTTGTCTGTGGATGACCATTGAGCTGCAAGCAAGGGATGAGTTTCACTAGACGGAAACTCATGTCAAGGTAAGTGCATCCATTTTACCAAAAGCCAAAACTTCATACACACATAGTGGAGAAGGAGATAAAAATTCAGGGAGCCATTTCCCTGCTATAATGCTTTGTCTTGGTCTGATACAAAGTGTGTGCACCTGTCTGCAGAGCCTAGCCACTTGTAGAGTATTCTGGACACATAGATGGTTTGATCTGGAATCTCTAGCTCCTCATTTCTCATCTTGTCCCTAAGGGTTGTTTCTTCAACAATAATGTATGTCCTGTCACTCAGTATGTCACCTTTGTAATCCCAAACAACAAAACTGAAAATTGCTCTAACTCTGCATTTGCATCCAACACATGTCTGGATCATTTTCTACACAAGAAATAATTAATCTTCCAGGGAATTTTTCCATCAACCTAATGGTTGCTTTGAGAATTAAATTCCCCTTACCTCCTTCTAGTAAGTCACTAGAGATTAGAGAGATGAGAGAAAAAAGTTGACAAGAATCTTGTCTTCTGCTTCAGCTACGGTAGATTATGGCCATACTTTGTCAGCGAAGTCCCTTGAAAGAATTTGGATGTAAAAAGCTGAGTTTCATATGAAATCTAAAGCTTTTGTGAGTTGAAGAAGACCTCATGTGATTTTGTCCTTGTGATTTGAATCAACTTTTCTACTAATGAGTTAAAAAAATTATTATGATCATCTGCCGAAAATAATGCTAAATTAATTCCATAAATTTTTATGAGGGAAATTATACAACATAATAATGAAATGCAAATATCCTCATTCATTAGGCTCATCCATTTCAATTGTACCTACAGTACATGTCTCAGCAGGGACTGTTAATCATACAGCAGCATGCAGAAAAGTATATATTATATTAATTAAATAGCCATATTATGCAGGTGGGAGCTTAATTTTGCCTATGAAATTGAACACAGCATACATTATTGTATTTATAAGAGGAATAGAATCTTCTGTTTACTGAATTTGGGGGAACACAATATAATTTTGGTATGCATCACAAGTAACAAAGAACAGTCCAGTATTTCAAATAGTAATAGTATTCTCCAAAAGAAACCTTTGCATGAAATTCACAAAAATTTGATTCTTCAAGGAGTTATTCACAGGCACATGGATCAATCATGCAGACCTCATTGAAAAACTGAAGCACACAAGAAGATTAGAGGGCTGGACAGACTGGAAAGGATTGGCAGAGCTAAGCCATCAAATTTAAATGTTCAGCCAACAGCTACTCAAGTTTATCCAAGACTGAATACAGTTTATTTGCAAAGGTCGCATGGTTAACTTTCCCACTACAGATTGCCTTCAAGGACCTTGATAACTTTAAAAACTAGAAACAAGTAGGCACATTTAAAAAATCTTGTCATAAAGGAATTGCATGGTATGTTCACATTTACAGAAAAAAAACAGTCCTTACAATTATGTAAGGAAAACCAAAGGGAGTTTGTGTAATTACCTGCTTCCGTAATTATACTCTGCATATCCTTAATGATGCCTCAAAACCAGTTTTTCACTAGGTTGTTGAATGTCTAAAGTTAACACGGGTTTAGTTCTGGAATCAGAGTTTAATGTCCCCAAATGCCTCTTAAAAATGCTGGAATCAATGGCACAATTGAAGCAGAGAAAAGTCCACTTCAACAAACCTATCCAATGTAAACTGCAGTTTTTCCTTTACATATAAATACAACACTTCACACTGTAGGTGATGCTACAAAGGAGAATGAAACATATGCAGTATAGGGCAAATCTGTATCTTACAACATGTCCTCAGGTTACTGCAATTTTAGCTTTTCCTCTGAAACACTATGATGCAAGAACTATTAACCACTCACATTCTGGCCAATGGCTAGAAACACAGAATTCCTTGCTTATAAAAGCCTGGCCTAAAGAGGGGTAGGAAGGGGGGTGGTCTCTTCTACCCAAACTCTTTTGCAGCCAGGTGAGTCTGCAAGAAAACACACTTCAGTTCTTGTATTTAGAGGAGACACAGGACTCGTGGTTGCTAGTTCCCAGTGGTCTTTAATCAGCAATCCATCTTACAAAATGCTGATGCCCATACTTTCCCATCCAGCCTCTTGTGTTTCTGGATAAAGTGACAGTGCTGCCTGTTCCTTGTGCTGACCTAAAGGCCAACCATGGGCTTTCTACACCTTTTGTTTTTGTCCAAAGATTCAGGCCCTCTGGGCTACAGAATTGGGTTTCTCTTTGTATCTGTTATGCCATCAGACCAACTTTGCCTCTGTGACCAACGTAATACAAGGGGAAACTTCTAAAATTGTTTTGGAGCTGAATTTTTTATTTCTTGTTTGCATATGAAACTTAAATTCACACTTGAAGTGCCCCTAGTTTTTCACCCTTAATGAACATCAGGATGTGCAGTGGTTGTAATGCCATTCACGTTGCAGTGAAGACTGCAGCCATGATAGCACTGTCTGGTTTCTTCACTGATTTATACACCAGCTGTAAAATTTGCTCTGGTTTTAAAACCAATCGGAGATTTCCAGTTGAAAGGAACTGCTTAAAATGGAATTTTATATATAAATATATCAAAACTGTATTATGTTAATTTCCTGGATTGCCTTTACATACAAAATACGTTATTAAGAGCCTTTCATTTCTTGAGCATTATCTCTAGATTGACAGTCAACTAAATTAATCAAGAACTATTCAGTCAAAGCTAGAGGTCTGTATTCATTTGAATAGGTTCATTGTGCTCAATAGTTCCATAGCAATTAGTAAGAATATTAATTCAATAACTCTCTTCCATGCTCTCTCAACACATAGTTGCTGGCAAGCCATGTTGAACTCATGATGGATATGAAATCATTCCAATCACCACTGTGTGACCCAGAGAGACTGCCATTTTTTTATTCTGATTTTTAACAAAATATCAAAAAATTGAAAAAGGTAGATCTTTTTTTTTTTTCTGTGTTCATTGTGGTTTTTTTGACATTTGCTCATGAACAGAACATGTTACAGTGAGGACTATTGTGATCACCCTCTCTGACCTACTATGTAAAATAGCCCAGAGCATTTAGGGATTTTTCCATATTGGTACTTCCTAGGACCTAGCACAGGCTTTTTCCATACATTTCAGGGCAACTGCTTATCTGGGGTAGTAGTCAATCCCTTATGATTTTATTACAGTAGCAAAAGCAAATAGAGCAATCACGAGTACAGGAGGACAAAACTGAAACTGCAGCATTCGGAGAACAACAAACTAAGGACAGGTAGTCAAAATCCTTCAGAAAGCTAAAAGAAAGGTTTTATTTTATCATAGTTATGTACACCTTCTAATATTTAGAATTTTATACTTATTTTCACATAAAACAATGTTGTCTGATAACAGACTATACAGGAATAACTTTGAAGGAAACAGTCCCAGATAACTTCAGGGTATCTGTACAGACAAAAAATAAAAAATTAAAGGCTTAGCAGAGATTTTTTAATGTTCTAATTTTGGCTTTAGACATTAAAAAAATTCAGATTTCAGATTACCTTCAACACGCCTGACATCTCATCTCTAGTGAGATTCATATAAACTCAGTAGTCTGACAATTGTTTAGGCTTCTTCTACAGCTGTACGGATAAGATTATGATCTCTCGCCTGACTCAGCTGTTCAGTTGTCTCCTATCAGCTAAAATGGGGAACTAGAAGGCAAGATTTCTAATAAATTTTAAATAGCTAGGTTTAATTAATATCACAACTTTATTTAAAGATTAAATACAAGATACCTGTAATCTTTCATGAGGAATAAGCATAGCTGGCAAAATAATTAAGTACTTGGTTCTTTTAGCTGGCTAGAAAAAGCAGATATTAGGGCATGCAGGAAATTCTTCATAAAGGTTTAGCATTTCAGTTGGGAAGAGAGAAATATGCAACACTATTCCCAGCAGCAGCAACAATTCTCAGTGGAAAATCAAAGCACCTGGAAGAGCACTCAGGGTCTGCATCTTCAAGAAACACAGATTTCAGAGAATAGAAACTAATCACTTCTGACAAAGAGACATTTGTTAAACTTTCAGTTGCCCACAAGAGATCGAAGCTTGAACCTTGCCTTCCTGCTTACAAAGCCCACAAATCAAACTCATTGAATTAGCTGCCGTCAATTGAAGCCCTCAATTGCAATAAATAAATAGATGATAGGTAAATTAATAAATAAACACATACCACGAGATTACTTTTTTTGTCGCAATTCTATTAAAGTGGTAAACTGAAACAGCTGCCAATAATGTCAGCCAGATTTATTATTCACTCTGACATGATTACCCACTATCATCAGGGACTGCTGCAGGGAGGCATTCTCATAATCAGGGAATTGAAAGCAAAGACATTGATCATGGTTCTCTTTTTCAGGCTCAATTATGAAATATTCTTCTTTCTGCTCCTCTTTTACCACCTTTCCTTGGGTTTGGTGTTGATTCTTCTTTGGGCTTTGTTCATGTTTCCCCCTGCAGCAATGGATAGTGAGTGTTAGTAAGTCACTAATTTCAGTACAAATATTGCCTGTTCAGATAGTTATATTCTGGGTTTTTTCTCATGGATGTGTGTCTATTTAACAGCATGTGTGATGTAATATGATATCATGATAGATTTAAATATAAACTGTAATAACTATTATCTTTTCAGACCTGTAGTTTGAAATATGTTATTCAGATTAGACACATGTAAGATTTTGCTTGATTACTTTTGCTTAAATCATGGAGGTGTTGGAACAAATAACACCATGCAAAGTGCTATGTGCTATCTTAATAGAACTATTGATTTTTTTTAATTTACATTTCTTCAAAGAGGGAAGTTTTGAAAATTAACTGCCCTACACTTAGTTTGCATAGTTTTCACTGAGAATGAGCCAGTGCTTCTTTCCAAAATAATTTGTGGGATATGTTTGGGTGACTTAATATATAAAAATTATTCAAATTGCTGGACTGACATTTAAAAATTAATAGAATAGGGTTGGCTGAGACAAGATCCAGAAGAAGACAGAGGTGTCACAAGACTAACCTTAAGGTAGCTGGAACTCCAAGTAAATATGGAGTGCCAGATTACATGTTTATGATTCTACTATAATGTATGAAAGGGAATCCCCAGCACAAAATCAAGGTACAAAACCCAGTATTTTGAATTAAGCCTTCCTTGTCAATGCATACATATTGATACAGCTGTATGTCCTAAATTCTCTCCCTTTCTGGAACCAAATGAAGAAACCTGGGGTTCCATTGATTTTACACTGGCTGCAAGACAATGGGCTATACATGATCCAGCATAAAGCCTGCCAATACTCTGATAACACACCACAGCTTCAGAGCAGAATTCAGCTGGCAGAGTGAGTTTTGATTGGATCAGCACTTTTCCTCATGAGACTATTCCATATCCAACCTGCTGCAGGGCATCAAAAGACAGTGTTTCCTCTCTCATTAAAAACACTGTGGCAAGGGCTGCAGTAGTATCCCATTACCTTTTTCAGGAGCAACTCACCTGGTAGAAACACCAAGAGAAGAGTATGAAATATACTGAGCTATTTTACTTCCAACACACAAGCCATAGTAACTGATTAAGCATAGCAGGATTGTACAGTATCCAGAGGAAATGTATTTTCTCTGACAATATGGAACCAATCAGCACAAATGGAAGGAACAAGGTTTTTACCATTAGAGCACTGCACTTAAAGTTCTGTGCAGAAAAGTTACTATGAGGCTGTACTTTTTCTCTTCTGTTTAATTGGACCCAATTCACCCAATAGCATGAGATTTAGTGGGACTTTGCTCCAAGCGGGATCTTCATGCTTGAATATAATTCTACTTTTGCCAAAAAGACATCATACTGCAAGAAGGAAGGCATTCTGCTGAGTAAAGTTTCATCATTATTTTCAGGTCATAAGTGTTTCATTAAAACTTTGTTAAAATGAACTGAAAGTGACTTTTTCCAGATTAGGTGAAACAAATCCCATTACTTACTGATAAAATTCACTCTTATAAAAAGATCCATATGTACATGTTCATAATGCCTTGTGAAATAAAAAATCAGACAAGGCATTTTCTGCCATGGAAGAATCCTTCTCATATTACTCCCACTAACATTTCTCCAGTATCCTTACAGATGATAGTTACAAGAAATTATATTATCTAATTTTTTGTTGTTTTTTCGGGTTTTTTTACTGTGAACTAAACAGTCACAGCATATTCAAAATTAGGCAAGTCCCAGAGAAGTTGAATAGCTATATAAGCAGTCATCACATACAGACAATAGAATTCTCTATGAGCTGGATAATCCCCTGCTGTAAAAGCATCCATAGGAAAGAACTGTGGAAAGAAAATTAATCTGAGAGAGCATTTTCATGTCTCAGGTTCTGCCCCAGGAAGTGGAGTGCCAAAAGAAAGCTGTGGAATTCATTATTAAGTCCTCAGGTTCCCCCAGGATGTCTGCATTTTCGTTGTTCTGCCTTTCTACCTCTTCTGTACCTTGAAAATCACATCAACTTGTACAAAGTCATCTCATAAAATCATAAAAACTCAACTCATAAAAATCAGCCATTTCAAATAAATTAATTCTGTACTGACAGAAAAGGAATTTTTGTAGAAAAAAAAAAAAATAAATCATAAGAATGATATAATATGGCCTTAAAATTCAAGACAAAGGTAACCAAAGATTTTGTATGATGAAACTGCCCTTATGTACTGATTGTCTGTATGTAAGCTTGTGTCTTTTGAAGTGGGTATGTAGATATGCAGAGAAGTGTAACTCCCTATCTCCACTTATTTGTCCCATACCAGCTTCCATTAGGAAAAAAACTCCAGCTTCCTGTTATATAAAATATATCATCATTCTTTACTTAACTTTTTATTTAGCATTCAGTGCAAAATAGGTTTACTCTTAGTAAAGAAAGAATGTGTTAGTGAGGGGGAATGAATTATTCTAACCTTTTTTAAACAATGTTCCACATTTATCCCTACCCTTAATTTTGCCTTTTTAGGAGTCTACTACAGACATGTGGGAGCTAATAATTTTTTAGCTGTATTTCTTCTCCTTTGCCCTTGATCCCTGATGGAATGGGACACATTTTTAATATTAATTATTTCTACCAACATCTGGATACATTTATCTGACAAACTATTATAAACTTCACTGGAGGTAAGAACTGGCAAACACAAGGGTAACTATGATACACTGGGGGAAAAGCACAGCTTTTCTGAAAAGAATGCCTGCTTTACAAATTAATTTAGGTTCTTTGAAGGCTTTGCTACAGACACATATAAAGGAAACCTTGTTGACTGACCAAGTCCACTGAAAAAGGCTGCTGAGGAAGGTGAATTGCTATGGAATAAAATGGAAGCAACTTGAAAGGATAACAATTTAAAAAATAAATTAAAAAAAAAAAAAGTGAAAACAAGAAAAAGAATGACAGGCACAAATGCACAAATGCTTAGTCCTTACAGTCTTGGATAGAGTTAATGAGGGATATGTTCTGGAATATATGTTGCACAACATATTCACAGTCTGGAAAAGGAGTGAGCAGTGAGGAGACAGATTTTGCTGAGGTTCCTAAATTACTCTGTATAAAGTAAATGTGAAGGTGAAACAAAAAATTGCACAAAGATTTATGACACAAAGTGACTAGCCAATAATATAAAAAATTAAAAAAAAAAAAAAAAAAAAAAAAAAAAAAAAAAAAAAAAAAAAAAAAAAAAAAAAAAAAAAAAAAAAAAAAAAAAAAAAAAAAAAAAAAAAAAAAAGAGGGGGGAAAAAGCCCAGCCTTCATTTCTCGTATGCAATGGGGAGCTTAGAGCTGGTCATTCCCACTAAGGAATTGTTATTATGCCAATCTATAAATACATAATTATCCTCCATCTTAAACAGTACATGTAGTAGTGCTGGGCTATCCATCTCAAACAGGTTATAGTAGAGCTGGAAAAGTTTCATAAAAGGGCCACAAGGACAATCAAAGACACGGACCAGCTTCTGCATAAAAAATAACTAAGTAGGCTAGGACTCCTGAGTGAAAAACAAATGACTGACCTGTATATGACAAAATTCTATACAATAAGTGTCATGGAAAGGGTGTACATGGATTCATTTGCCATTATCTTATCCAAGAAAAGAACTCAGAATGTAAAATTAAACTGAAAGTGAGGCAGTCCAAAACAAAGAGAATTTGCCAGAAGCTTAGCTAAGGTGCTACTGGCCATAGATGCTGCTAGAGTATAAAAGTTTATGACGTTTCCAGGAGGGGTTAGAAAAGATCACAGCAGCAATACCTACTAGGGTCATAAAATAAACAGAAACTGCATCTTTCTCCACAAGCCCTTGAGCTCCAAATGACTGGATGTTAGGAGATTATTTGTGGGGAGTCTACATGCTTTGTTCTTACACTCCCCTGCAAGCCTCTGCTTTTGGTCACTGTCAGGGCTAGATGGGTTGACCTCCAGAACAACGTCTCATAACTCCCCTTCCATTCTTAATCCAGATGTGATCAAGAGATTAGTTTTATTACTCTGTACAAGGTCCTTATGCAAGGTAGCCTATCATACATCTTTCTTTCTGCTCCAAAATTACTTGTCAGACTTAAGCTGCCCTCTCAGTGACTGTTTTAATGTTGGAATATATAGGTAACTCCAAAATGCAAGTCTGCAAAAATCCTGGCAACATAAGGAGCCTTTGATTTGTGCTTGGAGTTATTCTCTTCCCTTCTGTCACAAGGATGCATTGAAATGCTACTTAAATTCAGCTCGTATTGAATGGTTTGTATCTTGTGCCTTTTGATATTCGTATGTAAAAAAGCTTTACTCTAACCTTGACTGCCTGATGATATACTATACATACAACACACTGCAAAATAACATGTAACTCAGAGAAATGCATTTCATACATGAAATTTTTTATAAGTCAATGGTTGTGTTTATGTACAAGCTGTAAATTCAAGAAAGATTCGATGTCACTGTGCTCTCAAAGCAGCATTTGTCAGCATGTAACATTTTCTGTGAATAACATTCAAAGCTCTCTCCTTCTGCAAACATTTCCGAAGGACACAGTCAGAGTCACCTGGTAGACTAATTTTTAAGTACAGCACATTTATCACAGAAAAGCTTTGAAAATCTGGGAAAATATAATATATTACTTGGGATGTTAAATGGTGATAACAAATAAAACACACCTGAAAGAATTCAAGGAAGCAAGTCATATTTAGTAGCCTTTATTGATACAGAAGTATAATGTCCAAAGGTCTAATTATACTCCAGTAATTTACATTTTAATATACTATCTTAATAACAACTAATTTAAAACTGCAAAATCAGATTCCACACCAATATGCATTGTCAATCAGATTCTTGGAGATTTACCGCTTTAAAATCCACAGCAGATCAGTAAAGTGACAGTGAAAACCCATAACAGACTTCAGGCCTGTATCTCATTTTCCTGAGCCAGCCTCGATCCTGAATAGTGTAGCTCAGAGCAACTATTAGAACCCTGCAAATATGCAGAAATGCTTGTTCCTGCCAGAGCGATAGGAAAGTCATATAAAAATGCTGGATTGTTCCAATCAATGTGTAGTGCATGGTCACCTTGGGACTGGAAATAAAAAAATTAGAATAAATAGGCGGGTCCAACCACCCATGCAAAGTTCCAGAGTGATCTGTAAATCATGGGTTTGAAACAGCAATCAGAATTAACACTGCAAAACAGATACACAAAATAAACTATTTTAAACTAGCTCATTCTGTGCTTGTTCCATACTGAACTGCTTTTCCATAAATACACTGACTAGTTCACACTGATAAACATTCAATCTTAGGCTACTACTGGAAAATTCACCCAATTTAAGACCTTAAATGGGAAAACTGACAGGATCACAACTTAAAGATATAAACATGGGCAGTCACCTCAGAATTCAGACATTGGGTACCAGTAAATCTTTGCTGTATAATTATTCATTTCTCATGAGTAACAGAAAGCAGCATTTTGTAAACGATAGGTCACAACAGTCATAAGTGTTTGCAGTTCAGGTAGATATTTAATAGCTCATGTTTGATGGTCATAAGTCTGACAGAAATGAGGCTGCATTGGGAAGTGTCATCATGCCCATAGAAGTCCAGAAGACGGTAAGAGTGGTGGACTAGTCTGCCACAACATGTTGAATAACACAACAGAGACTTCAGCTCAAAAATCAAAAGTTAATGGAATTAATGGTAGGGGTCCAAAGTCAATACCAGTGACTCACTCATTCATTTGGCATCTAGGAAGACAACAAAAATGTACAACAGTGAAAACCCAGCACTGTGGGAGTGAACAGCAAAACTCTGGAGAGCTTTGCTGTTGGGATGGAGATTATGTCCACAAAGAGATATAAAACATTATAGAATCCATTAAATGACCTACTTCTGTGGCATAAAGTAAATCCATGGAGCATTTGGTGGTCCTTGCAGGTCCATCTTCTTGGACTGCTAAGGTTGATTCACTGATTATTTTTTTTCAGGGGGAAGATACTCCTTATTTGGAGACTCAAATAAAATTAAAGCATTTGCAAAGAACAGAATAGAAAATTGGAAAACTAAACACCTTGCTACTACGTATGTATATTTGAGGTTGATTTCTTCAATTTTACAGCTAATGCTTTTTTCAATATCTGTTTGCAAGTGTTGGTCAAAGCTTGGAACCCATCTCTTCCTAAAAACTAATTCAAGATTTCAAAGTGCACTACCAGCTGTAGCTTAACTTTTGTTAGAGAGATTTCAGATCCCTGATGAGACCTGTGTTCCAGAATAAAAGAGACTTGTTCACCTCAGTTGCTAAATTTCCTCTCTGGGACAATCCCTCAGACCTAGGAGACCAAGGCTCTCATCTGCTTTCTCATTAAATGTATTTTCTCTCCTTGTGTGAGAAAGTTAATGTTAAGATTACAGAAAGTGGACAGCTTTCAACAGCAATTAAGAGACCCTCCCCACCCTAGTTCTACACCTAATTGTTCTCATGTATAAACTACAGATTTTCACACAGTCCCTCAGACCTTAGTGCTCACATTTTAAAAGTGTTTTCAGTCCAAGGTAAGAAAGAAGTCTCAAAACGTCAAAAACTTTTAACAGAACTGGTTTGTTTTCTGCACAATCCTACTCCAGACTTGTGATTTGCTCATTCTGTACTGTGACTGCTGCTTCCATAATTCTATAGAAGGCAGCCACCAATACTAAACTGCTCAGTTAGTGGAATAATTCATTCAGCAACTGGATTCTTTGCACATTATGTCAGCCAGGTGTTTCTTGTTTACAAACTATAGATCTGAAGCAACTGCCTCTCTATGAGCTATTTCTCTTCTTGTGTCACATCTGCCAAATACAGCCTTAAGACAAATATTTTAAACAAGTTTGGAACAGAAAACTTTGTCAAGGAACCCATCTCAGCTATGACAACTTGAGAAAACAAGCCAGTTAACAGAATGGAATTAGGACTGTTAATGAACAGAACTGTACTTCTCTCAACATCAGATCTGATTTTGCCTATTTGTAAACAAGTAAAGGTCTTAATTTGTTTTCTCCATCCTACACACTTAGAATGTTTTGCCAGTTTTACAAAGAAAAAAACCTAATTAGCAAGAGAAAAAAAAAAAATCCAGAAAAATACTATGTCTTAAAAACAAAAACAAAGCAAAAAAAAAAAAGCCCAAACACCACAAACTAAAAAGAACTTCACAAAGTATGTTAACTTCTATGCAACCAACCTTTTTTCCTCAATCATGAGGACATATGAGAAAGACCTCCTTGCTACCATTTTAGATGCTGACTAGTTCCTTCTAAAACATCTTCTACTGATTCACTCCATTTCTTTACTTTCACATTGTCTGTTGCAGGTAAAAAGAGTATTTTCCAGGGTTATGCACAGTGTGCAGAATATAACTTGTAGATCAAAGACTTCAATGTATCATTAACAAACAGACCACAGTTTTTACCAGCCTGGCAGGGTGAACCACCAAAATAAATCAGTTCTGCAGAAGAGGCATGTTCTGACTACTGTTCACTGAAATTAACCATGAGCCTTTTGATAAGGGCTTGGCTTCAGTATCGTTCCTGTCCAATCCCATCTGAAGCACTAGGTAGATGATTTGTAATAGTAAGTATCCTATCAACTTTGTAGAATGGGAAACTTCTGGACAACTTAGAAAGGTAAGTAATGAAGTCATCAGCATCATAACTACCCTACTGACTCAAGAAATACTTGCTCGCTATTTCTGCTTTAAATCACATGCCAGCATGCAAAATGTTTCCATGTTCAGCAAAGAACACACTGTGTACTTCAACTTTTAGAGTGACAGACAAAGAAGAACAGCAGTTGTGCTCTTGACATACAAATGTAGCTTGAAGAAGACAAAAGAACATTACCAAAAAAAAACCAAACCCCAACCACTCAGGTCTTCACTCCAGAGGCAAATAAGGACATTGACATGTCCTCTTCTAATATCTGATTAGATGTTTGTTTTGGTTTTATTTCTTTTTCCCAGGTCATTACCCTTTATGATCAAATCACATCTCTTGACAAACTTTGCAGCTAAAGAGAGCAACATTTTTTTTTTCCATCATTAGTGACAGAGATTTGGCTGCCCATTCCTACACCAACACAAATTTAACTGGCTTCCTTCTTTTGTTTCCTGCTCCTAATTAGCCAACAAAATAACATGAAGACTGGACAGTATTTACAGGAAAAGGCTGGTCCTCTTTCCTATTCCCAGAGCATTTAATTAACCTCTTCTTGTCTTGGCCGAAGTTAGGACATATGTCATTCCCATATTCTATTGTAAGCAGCCTGTTGGGTGAGTTTCCTCCGTACTAAAAGGTATCAAGCATTTAGTCCATAGAGTGAAAACATGTGTCCATCATGTGAAATGGCTCTGAATGTCTTTCTTTTTCACCCACACCAATAATGAAGGCACTTGGCATATGAACAAACCAGCAGCAGAGTGAAGAAAAGTAACAAGAAATATGGGGTTTCTTTTGAAGGAAAAAAGTCCTGCCAATTTTACATATGCATGTTTGTTATACCTACGTTATCCTCTTCATTTGCTGCTACATTTATTTCACAAAGAATTACAAACTTGTCCTTTATTCACTATAAACAGTCTAGGAGAACATGTTTACCAATGAGAACAGCATTTACAGAGAAAGAGCAGCTTGACTGAGAATCACAAAAAACAGGTATCATTAATGAATCTTTAAACTATTGCTGTACTTTATTTGTCAACGTATACCAAAGACTCTCCAGTGACTACTATCCTGTTTGGGAGCTTGACTATCCGTAGTGTTTTGCAACTTTTCTTTCTACAGTATAGAAAACATTTTCCCTGATTCAGTTTAAGCTTTTTACTTCTTATCACAGGACAGGGCACCAAATTCCTGTTGTTTCTCATTTAAGTTTCTGATCTTGTAAAAGCCACAGGTTATTCCTAACTCTCACTTTTCTATCATGTCTCATCTTGCATGTACAGAGCTGATTATACTCACGCGTCAGATTTTGGCACTTCTTTGATCAATTTATATCCTGCCTCTCATGCTATTGCTCCAATCAACATTTCACATTTTAATCTTCCCAAGTGCTTGTAGTTGTCCTGCCGTTCCTTGTTTTTGCATGAAAATTTAATCAGGGCATTCTCTATTCTGCTGTTCAAATCCTTAATGGAAACAACAAATAATACTGACCTTGAGAAACTTCCCTTTACTCATCTTTCCAGTTTGTAAACAATAAATATCTTACCCTCAGTATAACTTTTCAGCTACTTGCTTACCCGCTCTACATTCCCTAATTTTTCTATAACTCACCTAATGCTGTGCAAGAGTACAAAATTCTGTTGGGAAGTTATATGTAATATTTTCTTCCTTCTCCACAAAGCTTGTCCCCATGTAGTAAGAGGAAATAAGGTACTTGGAGTTCATGAATTCTAAACACCAGAGGTGCTTTATAAAATGCAAATAAATTTCATTACTGACATGGAAACTGTCACTTGTTAAAATACTATCAGATAGATAAAATAACAAGTGTTATGTGTTTTCCTTAACTTATCTGAGTTAGATAAAGCCATTTCAACTCAGTATCCATCTGGATACTTAACCATCTGGACAAACATTGATGGCTAATCTCAGCAATTACCACACAGGCATTGATTTTGGTTTATTGGGCAAAATCTCATCAATACACAAATGTCATAAGTGCCTTTGTAATTTAAAAACTCTAGGTACATATAGCAATTCTACAGTCCTTTGAGCACACACCTGATTATGTCTCTTTCTTAATAACCATTGGAATTTGGAGTAAAGGGAGGTATATTGATATATCCAGAACAACATTTTGCAATAAACTGTTAGAATAATTGATCAAGCACAATCAGCTGCTTTTGAATTAGGTATTGGCAAAAAAAAAAAAAATCCTGCCCTGGCTTTTTGTTTTTTAATGGCACCATTACTGGAAGATACTTAGGTTAATCTTCTTCATTTCTCCATCACAGTTTCAGATTTTTGAGTGCTACATTCTTGGGGAGGTATATGATATATCCAGAACAACATTTTTCAATAAAATGTTTGAAAAAATTATCAAACACAAACAGCCGCTTTTTGAATTAGGAATTGGCAAAAAAAAAAAAAATCCTGCCCTGGCTTTTTGTTTTTTAATGGCACCATTACTGGAAGATACTTAGGTTAATCTTCTTCATTTCTCCATCACAGTTTCAGATTTTTGAGTGCTACATTCTTGGTCCAGAATGTTTTGAGTTTATTTCTGAAACCGTTATCACTCAAAGCCAGGGAGTCAGAGTTAGCTTCATTTTCTGTCACTTAACTGCTCAGTTTTGTACATCACTTCAAATTAATTCTGCTGGAGCTTCTTTCACATCCATTTTCCCTTGTGTGTGTGCTGCACCTCCTTTGTTCTGTATGATTCATGGAATCTCTGAGGCTGCTACTGTCCATTTTTCTTAATTCCAAATTGTAAAAAACTCAAACTTTTATTTCTCTAGAGGTCGTGGAACTATTATTCACCTGCATCAATCAATATTATAGGCACTGAAATAGACTCTGCAAGGTACTGTGGACACAATCTTTTGTCATTACCTGTCCCTACAAAGAAGAGTATGTGAAAAGATTTAAGTACAGGCTCTGTGCCAGGTCAGAACATAGAAATATGGATCAAGTTTTAAAAACACTGTTAAAGAAGAACACTTGATAAAGAAAGATGAAATATTAAAAAACCTTCAATTTATTTTTTTGTGATATGCATAAGGTTAAAAAGATTCCCCCTGCCTCCCCTATTTCAAGAGACACTAGAGGAAAGAGTAGCAATCACAAGAAAATATTCTGTGTGGGAAGTAAAGTCTCCTTAAAAGAGATTTTTAAAATATCTGAAATGATTAGACCTTTCTGCCTAGTAACTGTTACACTGCTCACACACAGAGGGTGTACTTAGGGTACCTGATGGTGTCCTGTCGCCTTCACTGTGAGGTGCAAACACTTTGTGACATACTGCAGTGGGATGACCTTTTTAATTACTCATTTTAATAACAGACTGGCTGCTACAGTGGATGGTAATAAACACCTTCCCATCTGCCACAATTTTTAAGAGAAGGAAAAGAAGGCATTTTGTTCCTCTCCCATTCTCAACTTTCTTCCAAAGCACATTTTCTAACATTCCCACGTTTCTTCTTGTCTTCCACCAAGCTAAAGAACACAGTCATTCCTGTCACTAAATACACAGTGTAGGGGTAATAATTAGAGAACAACACAGTTGTCAGTGATCATAAAACAGAATCTGTAAACCCATAAACAAAAGATAAGAAGTAAAAAAAGGACCTAGAGACTCACATCTGGTCCAAAGCTTTGATTCTTTCTTCTGGCTGGTTTAATACTCACTTACACATTAGCTGGATATGAGTTATAACCGATTTTATATCTAAGTTTCTGGGTACATAGAATCAAATTAGTTTGTCTCCAAAGGACATAGTTCCCTGAAGTTGCTCTCCGATTTTTGGCAACAATTCATTGACCTTGACTGTAACCATCTAGTAGCAAATTGGTGATTTCTATAGAATTCTCCAATATTTAAAACTAATTTTATTACTTATTAATCTTTGCATTGTGAAATTCATTATATAACAGCTCTTACAAACAGTCAGAAAAGGATGGAATTAAACTCATCAAGTTAAATCAACAATGTTTACTTTTTCTCTATTACTGTATTATAAAAATATGGGCAAATATTTAATAAAAAAGGTTTTGAAAAACATGAAGTCAAATAATTAATGCATTACTCAGACTAAGCAAAATTTCAACTTTCATGCACTAAATAGGATGTAAATTGACAATATGACTAAATATCATATGTTAACTATTGCTCTACCAAAGTAAATAGAACACTTGGTTATAATTTCAGTTGTGTCAGAATTCTCCTCTGAGATAAGATTTAGGGATTTTTTAAAAATCATAAGTGAACCTATTAATCTATGCAGTTGTCAGTGGGCAGTACTGTTTAATACCACTGTAGAGAAAGAAAGATGTAAAATTAATCATAGAGATATTATGTGGATATTTAAAACATTACTGGGCAAATATTGGGCTACAAGCAGCACTATTACTAGAAGGTGTTTTTGAATTTTCTCTGCCACCAGAAACCCTGCTCATAAGACTGTCTTCTTCTAGTTTAAGGTGAGTATAAATTCACTGGAGACCTCTGTCACTTGCAGAGAATTTGTCTCAGCATTTTCACACATTAACCCAATTTCAATTTTACCTATTGTGTAATAGTTTAAATTGTCTTTTCATGCCATATATACAGAAAGACAAAGTCATTAAAAGCTCTAATCTTAATATTGCTGTTACCCTAGGTTTTTGCAATAAACAGTAAAATACTGATTCATCTTAAGTTAATAGGAACTTTGTGGAATAACTTCTTAAAATATGGCTTTTATAATAGATTTTTTCTTGCTGTTTATGTATATTTCTCTCTGTGCGCATATATGCCTAAAAAGAAGGCATATAAAAAGAGATTGCAAATGAACAATTTGCTTTCAGAAGCATTAAAAAAAATCTATGCATCCTTTCTTGATGAAGGCACTAGAAATCAAAGGTAAGGGATCAAAGCACCAAATAATTTTGTTCCATATAGTGAATATATTTTGGGAAAAACTAAGTTACCTGTTTGTTAGAGTAGACAAAATCTTGTTATAAGTCAAAAATCATATACTGTCACTATTGACATTTAGCCCTCACCACAAAATAGACAAAGATTTTTTGCCATCCATCCAAGTATTTTATAAAAGTGGTGTTACATTTATCAGTCTAAAGTGCTGGATTTCTAGAGAGCAAGAACAGCAAAAAGGAAAGTTTTACATTTCTTTGGTTCTAACCAGCATTTTATCACTACAAGGAGAATAAAAAAATCTTTTCACATTCAGTAAGAAAATTATGTTTATCTAGATAAAAGTATTACACAGAAGAAAATGTAATTTCAAATGAAAAATGCTTTAGCTTGTATTTAACTTTCAGAGAGAATGTTTTCTATCCTGAAGGTGACAACATTGATAGAGCAGGTAAGGAATAGTGTGTGAAACCATTAATCTGTAATTTTAGAAGCAAGATAATTCCAATTTTGCACAATTGCAAAGCATTTAGCATAAAAATAGAATTGCTAAAAAAAAAATTAAAATTTATTGTTTCACCAAATAGAGATTAATGTAAATGCTAAAATATACTGTATGCATTTCCTGTAAGAGAGAAACTATGCCCCGGGCATCTGCCATGATTTCCTTCCAAACCCTGCACAGCAGCATCATTCCAGGTCGTCCCTTGCCAGCAACATGGAATGACTTAGCGAGAGGTGGAGAGCTGTGAAAGATCAGCAGCAGAGCTTGGTACACACCTGGCCATCCTGTCTCTTTTTATTGGTCCATTCCCAAAATCATGTTCCTTGTTACTCCTTTTCCATGTGTCTTCTGCTTCACTCTCCTGGGGCCTTTTTTTTCTTTTGGGTTCTTCTGTTTGCTTTGTTCTGGGGAGACCCTGCAAACCTTTCCCCACCACTTGAAGGAATAACCCAGACATACACCAGCTCTGCTGCCAGGCAGTGGCACAGCAGTGACTTGGTGTCCTCAGAAACTCCCCTCCTACGCCAGACCCACTGACCCAGTGTTTGAGGACCTGCCACACCTCTCCTGTTTTAAGCTCCACCACCATATCTTCCTCGGCTTCTTTGAGGACACCGAGCAGAAAGAGGGATGAAGGCAGCAAAGCTTCTGCCTGATGCTCAGTGTCAGCTCTGCCTGCAGAGACACTTGGCTGTTCCTAACACACATCTGGAAAGAAAAAATATGTGCAGCAAAGGGACTCGTTGGCAGCAAAAATCAGCAAAGCTCACACAAAGCCCTACACCACTTCTCTTTCCAGCCCTCTGATGCCCTGTCTGCAGGCTTCAGCTTCTCTTGCAGAGTAGAACATTCCTACCCCAATAGGCAGTGGCCAAACAGAGGCCACAGGACAAGTGGGGAAAGAGGACAACACACAACCTCCAGTCCTGCCTGAAGAGACACTGAGGTTCCTAGTGTCCCAAACCCCAGCCTGTGACAACCCTTAGTCCTTCCCATTACTGCTGGATCTCTCTGTGGGGCTGAACACTCCTCAGCTGCTGGACAGTAAAGGGTAGTGGTCTACTCCCCAAAGAATTGCCTGCAGCTCTCTACCAGAAGCTCCACCACCCCCTTTACCTGCACACATCAAACCCTTGGTCTCAAGCCAGCTGCCTGAAACAGGCAAAGCAGCCTTTCCCACTCCTGACCCTTGCCTCTGCACAGAAGACTGTTGCTGTGGGGCTGCTGTTGGTGATTTTAAGTGTCTGAAACATTCTGACACCTTCCTCCAAAATGTAAAGAAGTTGCCAAGGGTGACCAACATTATTAAATTAGTTGTGTCAGTGAAGTCCTTATGGTAGGTCTGTAAATCCAGCCTATAATTTCCAGTTTTGTTCTTTAACTAATCTTGTCCAGTAAGTGTAAGAAGTGGAACTTGAATATATTCAAGAAGTGCCAAGACAAATAAAAGGTTATTTATTATTTTTTATCCCCACTAAATGAAAGCTAGAGTTCACACACTGAAGTCAATGACTGAATTGCAGGTACTGAACACCCAAAGCTGTGAAGGACTGACTGTAGGTCAGCCTAGTCTTTGACCATCAACTCAGCAAACGTTCTGGATTGCAATGCCATCCCGAGAGATACAGACAAAAATAAACTAAAACATGCAGCAACAGTGACTCAAATCTACCTTATAAATAATTCTCTTTTTTATAGAGTGTCTGCACTTATTTGCATCCTTGTCACAATCAATGCAATTTTGGCTCAGTGAGCCAGAAATAAGTTTGCACTGCCTGCCCCAAAATGACAGGCTACTCCTGCCTTAGAAACAGCATCATATGGAACATGATTTTTCAGAGCATGCTAATGACTGGGGACCTCATTTGGATCTCTGTTTTCTTACAGCCAGAAGACCAGAACTACACGAGATTGCAGTATGTGTTTTGGTATTTCCCCCAGGAATGTTTAAGCATACAGTTCTGTCTTTTTGCTCTGAACTTGAAGGTTCACAGCATCTCTCAGGAGGCACTCAGGACCTGCATGGTCTGAATTTGCAAAATGAAAACCGAGAAGTTTTGTATTGTAAGCATCTCAGGAATGATTTTAGATGTCAGAATTACTTCTCTTGTAAGTTTTCTTTTGACTGTATTTGGCATAACTACACATACAATTTTTGAAAACTAAACAATTTAGACAAATGAATGTGTGCACTTCTGTCAGACTTTATCAGGATGAAACAGGGCTGTAGAAACAGGGCTTCCTAAATAGCATATGAAATGAAGTGTCACTCAACAACTAAAACCAATTTTGTGTCTGGCAAAACTACTTCAATATTTCTTTTTTTTCTCTCCTCCACAACTTGAGAGTAGAGTCAAAGAGCACCCCTCCAAATTTTCAAAAGTCAGTTGAATGCAGTTGTTGGCCATTTTTATTCAGCACAGATAAGTAATGGAACCAAAATCACAACTCAGGCAATTGCCTTTAATTCCAGGTTACAGTTACTGCAGAAATACACCAAAAGTTTGAGGCTAGGAGATACTTTTATTTACTGCCCAAAATGATAAGAGATTGGTAGTTCATGCTGATGTGAAACAAGAAAAGGGTTTAGATTTTTCATTTTTGCAGGATAGAAGACTATTTTCTGCCCAGATCTAAAATTGTTAGTTTTTTTCAGTTCTCACACATGAGCATTTGCAATATTTATCTATTCATAATATTTTTACTTACATTCAGCCAACAAAATAATTGATGGTCAAAAGGACATGTAAGAAAGGGGAAAAAACAAAAGCCTGTTACCACCTCTATGTTTTGCTGGAATGTTCAGTGTTATGTAAGGAGTAAAAATTGTATGGAGTTCAGTCTAATTCATACAAGGTAGGATAGAAAAACTCTCCTGATAATATATGCAATAATATGTGCTAATGGTGCATATAATCTGCAAAATCACTTGGCAATTGCTGCATATTGTAAGGGAGGGTGGACTTTTTAGTCCACTGGTTTAGATATTTTTAGACAGTAAGCTGCAGTTCGGGGAAAAGTCCCAATTTTAATTTAGCAACCTTACATTTCTCATCCTGTTCTATGCTTTTGCTTTGATCTCTTCTTCCTGGAATTTGCTGGCTGAAATGGGGTATATCTTAATATAAATTTTAAAAATGAAAACAGGCAACTGTTTCTAATCTCTCCTTTTAAAGTAACCTTTCTTGATGATACATGAACCATTTGGTTTTTATTTATAGTTAGCAGGAGGTGAATTTGAGAATTATTTCAAGGGCTTCACTGCAATGTTTTGCCTTATTGATCAGAACTGAGACATTTCAAATCAGTACATGGAAGTGCAGGCTAATTTAATAGACCTTAACACATATTGTAGTCCAATATTTTATCATAAACACCCTTTAATATGATACACACTGTAATTTATGCTTTCTATCTTACTAAGAGAGATTGCATAAGTAAAGGACAGGTTGCACAGTTATTTTGGATTCTTTTAGGTGCTTTTCAAGAATGATTTTGGTATTTTGTAATTTGGTCCTCTAAGATTTTTATGTCTCATGTTTTGAAGCAGTTTGGTCACAGCTCAATACCACCACTTTCTATCAAGATTAGCAAAAAAATCATTAAAGGCAGAAACACTAGAAACTGGGTGGCTTGGTGGTGTGAATTTCTCAGCAGTAACAAAAAGAGGGAAAGGAAATCCACTGACATTCTAAAAGACTGAATTTCAGAGAGCATCAAGAAGCATGGGTGAGATTCCTATTACAACTAATTGCTGACAGAATTATAAGTTCCAATTGGCAAAAAAGAAACAAAACTGCCATATTTAGGCTGATCATTGAGAAGGGGCGGAGAGAAGTCAATAATGTTTTGGCCGATGGCAGACACATCCCATGTGGAGACTGCACACAGAGGTGAAATCTGGCTCTCCCTTCCAGTGATATTGCTGCCAAACTTCCCATTTCTCAGTGCTGCTGTGTACCCTGTTTAAGCATATGTACCCTGCATTGCAGTTTGAGTAATAAGCTGAAGTAGAAGCATTATTTTGTGTTTATTTTGGAACTCAATTCTGGGTGAAAAAATAAGATACTTAGAAATCTGATCTGCAAGAGCTGACATCATGCCCAAGAAACAGATAAGGATCTTTTCTTTCTTTGTACTTCTCCACTCTGTGCTATTATTCCCACACACATCTCAAGCCCTCCCACTGATTTAAATTCTGTCCATACCAAGAAATCTAATTTGGTTCTCAAGTTTTGTTTCACAATGGAGGAGTCGGAAAGGATATATCAGGGAAGGACAATGCAAATCTAGAATCAATTAACAGATTGAGGCCATATGGGTTTTGTTACCTCTTCAAATAGCTGCCTCCTTAATGAAAACTAAATGGGGAGTAGGGGGAAAGGAAAACAAACCCACCACACTCTCTCAACTTCTCTCCAGACAGAAACTGACAGCTGCTCAGAGCATGACCACTACAGCCTAGACAACAGCACACACTTGCAGATTCTGTTCTCCCCTTGCTGTAGAGAGGAATACCCTGGAGTTGAGGATTGTTTCTCTTTACAATGTTTCTGTGTGTTGATAAGATAAGCAAAACTTCTAGTATTTGTTAACACAAGCATAGCAAAATATTTAGTATAAATGCTTTAAACAGACCTAAAACTAAACATCTGGAACGTTCTGTGGCAAGAAGCCTAAATTAAATTAGATTATCTATAACCTCAAAGTTTTAAGCAATTAAATTCTACAGGGGCTATGGAGGAATTTCTTTGATTCTTGCATAGCTATAGCTTAAATATAATTCTTCTATTGTAAGTAAGACATTTTTATAACTCTCCCTCTTATACTGAAGCAACCTCTTAGCATGGATCCAAGGAAGAGGACTGCCAAAAATCCCCTAATGAATTATTACTTTAAACAAATCTTAAAAAAAAAACAGTCAATATAGGAAGCAATGTTTTCAAATCCATGCCTTGTGAAAGTGATCATATTCAGGGAAAACTGTTATAAGGAGTGCTGTGATGAAAGTTGTATCTGAAGCTCCTGAGGAAAGAAGCAAACTAGAGATGGTACCTACTTCCAGTTGCATCCAGGACACCAAATCCAGAATACAATTTATTCCTATTTAATCTCATACTATGCAAAAATCCTATTCTTCAAGTGGCCAGAACATCTCTGTCTATCACAGGGACCAACAGTTTTGATACTGGACCAAGACTAGTCTTGACCAACAGTATTGAATCTATCTTTAAAAAATAAGAAATGCAGCTATTCAGACTTCTGGAGCACAGTCAGTCAGTCAACATAATAACATTACCCTTAACAACTTTCTAGACATACACATGAGAACCTCCAAGTAAGAAGGAAATTTTTAGAAGCCTTGCATAACCAGTATGACATAAATACATATGAAAATGTATAGATGTGTCACATATTTGACATATACACATGATGTCTATTACGTTACATCTATTTGATATTCATTCTGTTGGAAAATGGCCATCAGATCAAAATATACTTTCTGGTTCAGAGTAAATGTGACAGGAGAACTGAAAGAGTTTTCTGAGCTCTAGCTCTGCAGTCAGGAAATACAACTGATGGTCCAATAGGGTTAGTCATACCATGACAGCTTCCTGGGTACCTTCACAAAACAGAAGTACAGTCAATGATCAATACCCGTTTCCTTGCTCCACCATTCTTTTTGTTTCAATGAGCATTGAATGTTTTTTTTTGCACCACAGTAGTTTGGCATTGTTCCTGCAACATAAGATAACAGCTGCCAAATATTTTATTTCTTTTTCTAATTCCACTAATTTTTCACTCTAAAAATTTATGTGTGAATAAACTTGAAGATTAAAGAGGTGTCTACTTATCTGGGAAGTTTTAAGAAATACTCAAAAGTACTGTTTCTTTAGGAAAAAAATTACAGATGCACTATGGAATATTTGTACCCAGTTCTTCATTAGCTTTATTCCACATTAATGTCTGGTTGGTACCTTCTGAGAGAAAAAGGACTATACAAGATAACACTAAATCTAAATTAAACTGTGGTCAAACTGCAGGAGGCACTATAAATCCACACTACAAAATTGGCATCAAGTTTTTTCAGGATTCAAAAAACCTCATCAACTGCCAATTAGAAGCCAGATAAAATCCCGGTAGGCATCATGAGTATAGTATTCTATCACATAAAATTAATGTTACAGGCATGAAATTAAGCAAACATTACTACAAGAGCAAAAGACTCAAACCACTGCAGTAATTACAGCAGAGCTGAACAATCAAAGGCCAGTTCATGAACATCTCTTGTAATTAAGTGAGGCAGCTTCAACCCACTGTTAACTCCCAAAGCCACATTCCCACAGTTTTGGCAGTTTTTTGGACAGCCTCCAGCGTTTTCACAAAAATCAGTGATCAGTCTAAAAAATGCCATGAGTGTTAGTGCAAATTGATTCTTTGTACCAAATTTGTACTAGATGTGGATTATCTTTTAACTGTTAAGATATCAGCTGGAGCAAAAGATATTTAGGACCCAGTCACATGATTCACAGAACTAAAGTAGTATAACAGCAGCAAAAAAAAAAAAAGAAAAAAAAAAAAAACAAAAACTGCACACAACCAGCCCTCAGTGTTTTATTTACAAATATTTTTAACAAATATCTATGACTATTCCATCATTGCTTCTTGGAAAAGAGAAAGTTAAAAATAAAATAAAATAAGAATTAAAAGCTTACAGGCTTGCAATGAGTGATTTAACCAGATTTAGCCAAATTCAGAAATACTCTAGTCCAGAAGGAACTCTGCAGTGTCATGAGGTGGATACCTATTCTAGAGAAGCTGAGCTGGGGATCATGCTGAGTAGAACCTAAACCAAAACCTCACTGGGAACTGTGCGAATAGTTTAACAGTGTGGGTGAGAGTGGGACAGGACTTGATCCCAAGCTCTGGCTCTCCTTTAGTTTTCTAGTACACATTGCCGGACTGTTGCAGCAAGAACAAATGTAGAGAAAAGCTGCACATTTTTCCCTAGAAAACAGTGTTGGCAGGAGACTACAAGTCTCTCCCAGCCCTGTCTGACATCAAAGAGCAAATCCTGTGACATGGGTAATTTTTGCCTTTCTGAAGTCATAGAGAAGTGGGTCTCTTAAAATGCTTCCGCAAACCTAATTTTCCTACCCTAGTCTCCCAGTTGAGCATTCATGCATGACAAAAGGCATCTTAGGGCCATGATCTGCAAAAGCAGAAGGGTTAAGAACATGCAATAGGTAGGCATATTCCAAATTATTGCCTTATTCTACAAGTACAGAAAAATTCTGCTTTTCTTCAGATAGAAATAAAATGTTAGATCATAAAAACTGGAATAGCTGAGACAAATCACTTCTTCCACCTCCCACTTTTCTCTTTTAGTCACTGATATTCTTTTATGGCAACTGCTCTGAGATTCCTAGTCTGTAGCACTCTGCTGAATGTACAGTTTTAGGCACTCAGCTTTTCACAGTTTTTCAGCACAGTGATTATAAAAAGCATATTTAGCTTTTTGAATCATGTGGAAAGCTGTATCAGCCAACATGTTTTATTCTCAGGAAGGCATCTCTAAAATTAAGACTTACTCAAATTGCGGGCTGGAGGTTCGCACATCTGTCACTCTAGACATGCTAATGAAGTGCTGATTAGGCTTGCCTAGGATTCTGGAAAGTATGGCATTTGAGACCTGAGAAGGTAACCTAGGTACAAACATAGTGCCCCCAGTTGTGCAATATGACTGAATAGAACTATTAATGAGTAATTCCACAAAATATAAAGAGATTAGAGGCTCTGGCCTAGGCTGTGACTGCAAATCATGAGCACAGTTCTGAGGGTGTAGACAGATGTGCACTCCCAAAATAGCTGTGAGATAGAAGAGGTTAGTTCCATACCTCCATATGGTTGTTACTTTCCCACATCAGATCTGCTCATGTAAGTGCTAAATTATTTCACTAAAACTAAAATCTACTTCCTTTTTTAAAAATAAAATCCTCATTAAAAGTAACCCCATCACTAAGACAAGGGCAAAACTAGCAAAACCCTTCAGTTTAAAGCTGTTAGGTTAACCCACTTCATAGACTGAAGAAATTTTGCCACCATTTTCATGAGCAGCTGATTCAGCAGTTTTGAGAGAAGAATAACCTCTATACCAGAGACTTAATCCAGTTTCAGCTGTTCCAGTTAACATGGAGCTAGCATCTACATTCATCCTTATTCCTTTACACCTCACATCCTTCCCAGACAATTAGGCATGGGATCTGGGTACACAGATACCACTTTGAGCAAATACAGAAGCTGCAGTTCATTTTTTAACCCTTTCCTTCTTCCACTTAACAGAGACGATGGATCAGTTTCTGGCAGTTACTACCATCTAAGCACTGGTTCAAACTGGTGAAAATTTCTCCTCAAATAAGGGGAAAGATGCTGAGGACTTACAAGCAAATAGAGGACATAACTGCAGTATATAAAACTGAGCAGCAAAAGATGTAGTAAAATTAATATTCCAGGCTGGTCTGAACATCTCTAGCCCACATGAGCTAGAAACTATTGTCTCCCAGGGGAACTCATGGATCTGTGGGATTTTCAAACTCTGGTTCAAACTAAGGTTCTGTCCCTACTGGAAACACTGCAGCACCTGGAGTTCATACACATTGGGAGGAATATAAGACTGTTGTCAGAGGATGTCGGGAGGCAATTAGGAAAGCTAAGGCCTCCTTGGAACTTAACCTTGCAAGTCAGGTTAAGGATAATAGAAGGGCTTTTTCAAATACATAGCTAACAAAACTAACACCAGAGGCAATATTGGCCCACTGATGAATGAGGTGGGAGCCCT